>NC_134273.1:70357608-70957608 GCF_031893055.1 Leptodactylus fuscus | reverse complement strand
TACTCCTTTTTAAGGATATGGACACCTATGACATGGAAATAATTTTTACATCATATATTACCAATTAGTTAAAACATTTCAGCGTCCATAATTTCTATATTCATTATTAGACCCCAGCATGATATTCATTTTTTGACTCTTTTGTAGGTATGTCCCAGTAATACATACTGTGTCCTCACTACCCTTCTTATATTGGCACAGCTTCATCCCCTCTACTAGAGCAATTGCAGAATCTCCTTGCGCCCCTACAGATTCTGTGTTGGGGGTTCTCATCTACCTGTTCAACCTCTTTCCAGAGAGTAGGGAGGGGTAGGGGGCAAATAATCTCAGCTGAGCAGTCAGGAGCACTGTGCTGCCGTTCTGTGACAGATGCAACATTACAACCAGCTATATACAGGAGATGCACAGACTCTACAGAAACATAATGGAACAAAATAATTTTTATGAAGGTTTTATAGAGTTGCCGAATTTTATAATTAAGTAAACATGCCAAAAAAAAAAAATCAGATCAAAAGGTGTCTAAAGCCTTTAAACCCTTTCACTGCCTAGGGTGTATGTATGTAATACATCATGACTAATCTTGCAGCAGTTCAGATCTTGGCATCCTATTAAAATCCTGAATTTCAGCTTTCAATTGATACCGAGATGAATGTTTAGTGCAATATCCATTAATACTGGCCGGGTCACTGGCATTACAGAAGTCGAACCTGTACCCATCAGGTATTCATAGCATAGATTGTGGATGTGCCATAAATACTTATGAGAATACTTTATTACATTTAGACATTCTAGTAGCATTCTTGTCATATATACTACATTCTTATAGGGAACCTGTCAGCAGAATCATACTGTCCTAACCAAAGACAGCATTAAACTGGCTCAATATCCATAGAGAGATTTATAGTTTTGAGATGGTTGACCTCCACGGACACCCAGCAGACCCAAGTGACGGAAAGACTGGTGCAGATTATGAACCTAGTGATTTGCTGCTGACAGGTGGAGCTGTCAATCAAATCGACAGAAGCTGTAGGGGAGCCGCCCCTGCTTAAGACAGCGTGATGTGCCAACAGGATCTCTAAGAAGACGTGGCCTTATCACCTATGGCATCCAGCTTCTTTTTTTTTTAAACTGGTGACCGCTGGTTGCTGTGGAACACAAGACCACGCCAATAACATTTTGGTACACAAGTCACTGTCTAGCTTGTGAATGGGACTTGTCTATCAATCTGCCATTGAAACACCTTTCAAGCACTTCAATATGAAGACCAAAGTCACATATTTTTTGCAAAATCTAGTTGCCCATTACATGCCAAATATATAGCTAGCGAGTGTTTTGTAAATGAATTGCGAGAAAAACCTTACACGACATACCGTTTTAATAGTAATTTAGCCGTTTATTTAAACGCCAGAGCGCCAGTATTTACGCTAAAAATACGCTTTTGCTGGCAACTACATAAAAAAAAAAAATCATACATTATTTTTAATACATCCAATGAAACATTAAGCCAGGTAGTGTTCTTTACACACACATTAATTCACAAATTTTGGATAGAGACTAGTGATTAAAGTGGTCTCAGACACCTATATGTACATTATAAAACAGATCAGCAATACACCTGTTTATAAAAAGAAAAGTGCACAGAATTATTAAGTATTACTGTCATTTTATCAGGTTCATACAATAAAAAGATTGCCTGGCAATAGCTTTAACATTGCAATAAAATGGACTGGTTACTTCCTAACCCAAAAAATACACTACAGTCCTAAAGACAATCAACAAAATACAATGATTGTGTTACATGGTCTCGATTCTAGCTTGGTCTACGCCGAATACTCAACCATAGAAAAACACCTACAATGGCTGCGTCGGCAGCTGTGGCACAGTAGACATCCCCAGTGCGTAAAGGATCGCGTCAGACCTTCCAACACCGAAGAAGAGGAAAAAAAAGGGAGGATGACAGATCAGCTCTCGTCAAGCCCTATCCTCAGAAACCAGACACATTACAACTAGCCGCCATGAACCAAAGTTCGTCTCAGAATTGGTCCGCGAACGAGTCAAGGATATTCCCTGAGGACAGGATTACAAATCGTTGAGCCAATTATTAACTATGGAATATCGATCTGGTAGCAATACGTTGGCAACGACCTCCTAGGCACTCCAGTTTAAGGCAGCGTCTGAATGGAAAGTAGTCAGGGTGGTCCACAGAACATTGAAGATCTTCCGTCTTTGGCCAGTTGCTCTGCGCCCCGCGAAGACTCAACTTCTGGATCACAGAGCACAACTTTAACCAGATTTCAGAGTTCTCTTGCCCAGGAATGGTGCGGGTGCAAGTTATACAGACACATACAAGGTTTGGATTGGATGTCCAAAATAAAAAAAAAATTTGGAATGTAATAAGTTATTGGAAAAGGATGGACAGTCGTAGCAGCAAAAACAACATATGGGAGCGTTGGCTGGAAGATATTTAGTGATCGGTAGTCAAAGGAAAAACAAAAAAAAAAAAAAAGTGGTTTTGACAGGTAGGCGATCAGGCTGTACAGACTGTAGAAGGAAATGAAGACTGGAAAGAATATAAAGGTGAGACATGTTTCATGCAAATCTACAAAGGGTTAGGGTCGAGAATGTAGATGGCACAGGCAGACATTGGCAAGATAAAAACTTGCAGGCAATAAGCCTCAATGACAACAAAAACACTCTAGTGAATATCTGCCGAGCTGCACAAGTGATGAAACCAATCGATAAGGGGCAAGGACAATGGTGGGCAATTTAGAAATCTGGGGTCTTTAGAAAATCATTCAGGGATTTTTTTTTTTTGATATTTGCAAGAAGGTGCAACATTCACACTATGGAGTGTAGTCCAGCACATAACCGAGGAACCTTCCTATAAGAGCCATCAAGGTGCAGCAGGACACAACATTCACTAGTTTGTTTTCCACTTACGTCATTTGTCAAATAAGGATGGAATGATGTGCTGTGAGAATCGGGTGCAAGCCAAAACTGCACCGTACTGAACATAAAAAGAAAATCAGGGCGCCTGGAAGTTAGTGAATAACGTATGTATCATGCGTTCATGCGTGTTGCTGCTCTCACATGTGTCCCCCGGCCTAATCCCCTCCCCTTAAAAGAAGCTGCATGTAAACGCCTTCCACATCTCGCCCAGATTCACAGACACCCTCTTCAGGAACCTGTAGTCCGAGGGGAAAAAACAGAGAAGAGGATAGTTATGAAGGCACTACATAGGGAGATCGCAGACATTATATATAAATCACATAACGGAGAAACACACCGCTATAGTGTAATATGTTGTATGGAATGAAACAGAACTGAAGTCTTCGGGAAACCCATAGGAAAGGCTTGTATTGGATAAGTGTCATGTACAGTTCTATGTTCTCTATAGGCAGATATATGGCCGCCCCTGGACTTTTTACATTCCTCATACCAGATGGGACGTTAAGTGAATGTATAGATTTATCACGTTGAGTAAATGGCTATAGACTTCAGTTATGTACATACAACATACTCACAAGTGCACCTTTTTCTATCTAAATAGGTCCAAAATTATTTGCTGAATAATTTCATTCATCTTTATATTGGCTATTGCTCCATTTTTCTATTTCCTCTCATTTTTCTCTCTTAGCGGTACAGTTAGAGAATTTATTGCTGCCCTACCTGCGAGTGGGATGTGATCGTGGTAAAGAAGCTGAGCTCTGTAGTATATAGGGGTGTATGATATGGAACAGGATTTTTGAGATTAAAACAAAACAAAAAAAACACATGTAAATCCGGACCGGACTCCTAGGACAGAGAGTGAGAGTCCTGATGACCCCGCCCACACATGGTGATTGACAGCTCTCACTGTATCAGTGTGTAGGGAAAAGGCTGTCAATCACTGAGTGTGGGCGGAGTCATCAGGGTTCTCATGGTCTGTCCTAGGAGTCCTGTCAGGATACATCATATAAAGCTCAGATTCTCTCCCTCCATCATATCCTGCTCTCGGATAAATCAAAACATACCATAAAATTCTGGTGGCCATTAAAGGAATCTGAAAATCTGAAAACCTGCATAAAGGCATATGCAGCAACCTTCCCCTTCGGCTCTCCAGCTGTTGCAAAACTACAACTCCCAGCATGCATACTTACTCTGCTGTTCTTGGAACTCCCATGGAAGTGAATGGAGCATGCTGGGAGTTGTAGTTTCACAGCAGCTGGAGAGCTGAAGGTTCCCTACCCCTGACCTAGTGGATCCTATATGCATTATTTGGAGTCAGAGCAATATCCCTAATAAAGACATATATTAAGCAAGAGATTTGTGAACCTTTTAGATGAAAATAAATAATAAAGCAAACCAATAGGTACACTTTTTTTTACATTAATATGATTTTAAGCGATACATTGATCACCGACATAATCTTTGCCCTGACGGCAGAGATCGTGCAATGCATCAAAGCAAAATTACGCCAACTAGAGCTGATCATATTCTACATTGTGCATAAGCCTTGGCCTGCCAAAGTCCCTCCAGTCTGTACCAGCCACTGTTTAGGTCGTATAAGCAAATTATCAAAAGCAGAGCCAAACACAACATCCAAAAGCAATTGGATTTATTGTCCGGTGGTGAGAATAGGTTCTTTTTATTAAGGACATATTGGATTGAGTCGAAAAAGAAATAAAGCAAATAGGCAACGCTGCAAAAGTCCAAGCGAACGTCCAGATTATCATGAAGGGATGTATTAAGGGAAGGCGTGAAGATGCCGTAACAATGGTGGCAACAAAGAAACCAAGGATTTGCGGTATTTGGTCATACTGGAGAATAAGACAGAGAATAAAAATGCAACAAAACTAAACACGGCGCCCACGCTGATAAAACTGAACAAGTTAGCTAAAATTCTTGATATTTTGGCTCAGTATTTGTCCTTTACATTAAAAAAAAATTCAAAAAGAAAAATTAAAAATTATTTCCGAGGGGAGCGAGAAAAATAGATTTACCTGTCCTATATACATACAGTATAAATATACACCTAGAGTGGATAGAAACAGAAGAGACGTCTCTGTAGGATTGGACATCATAAACCGATCGGGTATTAAAAGCTGGATATGGGATATGTATATATAACACTATCTGCCTGACATTGTATAGCTTAGAACCAGAAGATAAGTATAAAATACACTATATAAATATAGCTCCATGTACACGTGCACAGTCCTAACACACAGCGTGGTTTAAGGCAAACGGTAAAGGGAACGGACCCCCCCCCCCCCCTCCGCTCATCTCTAACGTCAGTACAACCTCAGATACCCCCACTGTGCTCACACAGTGAACAATATCCACCAGGCGACTAAATTATCCCATTTGCATTCAAGTTTATCTCCCGTTCAGCAAGAAGTTTCCTCCATCTTGCTTTGAGCAATCTCTGGTGTACATGTGGAGTTAGATATAGGTTACTGCACCTTTACTGTTTTTCTCTAGAGTAATATCTATGTAAGACGTGGGCACGTAGCCTTCCTCTCCGTTCTGCCGTCTTGCTCTTGTCCAGCCGTCGCCTTTATCTTCCTCTATAATATACATTACTTCTCCTTCTTTCATAGCCAGGGTGCCTTCATTATTACCTGAAGGAGAAACAATAAAAAAGTGAAAGAATATTTAATACCTAAAAGTTCTCAGGGAATATCAACACGTAAAATCGATAGAACAATAAGAACAAAGACATAAAACAAATGAGAATATAAAACAATCGCCGATACGGCTTCAATCCCTTAGACCACAGTGCCCTCTAGTGGATACATGGGTATAGCACTCTGAGCAGTAACTGATTCACTACATAGTCATCATTACGGCAGAACGTTTCTGTTGTTCCGCTCCATCATTAAACAGCAGCTCCAAAACACAGATGGGAACACAGTCAGTCATACTCAAGGAGCAAATATAGCCCGATGTAAAAACAAAAAAGCAGAAAGAAAGAAAAACAGATAATAACAGATTTCCTCTACTTGCACATTACACAGCCAACAATGGCCAGGAATACCTAAAGAACATTGTCAGTGTATATGGTCCTGTATAGGTTACATGCACAGCGGTGTAGAGTGAGCCAAATGTATTATACGTACCATCAAATGGATAGATCGCCTTACAATGTCCGATAGCTGGGAGGGGGTCGTCATCATCAAACTCATCATCGAATTCTGGGTGAACAGCGGGCTGAGGTTGTATTCTGCCTTCCTGATTCGCATCTTCTGTGTAACTCCCTTCCGGACTGCCAAGAGATAGCAAAAAAACATTATTCATACGGTGAGCTGGATATGCTGGCCTCATGGCTCAGTGATGATGTGCTCTATTCACTGGCCTGATGGCTCAGTGATGATGTGCTCTATTCACTGGCCTGATGGCTCAGTGATGATGTGCTCTATTCACTGGCCTGATGGCTCAGTGATGATGTGCTCTATTCACTGGCCTGATGGCTCAGTGATGATGTGCTCTATTCAACGGCCTGATGGCTCAGTGATGACAGCCATGATGACAGTAAGTACAACACATCATCACTGAGAAACAGACTGGCTCTAGTGGTCACACCCCATGACCATCTGTGCGCAAGGACCAAGGGACTACCAAAGCTTCAGTGCTGGATAAATAGTGTCTTATTTCTCATAGAACAGCATTGAGCGCACGTTTATGATTTTTATTAACACACACGTAACCCCTACAAGTCCCTTATAGGTCACTGGTGGGGTTTCTATCTCCTAGAATACCACCCAACCAGGTTCCTGGCATATAGATATAATATAGAGCTGGAGCGGCCCTTTAACATAGCATTTTTTCTTTACATTGTGTATTAGCCTGGCCGGAGGGATATTCCAGGCTTCTGCTATTTATTACTTTCCCTTCCTTCCGATCCTTATGAAGTACAGTCCCCACAACACAGTGCATATCCTACTAGCGGTAAATTCCAGAGATTCCCTCATCTTCAGATTTAAGGGGGATTCCACACAGTAAATTCCCCCTTTATGCATCCTGGTGTACACACTTGTAACTCCCCAGATCTTCCAGAGAAGTAATAAAGAGTCATTTCCATATGTATGGCCTATGACAAGGCTAGGCCATGGTTTGGATGTCTGATCTCTGTGGCACCCACCTATCCTGAGAGTGACGAGACAGCTTTGCTACATCCCATCCCCCGTTTTCCATGCACAGAGAGCCCTCGGCCCCAGCTGTGGAGGGGGGTGCAGCATAGACCCATTTACTTGCTCTGGTTTAGTTCCATTATCAGGATTGGTAGCAGTCTCTGAGCTTATCAGAAACTACCACGTACCCTAAGAATATAGTATTACTTTATAAGATCGGAGCTACCATTTAAGAAAGGACCCCCAGCAAACAGTATATCTTGCTAGAGGAATCCTTGGAAGGGTCTAGCAGAAAGAAAGCTGCTACTTGTTATCCGCTCTCTGTCCTTGGTCATACACAGAGGTCAATATTTGGGGCCACCCATCTATGGCTTCCACCTGTCCAGGGTGGAAAACCTCTTTAGGCTAAGGCCCCACGGGATTTACGTCACCCATACCCATATGTGGTATTTATGGTAAGTGAATGTAAATGGACGCCATTTTTATTGGACTCAAAATAAGAATATTTTGTTTGCTGAGCGGAGACTGCCGGAGGCTAGCCTCTCTCCCCAATAATAACCTCTCTCTTCCTTGTGCCACCAGGTGGTTGGCCTCGGCGCTGTGCCTCCTTTCACTTCTCTGTGCTACCTTGCCTTCCACTTCTGACAGCCAAGCCTGGAAACGGAAAGAAGAAAAATGTTACCGCTAAGACATGAACCTTGTAAGTCTAATAGGTCTAGTGTAAGTGTGTGTGCAGTGGATCATTGCAGGACTGAGCAACGTCATGGGTAGAACTCCAAGACAATTAGAAGATAAATATATATAATGTAACTAGATTGTGCTGGAGTATAAACCAATCTGCATCTTAGCAAATTCCTTGCGTCTCATCGATGTCAAATGTATGTGCAGTGGAGAAAGAGTTAAAAACCACAGCAAACTTCTAAAAGATAACTTCAGCCTTTCCGTGTTACTTCTGACGACTGACCTCATTTTTATGTATCTCCATTCGAAGCTTCTCAATGTTGTTCATCGTTTCGGCTATTTTTGGTTGCAAGCTGCTGGGGTCTCCCATTTGTGGGCTCTTCTCGTAGACGTCTTTCATTTTATTCAGAGCCTCTCTAAGACAGGGAAGAATAGAAGCTCAATGGTCATCTGACTGTATACATCATGCAGTATATAAGATGCAAGATAACTGGAAGTACATTGTCTAGTGTAGATTCGTGGCCGATAAATGGGGGGAGAAATCACAACAGTGACTCTCTCATTCACTAACTTTGCATTGGTTTATGTAAATAGGTAAAGCAATTGAGCACTGATCCAAGTGTTTCTTGCCGGTTGATGGTCATCTTGGCCCGGGATAGTCAAAGTCAGAGTTGGATACAATAGGAATGGAGACCATGAGCAATTACCCCCAACTTTGTAAAGTCTCTCAATAAGATGTTTCCTTCACCACGTATTAAGCCGTTTGCCCACTCCTTATCTTCAATGTAACTGCCTTTTTATATACTATTCATAGGAAGCCCCATTTGGCTTGTTAATTGATTTAATGCCTCATTCTGTGCACTGGAAGCCTCTTATCTACAACCTAGCAATGTTAAAAGAGCACAGAACAAGTGTAAGAGTGTAAAAGCAGCAATTATGTTGTGTCTTTTGTAGCAGCCTTGTCCTACCCTTCCTTTTTCATAGGGGAACATATACAAAGTAACTCTGCCTAATAAACGGAGAAGAAAACCTATTTCTTTAAATAAGCTAAATTACAAAGTTTATTCTATTCACTCGTACTATTCATTTATGAAACGTTGTTAAATAAACCAGCAGTCAAACATGTGTCCCACTGCTCCATCTAAAGTGTAGGTGACAAAGAGCTCGGAACTGGCCAAAATGATCTGTTCAATCCTAAACCAAATTCAGGTTTTCTTTTTAAGTTCTATAATTTGGGTTTCACAACAGAAAACCAAGGCATCAAATAAAGTCTTCTGAGATCCTGCACATCTTACCAAGCTTAATATATGCTGAAAACACATCAGTGATTCCTGGACAAGGGCAGATAATGGAGATGCCGATAAAGAGATAGACACTTACTTCTGATCAATCTCCTTCTGAAGCTCTCGATTCAGTTCATCAATTCTTTGCTGCAGTTTCTTTCGTCTTTGCTCTGGGGGAAGATGACTAAAATCTTCTAAGGCCGGGCCCTGTGTAGAGGGAAGATAAAATGAGCAACAGGAATGGAAGCTAGCCAGAAGAACAGAGAGTGAAGCCGCAAACAAAGCACACGTCTGATCAGGAGAACAAACACGGTCCTAGCTGATCCCTCAGAGGTTACATCAAGCCTGGTGTAAGAGACCCATAAAAGGGTGCACAAGAATATAGCCAAGTGAGATGTCCAAACGGAAGACCACTCAGCACACCGGAGTGGATATACGTCTTTATAATCTATTTAGGCAACCCTACACCTCCCCTTGACACCCCCCCCCCTCCTCCACCACAAGGGTGTGACCACATTGGACACCAATTTTACAGATTCCACACAAACCCAACAATAATCCACAATGCCCAACCCAATTCTCAAGCTACGGAAATATTCTGGATGGATAACCTATGCAAAAATAAGTAGTATACTACTACAGTTACTGAGAGTAAACCGCACAAAATAACCATGGGGCCAAATCTTATGGGGATCGGCTGCTCAATGACAGCACATGGATGTAAGCCTGCCGTGTATCTTGAGGCAACATACGCAACGTGCAACTCAGTGATGTTAACAAACCCCAAATGTTCAGGTGTTTTTCAGAATAGGAGAGAACAATTGTAGTTTCCTTGGCTGTGTGTGACATGCTGTGAGAGGGGAAGGGGGAGCCATCTATTTAGTAAAAACAAATTGCTCACTTCTCCAGCTCCATACTATGAAAAGTCCTCCTATTCAGCACGCTAAAAAAGAGAAAACGCTAACTTACAGATATGGATTTGGCTTATAGTAATGCAACTTATTTAAGCTGCACACAAACTGAATGAGAGTGAACTGAGGAGACTGCGGTATACAGGAGCGTCTTGGCTCTGAAGCTGCTGACCTTGAAGCAACACCACTTAACCAGGAAAAATATGATTATTGGGGTCCGGCCAAAACACATGAAAATGGCAAATGTGACATCACCTCAGTTTATTCAGCCTGGAAAAATTCTGCTCAAGTTCCTCTGTTCCAGTGTCTGGAATAAGTCATTAATGATAACATACTGATTCACCACGCCAACATTGTCCAGGCGGAGAACATACCGTATGAATGCAAATCGCCTCCATTTCCATATATTAGGGGTGATTAATATCCTCCTTATATGTGACGGGCATCTTAGAGTTAAACATGTAGGACGTCACCTCTTAAAGGGACGTCAGGGGTTTAGCTGACAATTACTGATAGATCGGTTTGGTTTCCAGCAGAAAAGTTTACAATACAATGTAATAAAACCAAAGGGTACGAAACACTCCTAGTAATAAGCTGTATATCATATCATGTGTAGGGGGGTAAAGAACATCAACATTCTCCATGAATTTAGGGAATTTTCCAGAGCCAAATACCACAATATTATATAGTACGTACTTCATATATCAGACCAGAGAGATTTCTTGAAGGATCCCATCATGAATTTGTTTGATTTATTGTGATTTATCATCTCAGGCCTTCTTGACAATGTGATGGATGGAGAAGGTCTCATGTTATAAAACTGACGGCCTATCCTTAAATAGGATCTTTCATGTCCTCATCAAGGTGCGATATTATATACCACTACAAAGCCGATAGTGCGCAGAGTTGTATACGTCCCAGTGCTGGAGATACGTGTGCCGTTAGTTTCTGCACCGATATCTCCCCACTGTCATAAGGGCGTGCCTTACAGCTCAACATCATTGCGAAGACACGGATCTGTAAGGCCTACCCTTATGGCAGTGGGCACCGATATCTCCAGCACCGGGGCGCATATTGGGAAAGCTGAGGGTGCGCTGAATATAAAACTGTACATCAATGAGGACATAAAAGGTCCTCTTTAAGGGGGGTCAAATTTAGATCAGTGGAGGTGCGACTCTCCGCCGCCCCGTCAATCAGCTGCTTGAAGGGGATGTAGCATTGCGGCCTTTTCGTTGTTTACATCGGTCAGTCCACAGAAGGTCATACTTTGTAGCGGCTGTTCTACGTAACGCACCATTGTCTAATTCATGTGAACACGTGTCCCCTCTATAAAGCTGACTGGAGGGGGTACTGAGAGTCCTGCTGAGATTTGCACCCCAACCAATCTAATATTGATGACAAATCTTAAACGATGTTCACATCACATTCCAATAATCTGTTTAACAGATCCATTAATGGCACATAAAAATACACAGAATAAATGTTAAAGGGAGTCACCAGAATCCAACATATCACCCCAGATAGATAGGACAGGGTCACCCCTACTGAATCACGGCCTCCATTACACAGATGACATAGTTTTTGTCATTGCTCTTTGGAGCAACAGCAACGTCCTAGTTGTGTCAAAATCCTCATTTCCATCCTGACAAAAACAGCGCTCTATCAGCACCAGAGGGACAGATTCACAAGGGGAACACACCGTTTGATCCAGGTGACCCTATCCTATCTATGGGGCTGGGTGGATATAGTGGGTTCTGGTGACTGACTACCTTTAAGGGGAAATAAATGATCATCTGTTTTTTTATTTTTTGCATTTTTAAAAAGTTATGTCAAAAGATAATAGGATAGAGAACAAAGTAGGGGTCAGAATGCAGAGACCCCCAACAACCATGAGAATGGGGACCCATTGTGAGTGAGCCAAAGTACAGTACTCCGCTATCTCTGTCCTCTCCATTTAAACGAAAGGGGAGCAGGGGTACAAGGGGAGCAGGGCTGCATCTACATCCATCACCGCTATATTCACAATGGGGGTAAAAACACCCCATTCTCAGGATTGGTGGGGGTTTCAGTGGTTGGACTCCTACCCCTATCCAGGAATTTGTCTTCTATCCTATAAGAGAATAAATAACCTCCCTTATAAATGACGGACATACAATAGTGCCGCCCACTGTACTGCTATACATAGAAATAAAGATTTCAATGAATACAATAAATATAAATGATACTGAATCTGCTCAGCTCCTCCTGATCTATAACATGGCGTCTGCAGATCCTACAACAGGTTCCCTTTAAGCAATGCCCACACCATTGTAGTCATTTTGTAACACAATTTTAGGAGACTATAACGAAATATGTGTTACATACTATTACAGGGGACACAAGACTGAAAGCAGAAGGATAACCCTCACCCGTGTGAAGACGCCATATTAGAGGATGGATATTGCATAAATGATATGGTTACTTATTATGCAATTACAAAGGTCTAAAAAAGCAAGCGAGAGTCACACAAATGGAGAGGGCTGACACGACAGAGGTGTGCTACTCAGGCCACGACGTTCCAGATCTACTGGCTATGCAATAAGATGGAGGATCCTGAAAAAAGCACATCGCCCTCATGAGCAACCGAGAGCCACAGAAGTCAAAGAACAAAAACAAACAAAGTACCAAGCGGTGACACTCACATTGGCATGATGGGACACAGACCAGCACACTTTGCTTACCATCCTCAATGACCACTGAACCGTTCCCCAGCAGCAGAAAGAAATGGCAAGTTACTGAAAGATATTGGAACAAAAGTCTGCACTGGTGTGAAAAAAAAATAGATTATATTGCTAGATACCTCCGCTCCACGATCCAGGAGAAAATGAGAAATATGACCACATGATATACCATCCCGGGAGTCGGCACGTTTCCCTATCACTGCATTATAGGACATGGTCTATAGGGGTCTGGTATAGGGGGTGGTCGCACTAGCTGGACGTAGAGAGGGACAACAACCCTGGAAGATTTCCGGCACGGAAACTCATTTTCATTAGGTTTTTAATAATGGTCTTTGACAAAGCCGCAACCTTATTGTGAATTGTACAGGGGACATGAAAACCATCTGGAGCGAATATACCGTATATATCCTACAGATGACACTCTATGCTGTGATATCTTATTACAGAAAATGTTAAAAGGGATCCTATCATTGGATTTCCTTTTTTCTGACTAACACGTAGGAATAGCCTTAAGAAAGACTATTCTTCTCCGCGCCGCCGTTTGGTAGAAATCCAGATTTTCTTCTGTATGTAAATGAGTTCTCTCACAGCACTGGGGGCGGTCTCTAGCGCTCAAACAGCCCTGAGAGCGTCCCCAATGCTGTGAGAGAACTCTCCAGCGACACCTCCAACTTCTTCTGGAACGTCCTGGGTTTCAATCTTCTAGGCCTCGGGCTGAGCAAGCTCAGGCCACAAGAAAAAATGGCCGCTTACACAGTAAACTGTGTAGGTGGCCACAAGAAAATTTTCTTCTGGCCGCGGGAATGCGTAGTCGGCTCTGTCTGAGACCTAAAAGATTGAAACCCAGGACGGAAGACGACACAGGGAGAGGGCGTTCCAGAAGAAGATGGAGGTGGCGCTGTAGATTTCTCTCGCAGCACTGGGAACCGCCCCTAGTGCTGCAAGAGAACTCATTTTCATACCGAAGAACACCCGGATTTCTACTGAATGGTGGCGCAGAGAAGACATCTAAAGAAGGGGGGAATAATAGCATTTACTGCATATGTCAGGTTGCATTACTTCGCCTATACCAACCTATACCCTAAACCTGTGTCTTGTACCCAGAATCCAGTATGGAGCTGCGATTCAGGACCTTATGTACAGGGTTGTGAGTAAGTAAAGAATGAGAGAACTTGCAAACCCTTTTAACACATGCACACCCCTTAAAAAAAAAAAAAAAAAAAAAAAAAATCTGGAACCTACATCAAAAAGAGCCATAATACATATCCAAAAAACAGAAGATGGGCATTTTTTTCCCGGCAAGTAGACATGAAAATGGAATCGGTGGATACGAGTCATTCCTAGTACTGGGCACCCCAATACAAAAAGTGCTTAAAGGGTTTGTCCAGCCCCAAATGAATGCTTTATACTGATGAGCTATCCATAGCTAGGCCTCGGTACGATGTCCATACTGTCATATCTCTCAATAGTTTATATTTTATTCAGTCGGATTTTCCCCCCATTATTTAGCAGTGGATATAAGAGGGAGAGCTTTTACGGCCTTCATACAGTATCAATATGGACAGGTACAGAACATGCTACATATGTGACCATATGCGGCTAACAGGTGAGAAGACCTGCAGAAGAATCCTGATTCTTATATACTCTACTATAAGCCATGACATGTTACATATATACATGTAAGCACCACAAACAACACAGCATGCACACTGCACCTCGCCGGCAGAGATATAGGACAGCCCATGCGTGTCACTGCAAAGGTGAAAACTATGACATGTAGGCAAACATGTCATATACTATCCATAGGTGACAGAAGACAGGTCGTTTTACAGGAATCTCTTGTTCACACACCCCAAACCAGGAGAAAACTAAAGATACTCCGTATAAGATGTATGCTCACATCTAGAAATATCTCCAATAAGAAGGCAAGTGAGGCCCCGGCTGAACAGATGGATAATGGATTGTATGTTCCTTTATTAATTCCTAGATTACATTACATTGTGTCGCATCAGGCTCCATTGGGGTCGGCCATCTTGGGTTAGGTTCACATCTGCCTTGACACAGATTCCACCTAAACCCTGCGGAGAGCCAAGTCCTGCACAAACTACTCTGCTCTCCACCAGTTTCAGTAAAAAACCAATGGAAACCCAACAGACCCAGTTATATTTTATGGGGTTCATGGGTAACCCCCTTTATTTTTTGCAGAGAGCAAACAGAGGAGACACAAATGCTAGAGTGAACCGAGCGTTACCTGTCCGTTTGTCCATCCTTCTGGTCAGCTATGCATCAGACCGTCCCATTCATTGATTTTAACAATCTCATTGTCAGATTTCCTTTTTATTTTTGCACCCCGCACAGTGCTAGTAAACTTGGCAGAAATCTGACTGGAACATTGAAAATCCATGAGTTCAGCCGGGTTCTATAGAAAAACCATCCCGTGACACTACATCACACAGCAAACTTTGTACGACTTACCGCTCTTCTCAGGCCTCTTAAAGAAGCCCCCCTGTGCCTGCACACCACCTCATTTACTAAGTCCCTGTCTGACAGAGTGGACTGAGGACCACATACTCCAGGAGGTGACCAGAGAGGGGTGCTAGTCTGATATTGGGGTACAAAACAGAACATGTTTTTGCTACAAGTAATGATATATCACTAAGATATAAAACTACAAACCACACAGATCTGACTACTGAAAACTCACAAAAATTAGAATAGAGAGACTGCGGCGCTACCTAATGGGACACCGAGCAAATGGAGCAGTGTTGTAGTTCGCTCTGCAGCAGGTGGTTGAGAGTCAATATGCCCTAAGATTTTGGAAAAGGTCATTGTCTTCTAGTTCTTTGGAGTGGCAGGGATAACCCCGGTGTCCGAGGCCACCGACCATTATGTTGTGGCATATCCCAGCAATACACCGCTGTGAAAGCAGGCGCACTAGGAGTGGTCACTGATCTCAAGGATCTGATCTAGGAGCTCCATTCCAACATATTAAGGTTGTGTCACCGAATAGAATAAATCAAAAATCCAAAAATGAAGGTACGGATTGTGTATCCACCAAGAGAAACCAAACACTGTATATGAGAACTATGCAGAAGCTGCAGAGGTCGCTCTATCCACCAGTGACATGGCTCTTGGATCTATACCTCCCGTACTCATAGCCCTGACATGACTATTTTAGTTAATAAGATTAAACTTTCCTTGCCTATACCTTACATAATATATTTTATAATCCATATATTATATGGATTATCTGTCTCTCTCTTATATAATATATTGCACAATCTGGTATATGCCTGATTTCAACTTACATTCCTGTAGCAAAGCTTTTACTTATCCCATGGAAAACTACTGGAAAATCTGTGCATGTCTCATGTTATACCAGGGCTGTGTCCGTGTGCCAACAATGACTCCTACTTCTATTTCTCTACAGCCCCACTCCAACTTCTTCCCAAATAGCCGACAGCCACGGTCAGATAAAAAGCAGTAATAGCAGCTTCAATTCGCAAAAAACCTAGTCCTAGCTGAATTCTTCTAAAGGAAAATATGTCACAAACTATCCGTCTAATTCTACAATATTAATAATTGCATAATTTAACATAATTATAGTAGTTTGAAGCCAGAGTTGGAAGCTTTTCTACACCCAAACTGAGGCCTGATCAGACTCCCTGTCCTGTGTTATGTAGGAGATTTTGGGACACTTCTTTCGCCCTCTACTGTAGATCCTGTCACAGATCTGTATAAACGAGGAACGTACGTGGAACCCAATCTCCCCGTACACATCATGTTATAATCGGCCATGAGGCTTGTGCAGAACAAGGCGGGTACATCAGGTCTCCTACATCTGCATTACAAGCCCCTGAACAAGGCACAACTGGGGTAGGAGCCGCCAATCCCCCATGCCCTGGCCGCTGCCTGTGGTCACTTTGTATATTAAAGCAATGAACTGCTATAACACTCCCATCATCCTCCTGGACCATCTAGTGCAAATCTGCTATTTGAGACCTGAGTAAAAAAAAAAAAAAGAGCCAAAAAAAACTAAATACTCAGCATTTCACAAATCTCAGCTGGTTTCCTAAAATACAACAGACTGCGGTCAGAATTCAGTTCTGTTTTTGATATATATATATATATATATATATATATATATATATATATATATATATATATATATATATTACCCAACTTCCCAAACACTGAATGACTGATGAAAATTACACGACGTTCACTTTTCATCCTCCACCGAGTAAGAACAAAGGCAGAAACAAAGGAAGAAATATTAGAGTTGACATTGCTTCCTTTATTCTGTCAAAAAAACAAAAAAACCTATTTCTAGAGCACGGTTTATTAGAAATCTGTATTGTGTCATTCCTCTGCCATTCCTCCTGGAAATATAATAATAATAATAATAATAATAATAATAATAATAATGTCATTACCATTCCCCTTGTCTCTACATGGTGGATAGAGATGAGCGAGTAGTATTCGATGGAATACCTCGCTCCCATAGGAATGCGTGTAAGTGGCCGAGTACTAAGGGATTAAAGCGCATCAAATATTCACTGCGCTTAACCCCTTGGTGTTCGGCCGCTTACACGCATTCCTATGGGAGCAAGGTATTCGATCGAATACTACTCACTCATCTCTAATGGTGTGACTTTGTCCTGTATTAGGCAAAGTTCACACGGTGATGTTTTTGCAACAGAATCCGATGCTAAAATTCTGCCCCCAATTGTTTCCTTTTCCCGGTCGCTGAAAACAAATCAGCATAAAAAAACCAAATCCAGCACCATCTTTGGTCAGATCCCTCCCAAACCCCTTATTGAAGTGACTGGGAGAAGAAAATCTGTCGTCAGTAAGATCATCTCTGCAATGATGGATCCCGATGTAAAATCTGTGGTGTGAACCCTAGTCTAAGTAAAGACATTCCTGACAATGGGATCGTACATTTCCAGGAGGAATAACAGAGCAATATAAATATCTGTCTCCTCTCCTCTTACCAGGCAGAGACCTGCAGAGAAACTGCTGCCGGGATCAAAAGCAACGAAAATGTCATTCACGCGAGTCGCAAATAAACAAGCGTTCCTGATCAATGGAAATCTACTGACGTGGTGGGAACAGGTCTGTCACTGGTTTTTAATAATTCTTACATACAGATGTCTGCTCGTGTCACATATAATCTGACCAAATGACTGACACGCCAAAAAAGCCTGGCATACGTCTATATACTACACAGTGCAGACAATGTCAGCATACAGCAACGCAACCATCTAAGCCTATTCACACCATGATAATGGGATTTCATGGAAATAAAATAAATAAAAAATAAAATGAGCTCATTAAAAAAACAAATCAAAACAGGTGGCGCACAGATCAGCCTGGTTGCGTAAATATACCCTTATCTACTCAAGAGTTCACAAACCCAAAACTTCAGGGTACCAACAACAACAGAATGAGATGTTTTCTTGGATAAGTCTGTGGTGCATGCTTATTTGACCACTAGATGTCAGCACTAGAGATGAGCAAACACTATTCGAAACAGCCGTTTGGAATAGCATGCTCCCATAAAAATGAATGGACGTAGCCGGCACGCGGGGGGTTAAGCAGCCGGCCACCGGCAGAGTCTGTGTGCCGGCCGCTTCCATTCATTTCTATGGAAGCGCGCTATTCCAAACGGCTGTTTCGAATAGTGTTCACTCATCTCTAGTCAGCACATTTGAAACACAAAGTAATTGCATGTGTGCATATAATATTATATGATCCTTTATGATGATCGTGTCTCTTTAAGCAACCACATACCATGCAGATAGTTCCAAAATATAAATTACATTACAGACAGAAAATACACAGACCACATGTTTAATGTTCTATATATATATATATATATATATATATATATATATATATATATATATATATATGTCCATGGGATAAGTGTGAATACTTATCCCATGGACAGTGGATTCAAAAATTACCTTTTCCATCAAGCAAACATAATTCCCCTGTCCTGTACTCATTGGGGAAATCCACATGCAACATCTCACCTAAACAAGTCACTGCATGCACTGGAAAATTGGGGGCCGCGCACGACCTGCTAATATGATCCAGATACTCAAGATGGAGAAGCATACAGTGCAATAGCTGCCTGCTCTGGTTAACAGAGGGGGGCACAAGCAGGTACTCCCCTAAAATTTCTTTCAAGGACATACTGATAAGAAGGCGTCTATACCCGGTTAGCCCCACACCAACGCACTGTCCCATCTCACCTTGGGTTTCTTTCCAAAAAGCCATAGCTTGCCCTTAGCTTTGCCCATTGTGATTTTGGGATCAATTCTTGATACTTCTGGTTTTGGGGTGCTTATTGTTCCATCAGAAACCGTTCGGTAAATATGCTGACTGTAGTCTTCGAAAGGGAAATCTCCAGGGGGTTCAAATCCAGATTTAAAGCAATCCACAACTATTTGGGAGTCCTAAGGTTATAAAAGTAGAAAAGCACAAAATATTATATACAATAATATTATACAAAACAATAATAGCTGATATGGGTTGTGAGTATGTGTGCTGCAGTCAGATGGCAATGCAGAGAACACAGACACTGAAGCATGGTGTAGATGTCAATCACACGGAAGGGGGCAGCACTGAGCAGGGTTTACCAATGAAACTGAGCACTTGGGACCACTATCAGGGCACTTGTGGTCTACAATATCAGTATCTGTAACCACACGGTTATGTTGGATTATGTGTTGGAGTCCCCTACCCTGATGTTATGCCTATTAAGGACCTGACAGACTCTCTATAAAGCACATCTACAATGCGAGACTGCATACACCTCGCTGATACTGCTCAGACCCATATAATGCTCAGTCTGCAGCACTGGGGTTAGTTAAAGGAAAGCCCATAGAAGAAATAAAACCCGCACTTACTCTGCGCTCATCCACAGACTTGGCCGCCTGCACCATTCCTTCTAAGCATTTGGAGATAATTGGGATAACTTTTCGCTCTGCGTCAGCGAAACCTTTATAACACTCGCTCAGCTTCGTCGTTCTCCTCTCATCCATTTCCTGAAGGTGCTGTGAATAGGAAATACAGGGTCAAACAAAATACTACAGTAAAAAACCATGGAAATACAATGTACCGTAGTATAAAGAACATCGTGCAGCAGAAAATAGAGCTGCTCATTAGAGATGAGCGAACACTATTCGGAACAGCCGTTCCGAATAGCACGCTCCCATAGAAATGAATGGAAGCACAGACTTTGCCGGCGGCCGGTCGCTTAACCCCCCGCGTGCCGGCTACGTCCATTCATTTCTATGGGAGCGTGCTATTCGGAACAGCTGTTCTGAATAGTGTTCGCTCATCTCTATTGCTCATGCAATCCAAAAAATAAAATAAAAATTGCATTGAGCTATTGGACCATCAAAATATGCAGTCTAAAGGCCCCCCATACACAGAAGTCTAAAGGCCCCCCATACACAGAAGTCTAAAGGCCCCCCCATACACAGAAGTCTAAAGGCCCCCCCATACACAGAAGTCTAAAGGCCCCCCCCATACACAGAAGTCTAAAGGTCCCCATACATAGAAGTCTAAAGGCCCCAATACATAGAAATCTAAAGTCAACCAATCCTATCATCTTTGGTGGGAACACGTGGCTACCTTATGACTTAACAGTTCTCCAACAATGTTGGGGAACGTAGAATTTTATCATGCTGAAACTTTGTTCCTCTGGGAAATAAGTTGGTGTCTTGGCTGAACCCAACGTACATGTGTAAGGGTGGGAGAGTGGGTTGGAAGAGGGAGCTTTTAGTCAATGAGGGTCCAATCCTGGAGGTGTATGGACACTTTCACCAACAACCAGCTTTTTATTGAATTAAAGGGAGTTTACCACTATCAAAATCTCTTCATGTCTCTAAATGCCCCATAACAGCATATAAGTGGTCTAAAACGGATCTCGGTAGTGGTCCACTCCCTTATGTCCTAAGGCCCAGCAATAACCGCTTAGAGAGCGTTCACACTACTGTCTCTGTCCGACAGCTAGTGTCCGCTGCTAATGTCTGTGCAAAATCTTGCACGGACATTAGCAGCGGACACTAGCTGTGTCCGTGACATTTTGCATGGATTTAAATGGAGATCGGGTGCGTTCTTTTACAGTCTGTGTCCGTCCTTAAGTGTCCGTTCCTAAAGATGTCCGACTTTTCAAGCGGAAAGAAAAACCTACATGTTGGGTTTTGCTGTCCGCTTGAGAAGTCTATCTTTAGGAAGAAGAAATCTTTAGGAACGGACACTTAAGGACAGACACAGACTGTAAAAGAACGCACCCGATGTTCATTTAAATCAATGCAAAATGTCATGGACACAGCTAGTGTCCGCTGCTAATGTCCGTGCCAAATTTTGCACAGACATTAGCAGCGGACGCTACCTGTCGGACACAGATGGTAGTGTGAACACTCCCTTACTATTAAGCTGTGGCCCACTGTTTTATCAAGTAGTTCCCATGCTCAGATATTTTACTAGATTTTCCTGCACTTTGACACAGAGAAGAGCGATGGCAGGGAGACAATGACATTCTGACAAGAGGAATGAAACAGGTTATGCGGGCAGATTTACTAGTCCTCTCCTACAAATGACATATCACCCCACCACAAAAATATTTTAACAAGCACTTCGCTGAATATGCAGCAAAAATATAAGGTGAAACAACAAAATGCAGCTACATCTCCTCTACATGCATTGTAAACTTTCTGCACAGATTTTCAAACCTGGATTGGTTGCAGATTTTGCCTTTAGCGTACCAAAGGAAAGTAAAAAAAAATCTGCAACAAAAGCCATATTTTACTGATGGGTACATTGCTAATTGTACAGATTTAGTTAACGGCATAGGTCAGGCCACGTGTGGCATAGACTCAGCAAAACTGCCCACTGCCACATACAGGACCCACTGTTGTATATGGGATTTAAAGGGAGTGTCACCAGAACAAAGCATATCAGTCCAGCCTGGAGATACATAGGTGACGCTAGTTTCACACTAGAATTTCGGGTTTCCGTCTTGTGGGTCTGCTTGGCTTATCCCATTGTGAAAATCTGCCAATTTAGGCTGCGGGTAGGTTTTCTGCAGCTTTAGCTGTAACACAGCTGGTTTTTTTCCTCCTGGCCACCAGAACGTAAGGTCAAATGGGTTCATAGGTCATTGGTGAAAAGGAGAGTCTGGCAGGGGACGACAGACACCACCACATCAATACAAGGCGACTGATAAGTGATCGGGATCCGCAGGATTCTGTGAGGATTTGCAGCGGATGTATCCCTGTAGATTTTGTTGCAGAACATTTACACAGCAAATCCAACTCCGACATACAAAATCCAACTTCCCTTTAAGAGACATTCTTGCAAAACTGCAATCCATTACACTTTGCTTCGATTCTCACATCCATTCTAACTAAGAACAGTCATGTAAGACTTGGCCAACCTGACTATCTGGACCATTAGTGCAAGATGAAATACATTCTACTTAGAAAACTAACATTTCCGTATCAAGCCTTTAATGTTTCACCACTGGCTCTGCCGCAGGACTGCTCTGTATATCGGAGCATAAATACAGGATACAATGAGCACAGTATATTTATCAGACTTCCTTGAAAACCCAAGAGTTATGCTAGTTACTATGTATGGAAATGTCTGGGACAAGCTATGACCTCACATCCAGCAGGTCTCTATAAATAGAAGTGGACACCGATATATTATAAGCACTTAGGAGTTTAATCGCAAAAGGCCACTGCGACATTTCTGGAATAGAAATGGCCATGATAGAATTTATTTATTTTTTTAAAGGGCAAGAACGGTCGATAATTTCGCTACAGCGGCTGTCCAGGAGTAGAAAAACGTAGCTGCTTTCTTCCTAAACTGCGCCACTTCTATTCACAGGTTGCATGCGGTATTGAAGCTCAGTTCTATTCATATTGGAATTTAGCTATATTACCATATATATCCCAGGGAGAGGTATGGTGCTATTTCTGGAAGAAACAGGCCATGTGTTTCGCACACTGAGGGCAGGTTCACAACTGCACCCGGTCTCCACTTTCAGGTTTCCGTCTTCTGCCGACAGGAGACGGAAACGCGGCAAGACAATGTCCGCGGCTAAACAGTTTTTTTTTTTTTTTTTTAACCAGACACAAAGTTCTGCATGTCCGACTGTCCGGTTAAAAAAGAAAAAAACGGTTTCGCCACAGAGACCAGAAGACGATCACGGGCGGACACTTTGCAAACCCAATCAAATGAATGGGTTTGAAAAGTGACTGCCTGTTTCTGTCTCCTTTCCAGTTTCTCGGGCAGAAGATGGAAACCTTAAAGGGGCTCTATCAGCAAAATCATGCTGATAGAGCCCCACATATGCGTGCATAGCCTTTAAAAAGGCTATTCAGGCACTGTAAAAGTTAAATTAAACTACCCCGCCGTTTTAAAATAATAACTTAAAAAAGAATGTTCTCTACTTACGGAACGTGCACCCTGGGTGGGCATTCTGGGTGTGTCTTCATCTTCTTCCCCACCTCTTCTTCCTCTGACGTCTTCGGGTCCCGTCCTCCTCCGGCGCTTGCTCGCGGACACTGATAAAAAAAAATAGCCCGGGCGCATGCGCAGTAGCCGTAGTAGAAGCCGCGTGCTACTGCGCATGCGCCCGGGCTATTTTTTTTTATCAGTGTCCGCGAGCAAGCGCCGGAGGAGGACGGGACCCGAAGACGTCAGAGGAAGAAGAGGTGGGGAAGAAGATGAAGACACACCCTGAATGCCCGCCCAGCGTGCACGTTCCGTAAGTAGAGAACATTCTTTCTTAAGTTATTATTTTAAAACGGGGGGGGGGGGGGGGGGGGGGGGGGGGGGGGGTAGTTTAATATAACATTTACGGTGCCTGAATAGCCTTTTTAAAGGCTATGCACACATATGTGGGGCTCTATCTGCAGGATTTTGCTGATAGAGCCCCTTTAAAGTGGAGACCAGGGCGCAGGTGTGAACCTGCCCTAAGCAAGCTATTAAAGGGAGTCTGTCGCCAGGACCAAGATGTCATCCGAATAAAACTGTTTCCCCTTGTGATTTGGTGCCACCTTTACCAAGAGATCACCATTTGTCAATATGCAAGTGAACTCTTTAGAGCAATGGAGGGTGTTGATGCTTACTTCAGCAGAGCAATGGCAACGTCCATATTGCTCCAAAGAGCTCATCTGAATATTGACAAAAAAAGGCGACACCTTCTATCTATCTTCTACCTTCATTTTGATCAGCCTGGTCGGCCAGGCTGATCAAAATGAATCTAAGGCTAGGTTCACACCTGCATTCGGTTCTCAGCTGGGGGGTTCTGTTCCCCGTTCTACTTTAAAAATGCAGAGAGAAAATTCTTGCAAGCTGCGCTTTTCTCTCGGCATTGTTTTGTCCCTTTCGGGCGGAAATCTGGCAGACCCCATTAAAGTCTATGGGGCAAGTTTCCGAGGGCAACAGCTTTTTTTATTTAGCAAATTAGGTTTCCTCAAGTGGACCCCTTCAACGGAAACCCGAACACAGGCGCGAACCTAGCGTAATGTGTAGGCCTATCATACTACATAGACAGGTTGGGTGAGGAACGTGATTAGGAGACCCCATCTAACAACTTAGAATCCCCCAATATAATATTAGTACATGGCTTTCACCAGAGAACTACATGAGATAGGGTTTCACGCTGTTGCTGGGGGTGGAGGTTCAGTATTATAATGGTTTCCTTTGTTTTAGCACAACAAGTGTGAAAAAATAGAGACTTGGCCTCAGTTAACAGGTATCCAAAGTAAAATAAACAGGAAACCTATAAGGAAAGTCATTGTTCAAAACATCTTCTAATGACCGGCAACGAACCCATATAAAAGGAAACCCGGGACCTCCCTCAGTCTCTGGCCAGGATGATCCTGGACATTCCATATTTCTCTTAAAAACAAGATGAACTTTCCTCTGTTTATCTTACAATATTGGAATACTATGGTATATTTATACTCCTTTATAATCCTCCTGACACACCCAAGACTTCACTCAATGCCTTCTTTTATCCTAAAAAGTACACACTGTATAGTAAATATTTAACAGACAAACAGGGGTGCAAATAGATTATTTATAATCCCGCACAAACAGGCACCACTCACCTTGTAAACTTGTGGGATGACAATGTAGAAATGTTTGTGTTGCTCTGCGTTGTAGTTCTGTAGTTGTGCCGCGTATTCGTTTTTGCTTTCGTCCGCCATGTGTGTGCGCAGGTTCAGCTGCTGTTTTGCCTGGAAGAAAAGGACAAATAAGACAATTTATACAAGAGGCAACGTAAAGTGGGACTGACACCTGACTAGGGTTGAGCAATCAGGATCAGAAAAGATCAGATTCCCATCGGCGATCGAGCAAATTTCACGATCGGCTGGAAAACTATCGGAAATCGGATTTTGAAATCTCAAGATTGGCTCAGCCCTAAAAGTGACTTTTCCCATAGAGAAGCATTGACTAGGGTTGAGCGATCGGGAAAGTTCGGATTTCCATCTGCGATCAAGCAAATTTCACCATCGGGATCGGGTGGAAAATGATCGGAAAAAGGATTTAAAAATCAATCCTGAAATCTCAAGATCGGCTCAACCCTACACCTGACCCTATGGCTCTATGTAAAGAAATAATATTATTGGAATATGTCCACTCTATTAGTCCAAATGGTACAAAAACAAAATGGCACTTGGCATACACAAAATACAACTGTCCACTGTATTCATGATGGGAAGACTCCGCCAGTAGCTGATGGCCCCTGCATATCTATATGTATAAAAGTTTTAGGCAGGCAGGGAAAAAATGCTGCAAAGTAAGAACGCTTTCAAAAATAGAAGCGCTAATAGTTTTGTCAATTGACAAATATAAACTATTGGTAAGAAAAGAGAAACCTAAAGCAAACTAGTATTTGGTGTGACCGCCCTTTGCCTTCCATCAGTTCTTCGCTATACACTTGACCATTTCTCCTTCGGCAAGGAGGTTGTTCCCGCCATCGTGGAGACCTAAGCACAGATCTGTGGATGTAGGCTTGCTCCAATCCTTCTGTGTCTTCTTGTCATCCCAGACAGACTGAACAATGTGGAGATCGGGGCTCTGTGGGGGCCGTATTATCACTTCCAGGACTCCTCCTCCTCCAAAGGACGCACCAAATATTGATGAGATTTAGATTTTGTTCATTCACTTGATTTTGTTAATTGACAAAACTATTAACACTTCTATTTTGGAAAGTTTTCTTACTCTGCAAAAGTTTTAGGCGGTTGTGGAAAAATCTTTCACAGTATTATATATACGGCAGCCATCTGCTGATATTTTTTATGCAGATTTTATCCTTCGCAAGGCGAAGGGTTAATCCACAAGTAGCAAACACGTATTTTTCCTTTATACATCTGAACTCTAGTAGTCAGAGCGGTGCAGCGCTATCGCTTTGCGGTCAGCAGACATTTTATTTCCCTACAGTGTCCCCCCCCTGCAGATACAGGGGCTGCTAAATCAGCACTCCGCAAGGAACCTGCAAACAGCAGTCTACCTGTACATCACAGCATTTTGGACCCCCCACGGCTATGAAAAAATGCTTATCCAGACTTATACATACATTTTTCAGCAGAGGCAATGTCTAACATTACATTAAGGAACTGCCAGAACTCTATTACCCCAAGTTCCTTTAAACAGCGGGAGCCCAAAATTAAAAGGCAGAAAAATTGCCATTTTCCAGGCCAGTCAGGTGAATATAGGCTGGCAGGTTTATTATAACAGAACAGTACCTAGAAACCAATGTATATGCTGACAAAAGCCTACTAATGCAGTACTGTCTGCCGTGTAGATAAAGACTAGAGATGAGTGAGTACTATTCGAAATCGTAGTTTCAAATAGCATGCACCCATAGCAATGAATAGAGCCGGCTGGCACGCAGATGGGGCCGGCGTCCTGCCGCTTAATCCCCTGCGTCCATTCATTCCTATGGGTGCGTGCTATTCGCAACGGCCGTTTCGATTAGTACTCGCTCATCTCTAATAAAGACTAGAGAGCGGGGGAAGCAGGATTGGCTTGTGCACTTCTCCACTTTCCACAGCACAGAACACACTGGGGTCAATTTCACGGTATTATTGCAATTCTGATTTGCAAGGAAATAACATAGGCTTAGACCTGGTTCATATCTGCGTTCGGGTCATTCTGTTCCCCTCTCCGCATGAAAATGCAGAGAGAAAAGTCCGACAAGCAGCACTTTTCATGCAGAAACCAAGCGGAAACCACACGGGGTCCCTGTTATCTATGGGGTCCGCAGGTAACTGCTTTTTTATGCAGATTAGTTTTTCGGTCGGTGGGTCCCCAAGCGGAAACCCATGCGCAGATGAGACCAGGCCTTAGAACATTCAAGGGCATTTCAGAGGAGGGTAATATTGCCCTAAATGTCATATTTTACCTTTTCCACGTCAGATTTTGTGGCATTGGCGTCGTTATCCAGTTTCTCGTAGGTCTGCTGTGCCTTTTCCGCTTCTCTACATTCCCTCTCAAATTTCTTTTTACTCTGCAGAGATTGTAAGATTTAATGTTTAGAAACAAATCGGATACAAAGTAAAATAGATTGAAAACAATACAAAGAAACATGGTAAAACTGCAAGATTATAAACAGATAAATCAACATGTCAGTGAAGCAGCTGCTTGTCTTAACTACCTGAAATGTGAAAACACGTGACATGTTTTTCTCTCATCAGCACATGTAACATTGTAGATGTGTGTGTGAACTGTACCATACGGCCTTACAGGTACAATAATACATAGATATTTCCCGTACCATGGAGTCGTGCACCATGATATATATTGCTTCCTTGGACAACAAAATGACAACTTTTTAACATACAATGTACAAGCTAAGATTGAACTAAACTACTCAACAAGATGACATGACTTACACTGTCCATTTGTTTTAGGCACATGTCCAGGTACTGCTGTGCCCTCCGCCCCTCCTGCAGATGCTTTCATGAAAATAAAGAAAAATATTGTCAATTACAGCTAATGGAAGAGGAAAATCATTTTACTGGACATTAAAAGTAATTGTGCGATCTCTGATTAGACTATTATCCTACATTATGTGTATTATAAAAAATAATGTATTTAAAAAATGAACAAAAAACAAAACCCACTCTGACATGACCTCAATATAGATGCAAAAACATTCAATTCTACAGAGTTATTCCAGATTTGAGTGTGCCTCGTCGCCTCTAAGAAACTACATCAAAACCCACGGCAGATCATGGATGTACTAGGCCACTTCAAAGAGACAGACAGGCGGCACTCTGGTGTTTACATGGTTGTCAGGGTAAATAATTCCAGGGCAGACTGCTCGGACTATCAGCGCTGTCCATCTTTCTTGTGGAATATTGTGAAGAACTTGTTGAGCTTTCTCATTTTATTATGGTTAAAGAAATATTAGGGCTCGTTCAAATGGGACAAAAGGGGGCAGATTGTGAAGCTGAATCCACCTCAGAATCCGCCCCCTCACAATAGAGATCTATGTAGACCGCGAGCTGTATGTTCCGGTTCACGGTAAAAAGAAGCAAGTTGTCCTTTCTTCAGGCAGATTCTGCAGCTGAGTCAGCCTCGGCGTCCGCCTCGCGGCAGCACCCTCCGGACTAGGCCCGTTCATTTGGGCCTACTCCGGAGAGGGAAGCCGTGACTGTCAGAAGCTGCAACAGTCGTGGCAGGCGCATTTTGGTCCAATTCTGATGCTGCCTTAGAACCCTTGTAGACCATGAAGCCAAATAATCTCAAATCTGAGCAATATTTTGGGCTCTGAATGCCCTACATCAGGTGACCACCTCACACCTATCCAGGAATACCATGATGGTCCTACTCTCTGTTTCCTCCTTTTTTGGACCCCAAGTTGTCTTAATATCCTGATGCACACCAACATTTCCATCAGCCTGATGAAGGGCATTCAGAGCCAGTGGGTTCCCAAGGATTCATCCATAACAAGTCAGCAATGTCTGCACTATCATGCGTCCCTGAGCTGCGGCCTGTAAATTTACACCCAGCGCACCCCACAGACTGTTAGAGGCGCCTTCAGGTGCCCTTTCCCAATAGCCCCTACATGTAAAAGCATTGCTTATATGGAGGTTATATCCTGTGGAGGGGGCGCTATTGCCTGTGGTATGGCTCTGAAGCCAGAACCCCCACCCCTAGCCCCTTACCAGCACCCTGCTCCAGCCACCTACACATAACTGATTAATAGCACAGCTCTATGGTTTTTAGAGTATAAAACATATCTAAAGTGCTAAAATAAAATACCGATTTTCGCTCAGCTTTCAGCTCATAGGAATACTTCATTATTTCGGCATAAACTCTGTGTCCAATTTCCTCGGCCACTACTTCCCGCTGTCCGGCATAGTCATTCAGTTCGTTCAGTATATTATAAAAGGCTATACATGACGTAAATCTGGAATGGAGGAAAAGAAACAAACAAAATAAAACATATTTCCCATTGTTACGCTGCTCATCACAGTCTGATATATGTGAATGTGACCTATCAATTACAACCCATTATTACAGCGGTCATAGTCAACCATTGTAATATAACATAACAACAGGCCCTCAGATTCATTGTGAGGCCTATGGAGGGCTGTTAGGGGAATCCAGTGATGTATAGTAATGGAAGTCATTTATAGATCACCATTTTGGGGCAAACTTATTTGAACGTTACCCTTTCTTACTGACTGGTATCAGCTGCCTATGGCTGTGATAGAGAACAGTACAGGAATTAGACATGACCAAAACCTTAGCGCTAAATAACATTAAATTAAGGTAAAGATTTCCATCATATTGCTATAGTGAGGGCCTTTTACCCCCTCCACCAGCTCGCTCTTTGCATCCTTCCATAGGCACCTCTGCAACAGTTGCAATTTTGTTCTCTAGCTCCGAACGTTCCTTTTAACTGCAGAACGCAATACGATACTTATACTATCTACAGTCAAGTGGGTGGTCCCGAGCTGGAGCAGACAGACACCAGCCACCTGATAGTACAGTCTCATTAGCCTATATGCTGAAATGATTGCTCAGGAATTGTGGGGGCTACAGAAAAAATTCCAATCAGCAGTAAAACAGACTTTTTTAAGGTGCAAAGAGCTGGAGTTCATGGAGGGGTGACAGGTCCCCTTTAAAGGGATCCACCACTGGATCCTTTACAAATAACTTGACAGTTGCATGTTACCACTAGGGGGCGTGTCCCTATACTATGTTGACACTGTCCAATCAAAGCTGCCACTGTCCAGATGTGCAGGGACACAACTCTTTGACAAGGGGGGCAACACTGTGGCTCAGTGGTTAGCACTGCAGCCTTGCAGCGCTTGAGTCCTGGGTTTGAATCCCGCCAGGAACAACATCTACAAGGAGTTTGTATGTTCTCCCCGTGTTTGCGTGGATTTCCTCCCATTCTACAAAGACATACTGATAGGGAAAAATGTACATGGTGATCCCTATATGGGGCTCAAAATCTACATAAAAAAACAAAACAAAAAAAACCCAACTCTTTGACAATGGGAATGGTAACACACAGTTGTCAATTTATCCAAACATTTCTAGAAGGAATAAGTACGCGACCATATTGGTTTTTACGCTTTGCAAAAACTGATACATATTCCACAAAAACCATATCCGTAAATGCATCAGTATATCATTGACAATCACGGATATGCAAAAAGACTTGTATGATGCCATATACTAATATGGGCAAATCAGTGACACAGATAGGAACAGGACCGGTCCTATATTTTGCGGACGGATTTTATAGCCCGGACACTGATCTGTAAAAATTATAGACATTGTGTATGGGGCCATACAAACAAATGGGTTCATTTACCATCTGCAATTACAGATCATTGGGCCCAATAAACTCTTGGTTATGACTCAATCACTGCTAGAGATGAGCGAACACTATTCAAAACAGCCATTTCAAATAGCACGCTCCCATAGAAGTGAATGGATGTAGCCGGCACGCAGACTTTGCCGGCAGCCGGCCGCTTAACCCCCGGCGTGCTGGCTACGCCCATTCATTTCTATGGGAGCGTGCTATTCGAAACGTCTGTTTTGAATAGTGTTCGCTCATCTCTAATAACTACATTTAAAAAAAAACAAAGAATTTAAAAAAAACAAAAAAAAAAACAACTAACAAATTGTGAGACTACAATATAAATAAAAAATAAAAAAAATAGCAAAACAAAAACAGACAAATACCTGGGCTCTTCATCTTTAGAAGAACGTTTCGGACAAAATTTCTTCACCAAATTCCTAAAATGAAAAACAAAACAAAAAAACACTTGTGTTGAGGATGATCAGTCTGGAAATCCATTAAGTACTTTTATTCATTAGTATATATCAAAAACTTCACTGAGCACACACTGTATTTTGGCTGCTCTGACAGCAGGATATAGAAGAGGGAAGATTTGAGTCTGTGGGATCCATAGGTTTATATGATTTATAGCACAGGACTCCTCGGGGAGCCAGTGAGAGTCCTGATGGCCCCGCCCACACACAGTGATTGACAGCTCTCCCTGTATCAGTGTATATATAGTAGACTGTCAATCACAGTGTGTGGGCGGGGTCATCAGGACTCTCACTGATTCTTTAGGAGTCCTGCCATGTTTTACTCTATTATACTAAGAAATCCTTCCCCAAATCATACAAAACCTATATCGGCGCTCAGCTTCTCTCCCTCTAGCAGAAATCTCCCGACAGGTTTACTTCAACACTGAGGCACTGAGAAATTATTTAAAAACATCCTGTTAATATATTTTATGAGAAGCCATTATCACTTCGTTGTTTCCATCAAGATGGATTTTCTTTATTGCCATATTCATGAGACGCAGATACCAATCTACATTTCTGTAAAGGATTACAAAAAGAAATCATAAAATAAACTATTATCTCGTAATGGATGGTTTATCTGAAAATCCCCTTAATCAAAGTAATAGACTACAGCTTCCCGAGAACTAAGTACAGGAAACCACCCAGCGGCATATGCCAACTTGGAGGTGGGGGATGTCATAACCATTGTTTGTACACTTTACTCCTGAGATTGCTGACGGTTGCAATAAACCCATAACCAAACAACCCAAAGCCTTACAGAGAACCCGTCACCACGAAAATGCTCTCCAGTCTATCAGCGTCCGGTTAGAACCAAGAGGAGGCGCTCAGCAGATTGTTATATATTCTGATGGGTAAAGGTTTTACATAAATTGTCCCTTATTGGTTAAAATTTCTGCTCTAGGTTAAAGAGTCCAGCCAATGATTGGCAGCTAACCCTCTGTGACTACAGATCGCCATCAATCACGGATCGGGACCGCCTACTGGACTCTTAAGTACAGAAAGCGCAGACATTCCAATCAATAAGTTACACAATTCTTTCCTACAATGTTATATATCAATCTGTTCAGTTCCTCCTGCTCTATAACGTAGTGCCTGCTTAAAGGGATGGTCACCAGAACCCAGCATATCAACTTGGACCACATATAGATAGGTTAGGGTGGTCTGAATCAAGCCGTGTGAATCGTTGCCTCTGTTGCAGAGATCGCACAGTTTAATTCCGTATGCAAATGAGCTCTTTGAAAGAATGAGGGTGTTGCCACTTACCCGTTTGGGGCGATCGCAACGCTCTCATGGCTTCAAAGGTGTAATTTGCATACTGGGAAAAAAAAGCGATTTCTCTGAAACGGAGGCAGCGATTCACAGGGGGGAAACACGGTTTGATTCAGATGACCCTAACCAATCTATCTGCAGGGTTGGGTTGATATGCTGGGTTCTGGTGACAAACCCCTTTAAGGTGACAGTTCCCTTAGTCACAAAACCCATTAGACTTAATCCCAGTATCTGTATCCTCCCAATACCAACATTCAATCCATTTTTCTTGCAGACACTAACCCCATGAGTGCCTTCGCTTCATCACTGTCCATCGCACACAGGCCTGACATAGTAAATAGAAATAATGCAAACCAAATTAAGAATTTCGGGCTCTGCTATTTATAACCTGCAGATCTCCAATATATCAGTTTGTCAAGTTTTTTTTTTTTTTTGCTGTTTTTCTGTCTATGCAAATCCTAAGCATTTCTCATTATTATTCATTAGGTGAAATCCATAACAATGTGGTATCCTAGCAACTGAGAAACCGCTCTTTGAACGAGGGTCCTTCTGGCATTTATAGATAGCAGGAAGGAAACGCTTTTACAGAGCGTGCAAATAAGAGGTGATAACTTGTCAGGGCTGTGAACTCTGCAAACCGGCTCAGTGAGTAATGGCCAAGTCTTCTCACTGCTTGGGGGGCATTAAGAAATGTCCAGTTATTCCAGCACCCGCCTATCATAAGACGACATCATATGACAGAGGCGGACGCTACATATCCTTCCTCATCATAAAAAAACAAAAAACACACGATAATGCACAAAGGAAAAGGGAATGTTCCCTGAAAGAATGTGCCGTGGGGTCATCTCCTCTCTTACTAAGCTATAGGATAAGATATAGGGCATGGGGGTCCCGTACTAATTTACTCTATAAGTAATATTGATCACAGACGTGAGAATTGATCTGCAGATTATTGTCAGGCCTATTAGAACAATGTAGCGGTTTGGAACAATAGAGTCGCCCTCAGAGTACTCATTTACATATAGTGAAATAAATGAATCTCTTTGATGGCGGCATGTAATTTCATGGGGAAAACATTACATTTAGGGGAGTCTGGACTGTGTTGCTGTGTCCCATAGGGTTTGAATGCCCACTCCAGGTTGTGCTCCAGCATCAGGTAAGACAATAGAAGATTATTGTATAGGAGAATTAGTGTATATACTTGAGTATAAGCCGACCCGAATATAAGCCGAGGCCGCTGATTTTACAACAAAAAACTGGGAAAACTTATTGACTCAAGTATAAGCCGAGGGGGGGGGGTGAATCCATCATTGCAGATAAAGTCTGGTCATGTGCATTGCAGCTTAGTAACTCCATGGGGATCATAGTTAACCCCTTCATGTCCCTCACATTAACCCCCTGTGTGCCTTACATAAGAGCTACTGATATGTGGGACTTATGGAGGTAATTAGGTATCTTCATAATTAAGGTCCTTTATTAGTACCACCATGTGTCTCACATATTAGTAACCCTTAAATGGGCCACACAGGGGTTAATATGAGGGACATGATGGGGTTAACTGCTATTAATGTGAGGCACATGGAGTTACTGAAACTAAATTAATAACCCCAAAATGCCTGACATTACTAAGAATAGTAACCCCAGCAGGTACCTGTGTGTTACTCTCACTTTACTGTAGCTTCCTCTCCTCCATAGACAGACATCTTCTATAAGACACAAATAGAGATGAGCGAGTACTGTTCGAAACTCCCGTTTCGAATAGCACGCACCCATAGGAATGAATGGACACAGCCGGTACGCTGGGGGTTAAGCGGTTAAGTCTGCGTGCCGGTCACTTCCTTTCATTCCTATGGGTGCGTGCTATTCGAAACGGCCGTTTCAAATAGTACTCGCTCATCTCTAGACACAATGAATCCCGGCCACTGACTTATCTGCAGATGTTACATTCTAGTGGCTACAGGACCTTTCATGACATCCCAGGTCCTACATGACAAGCCAATCACAGAGCAGTAGCACTAAAGGACCTCCCCCTTCATTTAATTTATGCAGGTGTCTGCGCTCCGTGGACCCTGACTCGAGTATAAGCCTTGGGGGGCTTTTTCAGCATAAAAACTGTGCTGCAAAAGTCGGCTTATACTCCAGTATATACGGTATTTGACTAGTCATACATTTTACAGTGTGGTTTTACCTTTGATGAACCTCTGTTACTATACTGGGAAATAATAATCCCGACATATATATATGTTACCAGGATCTCTCTCCACAAGCCGTATAGGCAGAGTAATAAACCAGCAGAGCTGCGCAGAATTCACAGCAGAACCTCAACGTAATGCACTCCGCCATTATAAACAGTAATATACGGGTTTACGACGTCTTGTAAAACGTGATTATATATACTCCTCTAGTCTCTTCTCACCACCTACACCTAATGCATTACTAATTGCTTAATACTAATAGACAATATAGGACTTGGACTGCTCCTTCCATCAGACACATACGGTAGATTTGCCTTCGAATGCTAATGGAGAGGACACAGTGAGGAATGTCACCTTGGCACTGGACATTAAAGATTGTAATTCTTGGCATCTCCACTTTCCTGAACACATTTCCCTTTATAGAAAGAGCATAATGTCTTGTGATGGAGTCTCACTCGGGAAGTGAAAGTCTTGTTTATCGTGGACAGCTGAAAATGTTCAGGAAAAACGCCATGCCTGTGCCCTAGAGATTTAGCGTCTAATTCAGGAGCGAGCGCAGGCGAAGGAGGGAGATAACCCGTGTTTATACAGCTAAGTATGGATTGTAGGAGGTTTCCGCCAAATACATGTTAAAAAAAAAAAGGTAAAAAAAAATCCAATAGCGTGATAGGGAATGGCAATTTGGTTATTTTTCCCCTACATAGCTAACCAATAGCTTTTGCATTTTGAAGGGGTTTTCCAGGGTACGGATATATTTTAGAAAGCCCCGTTATTATGCCCACATTAGTAAAGGGGTTTTCCAGAACTATGATTAAAGGGATTCTACCATTAAAACTTTTTTTTTTTTTTTTTGTGGATAAGACGTCAGAATAGCCTTTAGAAAGGCTATTCGTCTCTTACCTTTAGAAGTGGTCTCTGCTGCGCCGTTCCTTAGAAATACCGATTTTTACCGGTATGCAAATGAGTTCTCTCACAGCAATGGGGGCGTCCCCACCGCTGTCAAAGAATTGTCTCCAGCGCTGCCTCCTTCTTCGTCCACAGCGTCATCTTCAATGTCTTCTTCCGGCGCAGGCTCGTAACTTCTAGGAGTCGGGCCTTGAGCAGAGCAGACTGCGCAGGTGTACAGGCCACGGGAAAATGGCTGCTTGAACAGTATGGTTAGCGGCCATTTTCCCGTGGCCTGTGCAGTCTGCTCAAGGCCCTGTTACGAGCCTGAGCCGGAAGAAGACATGAAAGATGACGCTGCGGACGAAGAAGGAGGCAGCGCTGGAGACAATTCTCTGGCAGCGGTGGGGATGTCCCCATTGCTGTTTGAGCACTGGGCCCGCCCCCATTGCTGCAAGAGAACTCATTTGCATACCGGTATTTCTAAGGAACGGCGCAGCGGAGACCACGTCTAAAGGTAAGAGCCTTTCTAAAGGCTATTCCGACGTCTTATCCACAAAAAGAAAGGTTTTAATGGTAGAATCCCTTTAAGTATCCTTAAAGGAGACCTTTTACATCCACTAAAATTGATAGAAAAGTATCATCTTTTATGCGGTTACGATGAATTTAACTCTTGGAGGTCTCACCAGTGCCCATTACACTGTTTACAGCACCCTGTAGGCCTCTGCCCATGCCAAGGCCACTTACAGTAGGAGGTCCAATCTTCCACTTCAGAGTAAAATTAGGAATGTGTTAATAACAGGTTTCCAACAGGCTGGGAATCCATTGAGGGCTTCTGATGAAGTGCTTAATATGGCAAAGCTGCCACAGGATTTTACAGCAGAATATTATGACTCTGTAGTGTGTGAACTTGACCTAAGAGCCAGGGAAGGCTGCCAATCAATGACGATGGGTCGGCGCCGATGCCAGTCTCTTTGCTGCAGGATTCTATAAAGAGAGCCGTCCATCATAAATAGTGGGTGGGAGAAAATATTAATTACAGGATAATGCAGGTTCATTTACCATAAAAGTTATGGGCCAGAAGCTGCTAAGCTGGTTCATACATAGCATGCCGCCCGCAGATCTGGCAGTCAGGTTCTTATTCACAGGTGCTTTGTAAATCTGAATGACCTACCAATGGTTTTACAAATGTACAGAAAGAGGAAGTCCACAGTGTCATAACTCTGAATGGAGGGGGTCTGCAATCCTTCCTCGAAATTTGTGAAAAAAAATTGATATAAAACGGTTGTGCCGACACTGGACAGTGAAAGACATTGCCTTAATTCTTAGCTGTCAGTGAGTTCCTAAATATGTGCCCAAGAGGGCGCAGGTCCTCATTAAGGCTACATTCAACATTTGCACGTCGCACTGTCTGCCAAAAATCGGCAGAGGAGAAAGTCTGGCAGAAAGGACATTTTCCTTCACTAGTTTCGGTTTAAAAAAGATGAAGCCCATTATAGTCAATAGGGTCCACCAGGCTTCGTGTTTTAGTGGTCCTGGGACAGACCCAAACAATGGAGAGGCGACCAAATGCATTCACAGCTAAAAAAACAAAAAAATACAGATCAAGAAGCAATTACAGGGACAGAAAATTCTTCAATCAATAATCTCACTAAAGGGGTGTCCGTGGAAATGATACAGAGGACGTATCCTTAGCGTACGCCCCTGATGGCGAACAGGTGACAAGCCAAGACATTTTGGGAGCCGCTACTTATAGTGCTATTGCAAGAAGCAGCTGCTAATACTTTATACTCACCTGTCCAGACCACCCTCCGCTGCCGCCTCTAGGTGGCGCTACACTGACGTCACAACGCCGGGATGCCACGTACTGCTTCCTGGCCTTCTTCAGCGTTGGCAAAAGCGCACCCTGGAGGTGGCAGTAGAGGGCAGCCAGGACTGGAGCATGGGCAGGCGAGTAAAAAGTAACGGCCACTACTCTGTGTGTGGGGGGTGAGGATCTAAATAAATTGTAAATAAAAAAAATAAAAAAAAAAAGTTTCACAACGTGTGGCCTCAGCCTAAAGGGCGTTCTAGTAATCCCCCCTAGCCTGCTAACACATAATAGATTGCAGGCGGGCCCACAACAGCTGTCATGCTCAATGAGGCGGCTAGTATTTCCAGGAGCCCAGGCAAACTCTGCAATGAAACAGAGGAAGCTTTACAGAGCTTGCCAACATCTGCTCGATTCAGTCACCCTTACATATCACCCAAAATGATAAGTTAAAGTCAGCGTGGTCAGTAACCAGGCCATCTGCTGAGCTAGACATTCAGCGACGTCTAATCTATTCCTATTAAAGGGAACCTGTCACATTAGACACAGTCTGAGCGGCCTGTCCCAGAGAGGAGCACATGGACATACAGTTTTCAGTGGGAAGAGAGTCCATTGAACAACCTAAACTGCTCTTTCTAGGCCTCCTCTGCTTAGGAGTCCAGTGGGCGGTCCTTACCGTTGATTGACAGCCAACTCCATATGCATGGTCATCTAAAGAGGACTGCCAAACACTGAGTGAGACTGGGGGAATCGAGATCTGCAAATGGCAAAGGTTAACGCCATTCAGTATAGTGGAAAGTTGTGATAGTCAAGGCCAGGGTTAATCCTGAAGAAGCCCAAAACAACCTCTCTGTCTCTTACATGTCCATGCGATTTGCTATTACTATATGCCCTCGAGTTATCCCTCAGCTTTATTGCCTTTTGCAATGGTTTGGAAGCTCTATAGTTAAATCCACTGGAAAGTGAATTCCTATCAGCTGTCAAACCCGTCACCAGAAAATCCCCATCGGCTTGTGCTCAACCAGAGCTTGAGAAAGAACCCCGGCTACAGATATTCATGAAGCATTCCTCTCAAGCAGGTTACATCCTTTACTTCTTGCTGCAGGACCCCAGAGACCCATCAGTCACAGTTATGCCAATATCATTAGTACGTGATGGGTACAAAGTTGGCAGCGGCGCTCACTGGTATGAAACATTTAAGGCAGAAGAACGCTTGTTTAGATTGCATACATTATAATATATTATTTGATTTATTTTCTTCCACAGTCTTGTATCCGACTTTGTCACACACAATTTGTGCTACCAATGGGACATGCCTATAAATGCAGATTTCAGTACATAGGCAGATTGCAATTCCCATGAAACAGTTCAAGAGAAGATCTCGGGTTTCTTCATTCTAAAAGTTATCAAAATGCAATTAAAGGGATTCATGATCTGTAATTATAGGGGGATGAGATAAGTTGTCTGATCAGTAGGGGTCTGATTTCTGGGCCCACAAGAGCTCAAAGTCCCTCCCCATGTCAAGATGGTAACAGACTACAAATAAACTATGTAGTCAGTCTACAGTGGTCACTGAAAAGGCGGGCGACTTAAAGGGATTCTATCATTAAAATCAAATTTTTTTCTTCAATCTCCTACCTTTAGATGTCTTCTCCATGCCGCCATTCGGTAGAAATCCCGGTTTTCGTCTGTATGCAAATGTGCGGCCATTTTCTAGTGGCCGCTTACACAGTAAGCTGGTGTAAGCTGCCATTTTCTTGTGGCCTGTGGGAACAGTCTGTTCTGCCCGAGGCCTAGAAGTTTGAACCCAGCTACACAAGAAGACATGGAGAGGGAGTTCCTGAAAAAGATGGAGGCGGCGCTGGAGACTTCTCTCGCAGCATTGGGGACCGCCCCCAGTGCTGCGAGAGAACTCATTTGCATACAGACAAAAAACGGGATTTCTACCAAACGGCGGTGTGGAGAAGACATCTAAAGGTAGGAGAAGAATAGCCTTTCTTAAGGCTATTCCTATGTGTGATCGAGAAAAAAAAAAAGTTATTTTAATGATAGAATCCCTTTAAAGACAACTTGTAAACGTTAAGATAGAATTATGCAAAAAAAACTATTCCTACGTGAGACTTGTAAGTTGCATTAAGCTATACAAATGAGCTTCCACCATCCTTACTATGAAGCATGAAGTTTCTTTCGACTATTTTACAGAAACCAGGCAAGGGCATGTTAAAACAAATCTAAGATCTTGTCTACATCAAACAATATTACACAAACTTTCATTCTTGCGACACATCCCCACCAAAGCTTTCTCGCTTCCTCAATAACTTCTATAGGCGCTTTGCTTCAAGTTTTGGTCGCAATTTGAAGAGAAAAAAAAAGCAAAAATTACTTAAAGAAAACCTTTCATGTCCTCGGGCACATGCGGTTTTATATACCGCTAGAAAGTCGACTGTGCTGAATTCTCTGCCATGTCAGCTTTCCCGGTATGTGCCCCGGGGAAGAGATATCGGTGCGGTTACCGATCTCTGTCCACTGCCAGAAGGGCGTTGCTGACAGTCCTGTTTATCCCTGAGGAACGCCTCTCCTGACAGTACTGTCCATAGCTCTGCATTGTTAGAGGGGGCGTTCCTTACCGCCCAGCCATAACACTAACCTGTGATCTGTGGATGAACCTGGAACCAAGTGGTCGTGTCCTGCAGGGAACTGAGGAATTACACTATTTACACTGGGCCAGCTGCCACCCCCACCTCTATTTGTACACAGGGGGCTGTGGCGCTGATGCTACTACAATGGGAGCACTGCAGTCAATCTCAGTATACAGCGGAGAGCGGTGTTTAGTTGTAGTGGTTCTGTTGATATGATGTCACCGTTGCAGCCACTCAGTATGCAAAGAGAGACAGAGGATGACTAGCCCAGCACAAGAATGGAGGGGAGGACAGGGCTGTGGAGTTAATAGGCCAAAGCATCGACTCAGACTCCTATTTTTCCACAGCATGACTCCTGCTCCTATTTTGATTCCTTCATAAATGGCCAACAACCTTGGTCAGACAAATGGCAAAGATACTCTAATTCCCATGAAAGTGAACAAGGTGACTCAGTGGTTAGCATTGCAGCCTTTCAGCGCTGGAGTCCTGGGTTCGAATCTTGCCAAGCCAAAACATCTGCAAGGAGTTTGTATGTTCTCCCCGTGTTTGCGTGAATTTCATCCCGTACTCCAAAGACATACTGATAGGGAAAAATGTACATTGTGAACCCTATATGGGGGGTCACAATCTACATAAAAATAAAAAAAAAGTCTCATGTCCCTCTCCCAGTTGGCCCCACAGCCTCATGTAACTCTGCTGGTTGCCCCCATAGCCTCATGTTCCTGTCCTGGTTGCCCCCATAGCCTCATGCCCCTCTCCTGGTTGCCCCAAAGCCTCATGCCCCTCTCCTGGTTGCCCCAAAGCCTCATGCCCCTCTCCTGGTTGCCCCAAAGCCTCATGCCCCTCTCCTGGTTGCCTCCACAGCTTCATACCAACAAAACATTTGACCCAAAACTTTCCCTATTCCCTTCTGTTTCTGCTCCTGGAGGCTTCACGGAGCAACAGATGTGATGCAAGTATAATGTCACTAAATTGCACATCACTTCCAAGAAATGGGGAGCGTAGATGGGGTCGAAAGGTCAAACAGGAAGTGGAAGATGCAGATTAGTTGGAGTAGGAATGACCTGGACTCGGGACCCATGCCACCATAGAACCCGATGCAAGTGCACCATTTGCCCTACGGGTAAACCCAACCACTATTCTGGATTATCTGGTTGTGTGTAGACTGTAGAAGCGATTAAGTAATCCGATAAGACAATACACTAAATCCATATAAATGTTTACACCGCGGCCACAAAACAACAATGGGCCATTCACCTACAGATATACTGCACCATCATACCTCACAACATAAAACCCATTGAAAGCAATAGGAAAAAAAAAGAGTCATTAGCAACTGTTTATTTAACACGTGAAAAAGTCAACGCCAAACTTGGCTCCAGCTGAATATCATACATTTATGAGGTGTGCGTATATAGTCCATCGCCAATGATGACCACGTTGGGATTAGCCCATCCAATATGAGGTCTCATGAGGGCCTATACTTAAGAAATCTGCCAAGAAAAAGGCATTAAAAAGGGTTTTCCAGCCCCAAATGGGATCTGACACCTGGACCCTGCACAGATTAGATGTTTTTGCAGGAACCTGGAGCAGTGGACAGAGTGGAAGCAGGATTGCTCTTAAAGGGGTATTGCCAACTTGCCTGTTCACCAACTAGCAGGCTGTATTCTCTGTTCACTTCCTGGTGTTCTCAGTACATTGGTGGGCGGGGTTTCACTTGCTCTGCTATCTGCCATGTTTGCAGTCAGTAATGAGGGATGGTTGTAAATAAATTAGCACAGTATCACTAGAAGATGCACAATATGAAGCTGATGTAGCAGAGCTGGATTTGATAGGTGATGAGAATCCCAAATTTACATGCTACAGGACCAAGTCAGCTTGCAATAAACTCCGTTTTAGTGCTGTGCTTACATACAGAAGTAACAGACCCCTGTCTCAGCCCTTGTCGGGAAAATTCAATTAACCGACTGATAACTGGGAGATAAACAGCTCAGAAATACAAGCTACTCACGAGTCCAGAGCACTCAGCTTCCCTCCCCTATCTGAGAGCAGGAAGCTACGTCATTTGTCCTGGGCGGAGAGATAAGGTCATCCCCAGGTCCGTGGTTATGGAGACACAGTATAAACAATGAAATGAATAATCTCAGATAGTAGCCAAACAAAGCAGTTTTGCTGAAGCAATGTATTTAGGAAAAGTCTTAAATCTACATAAACTAGCAGTATAGAGATAGGATCCTGGAGATGGGACAACCCCTTTAAGTAATCGAAGTGGTGCTGCCATTACCCTGAATCACCGCTATATTGTGAAAGCTGCTATGGGGACTATAACTTGAATAGGAACAGCTTGCACACCCTCCCCGTGCACTACAGCAGATTCAGACTGCAGCACCTGGTCCCAACACAGATCAGCAGTGCTGGATGCCTAGAGGCTGCTGGAACATCAAACCTGTGCAGGCTCTGGGAGCTTATTACTGGAGTGCATAAAAAGCGGTGGCTTCCCCTTTAAGAGCTAAGCCCTCTATTACCATGTGAATACAAAATTGAAACTCTACAGCATTTGTTTACAGCTGAATAATATTGTGACAGGGCGATACACAAGAGGGACGAGAAGATTAAAGGCAGGCTTTCCCCACGACACAAAGACGGTCCCTACAGCCCAGCGTAAACTGCTGTCACCTTTAATTAAAAGGCCACAATGCTGAAAGGCCGGGCGGCCATCAGCATGCAGATCAGGTAAGCGTCATGATACCGCTAGTTAATACTGTATTGAGGCCTCGACACTTTGTCATGTCGGAGATTTACTGTAAATGGCGCATTTCTACTTCTAACGAGCAGATGTTTAAACAATCCGGAAAATATTTTCTATGTAAATCGAAGCACAATGATCTATTTTCTACAGTCATTAGGAAGAGACATATGGGAGGGCGAGGACAAAGAGGGAAATAAAACGCAAAATGGAAGAAATGATGAACTAAAATATTTTATTCTGAGCAAGGATCTGTTTTGATTCTTCTGCCTGAGATAGATCAGATCATCATTACTGAATGTCCGTGAGCTGTCCGCTTCTGTTAAGTTGCAAAAAATACTAAAAATCCTCAAGATACTTTTCCAAAAATGACTGTATGACAACCTGCTTTGTCAATAGAGAAAAGGTATTTTGAAGGGGCTGTCCAGGGACTTTAGGGTCCTTTCACACGGAGGAATTTTGCGCTGATTCTGGCATGGAATCCACTTCCAAATCAGTGCTGAAAAAAAAAAAAAGTCTCCCAATGACCGTTTTCCGCGTGGAACCCATTGAAATCAATGAAAGGCTTTTTTTCCCCCATTGATTTCAATGTGTTCCGCGCGGAAAATGGAACCCATTGAAGTCAATGGGAGTCCTTTTTTTTTCAGTGCTGATTCTGATATGGATTCCGCGCCAGAATCAGCGCCAAATTCCTCCGTGCGAATGGACCCTTAACTAACTACCCCCGGGGCATTTAGTAAAGCTGGACATGGGGGTTCTGGGTTGAGTCCAACTTCAGGTCATATGATCGAAACAAGCACCCGGCCCCTGCACCTACTCCCTTCTCTGTTGTTTTCAGAGATAGTGTACCTGTGCTATGGAGGTCGTCTGACTATAGTAAAGCCAGAAAATGGAGACGGTGGAACAAACTGGGGGACAGGGGCTGCTTATAATCTCACGACCCATAGTATGAACCAGCCCAAAATTCCAAGGTTCTAACGTAAACAAATGCCTGGAGGAAGTAAGCTAAAGTCCCTGGACAACCCCCTTTAAAAAAAAAAAAAAAAAACAGATTGGCACAATAACGGGCCTTAAAAGCTCCAGGAGAACACAAGCCCACCACCTGGAGCCAATGCACTTGCAACTAGGGTCTTTATTCTACAGGCAGACTCATAAATGACATCAGATCTTATCGATACATTATTATATTGCCATAATACACACAGTAGGAAAAAAATCTGGGCCAAAAAAGGTAGGCCAAGTTCTATTAGAGGGGTTCTCTGGTCTCTGATATTGACGGTCTATCTTTAGGATTAGATCTGCAGAGGTCAGACACTAAAAATGCATTCTGAAGCCCACTGAAGGAACAGGGATTTCAATCAGAAATGTGCAAGGTAAGGCTCTATAAGACTGGAGGATTTTGCAGCTATTTTGAAGATTGTTTGGTGAACTATAGGAGGTCCAAAAAAAATGAAAAAAAAAAATCATTTTTCATTAAGCAGTACAACATCCTGTAAGCAATTGTTCCTCCCTACATCGGCCTGTATAGTCAGGCTGAGAAAAATTTGTACAACTAAAGCCGGTCTTACACGACCGTAGTGGTTTTTGCTGTCCACAATTTGCTGATCACACTCTGCAGATGTCCGTGTCCAGCCGCACGCGCCCATAGAAGTCTATGGCAAAGTCCGTGCCGTGCATTCACGGCCTTTGCAGACCTGCAGTATTCAGTACGGACCTTGGTCACGGCACGGCACACCACGGATAAATTATCCGGTGGTGTAAGAGGCCGCACTGCATACAATGTGTCTGCAAATGGTCCGCAATTGAGAACCCACAATTGCAGACCATTTGCGGACTAAACTTACTGTCGTGTAAGACCAGCCTAAGGGAATATTCACACAGAGAAATTTGCATAATCTGAAAAATTCAACTTTAGGAATTCCTTTTTAAAGTCAAGGTCGGGAGGTAGATTTCCGCCTCCCATTCATTCAATGAGGAGACGTTCAAGCCTTGAAAAAGGTGAAAAAAAAAAAAAAGTTCTTTGCATGTCTGTCAATCTGAACACAAATATAAGGCTCGGTTCACATCTGCGTTCGGGTTTCCGTTTGGGGACCCCCTGAATGGAAACCTATCCACATAAAAAAGCGATTACCTAAGAAAACCTGCGGACCCCACAGACTATAATAGGATCTGTGCGGTTTCTGTGGAGAGAAAAGTTCTGCTTGCAGCTAGGCGAACGCAATGAACCGAATGCAGATGTGAATCGAGGCCAAGAGGGATTCTGCAGTAATATAGAATAATGTCGCCTTTCACAATATAAAGCTGTAAACACGCCCGTGTGACTGAGTCAGAAATCCAGCTGATCTGATCTGTCCTGGTGTCATCTGCCTGTATGACACTGATATATGATGTCTGGAGTTCACCAAGCAGCCCCGAGGCATTACATGGTGCTCATGTGAAATTCCAACGAACTGAAAACAGTCATTTTTTCGCTCAATTTCAGAAAACTGAGAATTCCTTCCTACAGGGACTGTGAGAGGTGACGAGAAACAAAGGGGAAAATGTCAGGGTCACTAGGGGTTAAGGCAGGATGTAGTGCTTTGTACTATTATTGAAAACTTTGGGCATGTTGTGCTAAATTATTGAGATATAATACATTTCGGATATATTAAAGGGCGCTTCTCATCACCTCCACCTCTTTGCATCCTTGGCGATGCTCCATTGATTTCAGCACAGTTGGAATTGCTCTCTAGACTCCACCATTTCTGAGCAATCAGTGCAGCTAGTTTCAGCTCCCAATATGCTAATTAGGTTCTCTATTGTCAGAAGGGCTGCCCTAGAATACAGCAAACAAACAGGGACCGCCCACCTGACAATAGAGAACTTATTTAGAATTGCTCAGGAATGGTGGGGCTATAGGAAACAATCCAACTGTGCTGGAATCAGGGGAACTGAACCTATTGCAGAATGCAAAATACTGGGGGTTGGTGATGGTGGTGAAAGGTTCTCTTCATTTTTAGCCATGAATTCTAATAGACAGTCCATAGACAATAGCAACACTGTGTTTGTTACAACTAAAGAGGGTGCAGGACCCCAAAGTAGCTCTGACTTCTGGGGAACTTTGTGGGTCCTACTGATCAGAAATAAAATAAAAAGTGAAAATTTTACAATGTTTTTAGACCCTTCGTTACTTTGTAGAACCCTTCAAAGTTAAGCGAACACCCGATTTCTGCCCTCCGTCAGGAGGGCGTTCCTTACGGCTTAGCTGGGCTGTGAGGAACGCCCTCCCTGATGGTAGTCGTCCATAGCCCTGTACTGCCAGAGGTGGCGTTCCTAACCGCCCAGCAATGACTCTGAGCTATGAGGAACACCCCCCAATAGAAGTCTATGGACGAGTACAGCCAGAAGAGGCGTTCCTCACAGACCAGCTAGACCGCCCCTTCTGACAGTGGGCAGAGATAAGTGCTGAAACTAATGGCACCGATATCTCCAGTCCGAGGGCACAGTACGGGAAATCCAACAGTGCATTGAAATTCAGAGCATGGTCGGCTTTCTAGCGGTATATAAAACCACATGAAAGGTCCTATTTAAAGGGGCTTCCCAAGATTGAGAATTTGATGACCTAACCTTAGGAAATCTCATCAATATGACATTGGTGGGTCGGACACTCAGCAACCCCCACTGATCGGCTATTTGGAGATGTTGCAGTGCTTACCGAGAACATTCGCCATACATTGTATAATGGCTGTGCTTAGCATTGCTGCTTAGACCCATTCATTGAATAGGACTGAGCTGCAGCAGACCTATGTGACTGATGAACATGTCTTCACTGGCCTGTGACACTTACATGAGTACTACTGGCACATCAAAAAGTTAATTATAGGGGTTCCAGGGGTTGAATCTCTGGCTATAGGAAAGTGATGACCTATACTACTATGGATGGGTCATCATTATTTGAAAACAAACCAAGCTGATATTGCCTTAATGGTACAGTATATACTAAGACCTTGGCAGGTAAAAAATGCAGCACAAGTCAGCCGTGAGAGACCGGGGTGCCAAGAGACCACCAGTAAAATTCATTCTGTGTGCCTGGGGGATTCACCCATTCGCCTGTGGGCCACTCCGAGTCTGAGTCAGCAGTACAAACATAATTCACCTCCATTTTCTTTGCAGTTTTCAAGAAATTGGCTGACACCGAGCACTGAGCAGTTAAGTCTGGTAAGCCGGAATTTTATTTTACTACCTTGCTGTGTCACTGACCAGAAGCGTCCTGCAATGTAAGATTTTCACATCCTTATTTTTGGAAAGATAAAGATATGAAATTAAAAAGTCTGAAATAACAGGGGTAGACAATCTATAAAGGGGATATAAATACATTTGGTGTCCTCACAAGTTAGAACTGTCAACGAAGGCAGTAAGAAATGACATTATTCTTATGAAACCTGTCATTTGAAGGTGGACTCGGAGCCAAAGCATTGTCACAACTTCCTGTATAAAAATACTCTGTCTTTATAAAGGAGGCCGTCAGGTGATTTACGCCTACTGAATAGACACAGAAACATGCCTGTGGACCTAGGAGGAAAGTCATGATACCTTCAACTCATTTTATAGTTATAAAAAATTAAACACTTGTTAAAAGACATGTCCAGCACCCTGCAATGTCATTTGGGGTGCTGCAATGAGCCATGCTTTTCCTGGGGGAACACACATGCATCCTACTGTAAGAAAAGACCTTAGTGATGTACATTGCACCCTAAAGTGATGTGGTATAGCCATATACATTGAACACAACACAATTCAGAAACTATGCTATAGCAGAATGTCTTCTAGCAGGCAGTGTGTGTGGTTTAGTAGACATACAGAAATTAAGAGACTATCCTATTATTTGTGCGGAGAAGTGCTCGGTCCTTAGACCGTCTCTGCTCAATACTTCCTGCAAAGGTGCTGTAGATCTCCTGGATCCCGATAGCAACACTACTGGGATCCAAAACAGTGGGATCCTTTGCACAGTATATGCCAATGTCCCTTCCCACCTCTATCCACCAGTAACCATACTATTCTCGTAGAGGGCATCCTTTGGGAAAGGGAGGAAACAGCATGTTGGGGTTTATACAGACCACATTTCAGTGTCTGTCACAAATCATGTTCCAACCATAGGTGTCTTCACCCAAACTTACAGCATGATGAACACATATAATACTCTAATTGCAGGTCAAGAGACCCATGGCAAGACCAGGATTTGATGCGAGTAATCAGGCACTAATGCAGGCATTTTACAATCACTTGGATTAGGTTATGATCACACCATATTTTTACCATACAGTTCATGCATTGTAAAAAAAAATAAAATAAAATAAATACAATTTAGAAAAATGTCTGTTTAGATCAATTGTAGGCTAGACCTCCATGTTGCACAGATGCAGCATTTTTGACATTAAACAGTAGCGTGATCATTTTATCGGCAGAATCTTAAGTAGTTTCCTACTAAGAGAAGAGACAAGAAAAATGCAGCAAAAACATGAACCTAGCCTTAGGCCCTATTCCCATCTGCAATCGGGTTTCTCTTCAAGGAGTCTGCTTGGGGACCCTGAACGGAAACCTATACGCATTAAAAAGCGGTTACCTGGGAAGCCTGCGGACCCTATAGACTATAATGGGGTCCTTGTGGTTTCCGCACGAAACATGCAGAGAGAAAAGTCCTGCAAGCAGCGTTTTATTCTCTGCATGTTTCGTGCGGAAACCACACGCACCCCATTATAGTCTATGGGGTCTGCGGGTTTCCTGATGGTAACCGCTTTTGTAACCTGTATTGGTTTCTTTTCGGGAAACCCGAACGCAGATGTGAACTGGGCCTTGAGTTCTTTGCAAGAGAAGGTTTGAAAAGCTAGCAGACCTTGGTTCACACTAGTGCTTGCGCTGCATTGTTTGTGCCCATTGAGGAACCTGAACAACAGAGAGGTGGACCACTAAAACAGCGGTTACACATGGTGCCCCGGTGGACCCCAGTGACTAGAACAGGGTCAGTCTTTTTGAAACAAAGCGGCGGTCTCTACGACAAAGTCTCCAACACAGATGTGAACTTAATCTAAATCGTACGTTTTTAGCACTAGCCACTCTATTTCAACATATAAGGCAAAGCAACAGATTTACGGTCTAGGCCCCTGATTTTGCGCCATCCCCAGATTGATTTCAGTACAAACCCCAAGACCTGTAGAAAGATCCTGCATAGCAAAGTGGTTAAATTCCATAACATTTTTATTGAACTGTATGAAAACACACCGCTCTTGACACCTAGCTACAAGATTACAGAGAGAATGCCACTTACCTAAGCTGCTTTGCATAGTTCTGCTCGATTTCTAATCTTTCTTTGACAAATTTTGCATACTTGTCCAGGAAGTCTAATCCCCACTGCGTATGTTTCTCTAAATTATCGAACTGATCCTGTAAGGTAAAGAAAGAAGTATTAGGAAAATTGCACATTACACATATTCACATATTCTAAGTATGTCCGATAGAACCGGCTGAAGGTGAGTATACGGATACTGCTGGTCATATATCAATCACTAGCGTTCCCTTTGATGTGGCCGCTTATACTATGACTAATGTAATGGACCTACACCGGAAAACCGAGCAATAAGATATCGCAGGACGTTGTTAAACAAAGGTTTTGCAATTGCAACTAATGTAGCCATAGCTGGATATTGTTTCCTGGCAATCACGGGAACATTGATATTTATTTGTTATTGCACAATAGGTCTGGAATCAATGTACAACGCAAGATTATTTTGCCCCAGCAGGAGTCACCAAGATTTATTACACAAGATTTCTGCTGGAAACACAACCTTCATTGGCAGAATAGACGTGTAGGTTGTCTTTCCTGTGTACGTTGCCCAACATCTCTATTACACACCCATTTATGCTTAGATTATTGGTAGAAGGGATTGTACATCCCATAAAGCAAATCACCATAGTAAGCTCTGTGCAAATACTGATGGGAAATTTCAGCGCTGAATCTGCAGAGCGGTGAATGCAAAATAGAGGACTAGAATATAGGAGGAAAGTCATACGAGTACACAATCAGTAACGTTACGTATATGAAGAGGGGCTTAAAGGGGTTAGGTCATGAAACATTTACATTTAGAGATAGAGGATATATAGGTTTCATGGCATAATCCCTTTAAGGGCCCATTCACATGACGGAAACCTTTTCCGCCAGGTGAGTTCTCCACGTGGCTAGCAGTGCATCGGCAAATGAATAGGCCTAATCGAGACTGGAGCCACGGACGCCGCAGCTGAGTTAGCCACGGGAAGATAGGGCATGTCGCTTCTTTTCCCCTGGCGAGAGAACAGCCAGCTCATTTACGTAAGAATAAAGTCCTGATTTACATAAAAATTGAATTACAATACAGGACAAGAAAGGCATCTTTGGAAAGTATAGAAGCCCGCACACACGTATGTGCACGGTACTTTCACTAGTTTGATGCCAATTTTCCTGCTGATAGACTCCCTTTAAAATTTTACAAAACGCCCCAGTCCTCTCTCTCTCTCTCTTTGTAGTTGGACTCTTCTCTTCGTAAACTTCTATGGGTAGCAGCTATAACCTGACCTCTCAGAGAGCTGATCTAGAATACTGTGTAAGCAGCCATTTTTCTTGCGGCCGCGGGCATGCACAATCGGCTTTGCCCTAGGCCCGAGGCCTAGAAGTTTGAAGCCAACCCCCGGAAGAAGACCAGTTTCTGAAGAAGATGGAGGCGGCGCTGGTGAGTTCTCTTGCAGCATTAGGGACGCCCCCAGTGCTGGTTGAGCGCTGGGGCTCTGCCCCCAGTGCTGTGAGAGAACTCATTTGCATACCGGCGGAAAACGGGATTTTAACCAAATGGCGGGGCAGAGAGATGAATAGCCTTTCTTAAGTTTTTAATGGTAGAATCCTTTTAAAGTCACATTTGATTTGGGGCCACAGATGTTGATGTTGGGTGGAAACAAAAAGACATTTGCTCCATCCATTTATTAATTCTGATCCTTTCCTAAATGGATGGTTATAAAAAGCACAACTGTGTCCCTGTGAAATTTCTATGCCCTCAAGACAAAAAACATATTTGTGCAGGACATAAGTGAAGTGATGAAGACCACTATTGATCCGTCGCTGCAAAGTCACGTAACCCGGTCAAATGGGCTAAGCAAACAAAATGGATATCGATCCCAGTGCACAAGACACCGATCAAATTCCACACAGGGAAAGGCAACAAGAAGCGCCGCGCCATTTATGACACCTGAAGACTCCTGCAAATGATTTTTACGGAGTCACTCTACAACAACAAGGAAGTGAACTTGTGAACCTGAGTTCATTAATGCATTTAATTATACAAGGAAATGAGGTTACGCTACGAGGTTTCCAATGTCAACATCTGAATTGCAAAGCAGGTTGTGAGTTGGACCTTTCTGTTCTGTATAGAGGCAAAGGTTAGAGGGAGACATATTTCTTGGAGTCTGTCAGCAAAGTCAACAAAGAAGTCCCAACCCCATTTAGTCTAAGAACATTAACGGCTCAAAAATCAACGTCATGATGTCATCATCCTTATCGAAGGAAATAAATCTTGACAGTATGTTATAGAGCAGGAGGAGCGGAGCCGAATAATATATACAGATGTAGCAGGGTTAACCCGAACGTCTGCAACTGGTTAAACTACTGAAGTTATACACAGTCCAGTCCCATTAATGTGACCACCTGTCAAATTCCAGAACAACCACCTTTGGCAGAGCGGACCGCTGCGAGACGTGCAGGAAGAGAGGGGATGTTGTGATGATGTTCACTGGGATGTTGAGCCATGCCGACTCCAGTGCCATGGCCAGCTGCGCTAGATTACGCGGTTGAGCCTTCATGGCGGGAACAAACCCGATCGAGGTGGTCCCACAGATTCTTGATTGGGTTCAAGTCCAGGGAATTTGCATGCCAATGGAGTACGGTAAACTCATCCTGGTGCTCCTTGAACCACGCACGTACACTGCGAGCTTTATGACACGTCACATTGTCCTGCTGGTAGATGCCATCATCATTTCGCATGTAGGGGTGAACATGGTCCGCAAGGATAGATGCATACTTGTGCTGATCCATCGTACTTTCCACAATGATAAGTGCACCCAGATGGCTGATGACACGTGCCTTCTGCGATTGGTTGACGTCAAAAATAGGCGGTTGTCACATTAATATGACTGGACTGTGTGTTATTATATTGGAAAAAGTTTTTTTTTCAATGACTTCATTGTTTTTTATTGTGTTCTGTGATATGATGTCACATTGCAGAACTGTAACGAATTGCTAAGTTTACTGTACTTTAACATAGTTACATGGAAAAAAAATAAAAGCGTCAACAATTCCTATAAAATAAATTATAAGCCATGAAAACTTGGGTAACTTTGGCGATACATTCCCTATAAGTACGCGCGTACTGCTCACCATTGAACAAACGCCAAACGCAAGAGTTAAGCTAAATAAATATGACACAGGACATCACATCCTCACCCACCACCCCAGAAATAATTCCTAGCAAGTTGCCAAGTCTTATTATGCAGCAGACATGGAATTCAGAGACATAAACCATGGTCAGGCCGCACACAATGCGTACAGGAAAGGAGAAGAAACAAATTAGCCAGGGATTTTACCAGCTTGTATGTGCAAGAGGCATTACCAAGCAACAGAAGCTGCCAATGGGCTGACACTGGGCAGCGCTGACCAGGAGTGGACACGGGGGCACTTAGGGACACGGCCAACAAAGGAGAGGGGGGAAAAAGCCCAGGAGCGGAACTGAAGTGCGAGCTGTGTTATACAGGTTTAATTACCCTAAGCTTCTCCTGAAATCCGTCACTTAATTACAAGTCGCCTTTACTGTTTACAAAAAAACAAAAGAGGATTAAAAGTCCCCAACCCTCACTAAAAGGACACGAAAATCTATAAACAGTCTATCCAATGGGAACGTTCAACCAAGTTAATTCTAAACCTAGTATAAGGGCGTTCCATGGGTTTCAGCCATTTGGATTCATCATGGATGCCGCTGCCGGAGATCGCTCCAAATGGAGAAAATAAATTTAGAGATATTTGTAATAGAAAGAAAACAGGATAAAAAGAAATTGGTAAGTGGTGTATAAAATAAATTCTAGAAATTTAAAAACTAGAATTAAAGTGGTCCTCTAAATATAGAAATATTTAAAGAACACGTCACCAGAAAATGTTACTCCTTATCTACTTCCCTCTCTATGCAATGACCTCTTCCCAGGTCACAGAACATACCTCGAGAACTGTCCCATACAAGTGATTAGAGTCTCAGTCTGTGACCCATTGGCCCTTCTATAGGAAACAGGAAGTCACGCAAAGTTTTTAGCTTAGTGGCAAAAGTTGAAATTTTAAGATTTAAAAAAAAAAAAAACAAACAAAAACCATTCATTTGGAAAATAAAAATATCACCAAAAATTCTTTAAAATTCTGTTTAACCTATAAACACAGAGTAAACAATAGGTCATGCATAGTTAAAATAGCCATAAACCACTAGGATCTTTTTTTACTGGGACTCTACCAATTCCCTCTTCAGTTCTGCAATATGTATACCAGACTCTTGGTCACACTGTACAGTGGCAGTCGGACACACTACCCCCATTCTGAACTGGTCCCTCCAAGAGCCTGAGCGTCCCAGACTACCAAAGCACAGTAACAGTAGTCTAAGGAGCCTATGGCTATTGGACAGAAATAAAGAGGGGACTGGGAATCAGAGAAATTAAGTTTAAAGTTTAAAATAAATGATTAATATTTTAGCGATACATTGTGCAGTTCTTGTGATTGTTTTTTTTGTGAACTGGAGGGTCTCTTTATGCAGTTCTACAACACTGAACAGCACACGTCTAGTATGCAGCTTAAAGGGTCTTTCCACTCAATGAGGAACATGTTGGAGTAGAGCCAGAAGGAATGAAGCCATAGGGCCGATTCTTGTGGTCAGGGGGTGACCAGTGGTCAGAAACCCAACGATCATGAAGTCATTGATATGGGATAAAGTCTAAACTTCGTACAACCCCTTTAATTTGACCAAGTTTATCCTTCCTGACAGATCTACTTTTGGCCTTAAAGGGGTATTCCCACCTCGCCTGTTCACCAACTTGCAGGCTGTCTGCTGTACAAGCGTTATAAGTATGAGCAGATCTGGAAGGAGACCACTCCGAAGAAGACTGGCAGGAACTAAGTTTCCGTCTTAGCTGGTAAGTAAGCAGCTAAATCCAGGGTCCTAATAGCGATCAGGGTGCTCATCTGAATTCAGCCAAAACCCCGGCATTAACCTTGTGATGACATGATCTGCAAATCCTCTGGTCTACCAGACTGACCAATCCTAGCTAAGCGATTGCGACTCATGTTAATGAGAAAATGCACTTAGTCCAGATGACCGGATGCTTTCACGAACCTATTTGTCAAACAAAGAGCATGTTATTTAACGGCTTGTAAAACAATGAATATACTTTACTGCCCTTGTACCTTCTGCTGTAATTGTGGAACTTATGCAATTTTAATACAGGGTTCAATACGGAGCATTAATCACAAGTTATGCTTGGCAATGGCAAAGGTACAAGAAGCTGCTCCAAAGGTCCCAGCGGTTGCATCTCACTTCCTTTTCCAAAGCATCAAATATATAGCAGAAAACATCTGGCCATTTCTGCTCTGTGTGAGAGACACTCGATATTATACAGTCATTTTGACTCCGAGCCCAGACGAAACGCTCAACCAATTTTACAGCTGAACTATTGCAGCAGCGACACCCCAGGCTTTGCCTCTCACGTTGCGAAAGGGGCTCTCTCCAGTTATATAGCATAATCTTGGATTTCATCAGAGATATACACGTCAGGGCCTGGTCTGAGAGCGCTGGGTGTTAGATTTCATCCGTTTGTCTACAAAAATATGTGAACGATGCTACGGCCTTGGAGAGCGAGACGGTACAGCACGGTGTAATGTATATCCTCTATAGCTGGACTGCCATGGATCGGATGACTTTTTGCAAAAAATATGATCAATCATTTATAGAGACTTCCAGAATTTTTTAGACCTCAGTACCGTTGATTTTGCAATCTATACAGAAAGGTTGCCAAAAAGTGTGCCAAACATCTTAAACTGGAGAATGTTATTTGTCTTAAGACATAATGTCAGATTTAGTACGGTACCTCCAGATACTAGAAACGAGGCATGTCATTTTTCCAGGGTTTTACCTATGAACAAAACCATAAGTCAGACATTTTTGGTAATATAAGTAACTAGCCTCTGCCCACGACTTTGTCTGCATGTTGTTGTTGTGGATGATCCGCTTATATTCAGCCAATTGCTGCTGTCGATGATCCGCCTGCTCCTGATCTACATCTCTGCATATGGACAGCATACCCAGCTGTGCTACATCTCTGCACAAGCTCTGCTACATCTGGCAATTTGGATGAAAGGGGTTTTCTTAAGTCAGTGTCTGAGCAGCTTTTGTGTTCTAAATGGCTGAACAGATTTGGCTGAAATTTGGCACAGTTGTCACCCCCCCATCAGAGCCTGAACCCAACATTCCCCCCTCTTAGTCACACAAAGTCTACACCCCATATACCCCTCTTGTCCACACACAGCCAGCAAGTTCTCTTCCTTCCAACCATTTGACACCATTCTCAGCAGCTTCCACACTGTTCTGTTCAATTTGATATAGCCCCACCCACACAATAGCGTGATCCAATCCTAGATGGCTCAAGGACCTGTGATGATGTCACCAAGGGTCGTTTAGTCTAGTATGAACCTAACTTTGTTCATAGTGGTCGTGAAGTCATGTCATGTACCAGGATAAAAAGTAGCCTATGTTTTAATCGAGGTTACAATCTGTGTGCCAAATTTCATTCAAATCCGTTCAGCCTTTTTTGCGTGATTGAGGAACAAACATCCAAACACACAAACTTTAATATTAGTAGGATAGGATATGATTAAATAGTCTAAGACTTTCTCTAACCATTGTAGTGGGGACAGTCTGTTGTCTTTCTAGGTTGCCAATAGAAATGACCATGAATGCCTGAACTTTCGATAGCCCAGGACTTGTCAGAAACCCAATCGTTTCCTTATTGCGGTTGGGTTATCTTCTCCTACATATAATGTCGCTGCCCAATAACCTGCCCACAATAAGGAAATCATGGCTGGGTTTCTGACATCTTATAGACCATAGAAAGTTCCTGCATTCATGGTCATATCTACTGGTAACCTACCAAGATAACAGACTGTCACCACTAAGATGGTTCGAGAAAATATTTACAACATTTTTAATTACTTATATTTGCAAAAATATGAACTTTTGACTATAAATGACTTATGTTCACTGGGAAAACCCCTTTACGGTAATAAAATGCAAATATTAACAGTCCCAAGTCAGCTATCTTTCCCCACTATAGTTGAAAGAGTCCATGAAGATAATATTCTATATTCTACTTCCTTCACGTCGGCCTACAGATTACACAATCTTTGTAACAAGAGCTGAAACTTGGAAACAGTGTCAACGTTTTTGTAACTTTAATGCATCCGAAATGATAAATGATAGCCATGATCTACCGCTGATAGGGAAAATTACACGGACACCCGCCCTATAAAGTGCTTGTGATTCAGCTCCTTTCTAAAGCTCCCTCTCCTCCAAAGGAATGGAGTGCGGTTGTAGTAAGCCCGGTTTCAGCAGCAAATGGGTTACATTAACACCTGGTTATCATTTTCCAGTATTATTTCACGGGGTTACTGACGCGTAATACCCAACAAAAGAACATTGTTCCCAGGTAAATCAGCTGGGCATTGCAGCTTACTCGAAATTACTGAATTATTCAGGGCATTCACCGATAACATGCAGACTATTACACACAAAACAGGTCGGAGGAAGGAGGAGGGGGAGTTTCCAAGATAGCAATATTAATCCTCAAATCACATGTACTAAAACCACAATGATTTGCCATGAACTACCAGTTTGACAATGGCCTAAAATGGGAAACTTTTTGAAATTCTTCTGACATTTTAGGGGTTGGAGAATATGACAAATATCACTTGCACATGAACAATCCTGGTTGTATAGTGTATGGTTAGCGACATATCCTTTAGCCAATGGCAGCGGGAAATAGGATGACAAGGATGCAACATAATTGAAATAATCAATGTCAGCAAGTTCACATCCATTAATTCACCCATTTCTACAATTTTGATTATTTTGCGATTCATTGGCCAGGCCGTATTCTGATGTTGCACTATGGACCTGCTCTGGATTGGTCTCTCAGGTGCTCCAATATATAAAGATTTGGATAAAACATGAAGCAGCAAATGAATGATACCCATACAATTTAGATAGTTGTCAGCTAAATCTTTGGGATGAGTAGGCCGGTATAAGGTCTTACACACACGACCGTGTGTAAAAGGTCAAGTAAGTTCTGATTTAACTGAAGGCACCCTGCTGTGATAAGAGTGCCTTCTGAGCTCCATTAAGTTGAAGGAGGAGTTCTGTTGTTTCAATTTCAGGATAAGACGCTCTATAATTATCACAATAGGACGAAGCCTCGGATCCCTCATCAGAAGAGCCTCGGATCCCCCTCCTTCATTGGAAGAGCCTCGGATCTTCCAATTCCCCCCCCCCCATCGCAAGAGCCTCAAGATCACCCAATCGCAAGAGCCTCGGATCCCCCCATTGCAAGAGCCTCGGATCCCCCCCATCGCAAGAGCCTCGGATCCCCCCCATCGCAAGAGCCTCGGATCCCCCACATCGAAAGAGCCTTGGATCCCCCACATCGAACGAGCCTCGGATCCCCCCCCCATCGAACGAGCCTCGGATCCCCCCCCCCATCGGAAGAGCCTCAGGCTCGTAGTGGTGTGAGGCCTCAGAAATCTCTGCTGGCTATTTTCCCTGATAAAAAGACTAGGCATGCTGAAATCAAACATGCCCAATGCTTCTTTCCTCTGACATACACTGTCAAGGAGAAAAGATGGAACGCCCTCATATGTATCAGATGATCGGCAGGACCTGCCAAATCAGACAACCTGAGTATAATGTGTACAACCAGCTTAAGGATATAAGTCTATAAAGCTTTGTGTCAATACTTGAAGAAGGGAGTAGATTATTACAGGATTGCCAAGTCTTGCCCCATATTACTTTATTGATACAGCTCGATGCTACAACAGATCCAATAAATTAGCCAACCAATGACATTCCACCGTCTACCATTCACAAGACTTAATCATATGGTATTACCAGAAGCAATAAAAGGTCTGTTAGGGAAACTCCACATCAATACAGGAAAACAAAGCTAAAACAAAAGCGTATGTAACAAGACATTTACACAGCAGGAGGGCGCAGCTTATTTCAGTAGTAAGATTGCCACCGAGTGTTACTGGAGAAAGCACAGAATATACTTATAATAGTACAAAGAGAGAAGAAAGAAAATCTGCTCAAACCAACTCCTATATTATATTTATAACCTGAAGAATACTAAGACGTCAACTATATATATCAAATTTGGCCAGAGGCTGATTTCGGCAAAATTAGCTGGCCATTTTAAGTGTATGAGGATCACCTGATACTCTCAATATGGGCAAGTTGGAGTCCTACATGTCCAATCCATCTATTCTTTTCAGAAAGATAAGACACCATCAGAGAAGTTTGGCTTAACCTGTCGATACGCTTTAGATGGTTGGCTGATCCCACTGGAATATGAGGGCTTGGCTGATCTACATCTAATGCCCATAATGGTGCGCAGATGTGACAGAAGACTTGGCCAAAGAGAAGACTGGACAGGTTGTACTTCAGCATGCCTGATCCTTCTCTTCTCATGGAGATAGGTCACTGCTATGCAAACTTGGCTCTACAGCTGCAACAAGAGAATGTGCAGACATCAGCGTGTTAATTCAATTATTAAATGGGTTTTTAGGTGAAATGATATTGAAGACCTATCTTTAGAACAGATCATCAATATCAGATCAGCACAGTTCCTAAGTGATCCCCCACCGATCAGATGTTCTCAACGGACTGAGATCAGATAGGTGTGGACCTGACACCTGGGACTCCTGCTGATCAGCTGTCGCCAACCACTCTATGGAGAACAAAGCAGAAAGCAGCTAGCTCTATATCCGATGTAGTGGCTGTACTATGTTACTACAGCTCAGTATCCTATTGACTTGCATGGGTTCTGAGCTGCAGTAACTCCACAGAGCCACTACAGAGAGAACAGAGCTATCCGCTTCTGCCTCTGTTTTCCTTAGAGTGGTTGTTGACGGCTGATCAGCGGGAGTCCGAGGTGTCAGATCCCCACCAATCTGATCTCAGTGACCTGTCCTAAGCATAGGTCATCAATGTCATTTTCCCGGAACAGCCTTTTAATATCATGATACATCTTACCACATCCCGGGCACCAAAACTGAAGTCTGTGCCAGCCAGGGAATGTCAGACTTCAGATATAACTCATGCCATTTTCTAGCGCAAGTGAGTAAATCTATCAGGCCGAGGTGTCCCCGCCCATCTTACTCTGCCCACTTTCTCCAATACTCACTGCTTTTGGGGGGGAAATAAAATAAAATTAAAAATACACAAAAATTGTGCCACTTTTATGTCAGAAGGCTGGTCTGTACGGGTTAAGAAGTTCCCCCCTCGTAGTCATCCAACAGTCAAACACCCCTCTATCTGCTAAAATAACAAATGTACATTAGCGGAGAGTAGGGAACAGATGGGAGAGAGACTGTCCGCAGCGCCAGACTACACAGTTTCTTTGGGATACATCAAGTACTTCATAAGGTTGCGTGTTTTTTTCCTAAACCAAAACTGGATCCAAAAATAGGAGTTGACAAATCTTTCCTTTATATTTTACATATCCAGTCAAGCCCGATAGAGTTAACCAAGAGCTGTCAGTGGGTGACTAAAATAATGGAATTTCTTCCTCACACCAAGATGGAGTAATAAGACGCATGGTTTGTACATAAACAATATCTCACAGGTCATAATTACAATAATTCTGTCTTGTTAACCAAAACCCTTGTGATTCAGCTTCCTGGATGAAGAAGCACGAAACGCTCTCAAAGTGTTCTCCTCTCTTGTAGAAGAGGTCTTAGTCTATAGGCCGGACGCCAAGGCCATCTGTTCTCTCCTTTAGGACTTTTCCCATCCTGGTGACTTGTAAAACTTCCCAGATCGTGCACTATGTTTATGTCAAGATTAGAAAGACACTTCTGAAATTTAGAAGTCCAAGCATAAATAAAAAAAAAAAATATTTCATATATTTTATTTTTGGCCTTTTGAAAAACTTATTTTTAATGATCATTCGAGGAGGTCAACACTACAAAAAAAAAAGTACCGATCGATCCTACCAGACTGTGCGTTACAATCCAATTTCTTGGTGATATTTTTAGACAGAGGTCAATATGGGATGAATTTTAAAAAATAATAAATCATAGGGATACATCGGTGTCTCAAATGGATTTGTGAGCTCATGTTCCAAAAACAGAACCTCCATGCTGCATATTTATAGCCCAGGACGTGAACGCTTCCTGTATTTGTTCTGACATGACATTGTCTGGATCTTTATTGAGCCGCGTTTGCTATTTCTAAGGCTGTGGTTAGTGTTGGGAATCTTGACTAAGGAGCTGGTATCTTTCCAGGGACTCTATGGCCTCGGAAACTCACGACAAAAGATAACCTGCTCCCGATTCAGACAGATCTGTTTTTTCCCTTCATTATGTATGCATGTATGTATGTATGTACGGCGTAGCACAGTAGGGATCTATATTAGGAGTAGGTCACTGCTTAGGAATGTTTATAACCGGTGACTTACATATTATAAAAGATACTCGCTGTGCTATGCCGTATATGGTATACAGAAATTATAGGTCAATATTGGATTGAGATTTATTCCTCACCATTGGCTTTCTGCCAACAAAACTTCTTAAAGGGTACCTAAATGATCATCGCAAATTGAAATATCTGCAGGGTCTTGCTGAGCAGTCTGTTCTCTGTATATATAGAAGTACATAGACTCTCCCTACACCCTCTGTGAGTAGTGAGAAACTACAGATCCCTCTCTGTGCATGGAAAGCTGTGAGGAAACGTGTAGCAGCTGTAAAAATAGACCCATTCCTCAACCCGATTTCACTGTATTCCCCTCTTGAGTCTGATAGTTGCTAAAGACAGAACTTCCTTAGTGACAGGAAGTGAACTGCAAATAAGCTAGAATAGAGACATCTAGTGACAGAAACTTTAGCTTTTTTTAGGCTGAACAAAACAACATTTTTAAAGAAAGACCATTACAGTTTGGTCCAAGATCAAATGATCTATTTGAGATGAGACTAAGTTTTCAGAAAATTTAATGCTCATTTAAATTAGCCATAGGTGAGGGTGGGCTAGTGAATCCAAGCAAGGCTGGTGAAACACAAAAATATGTACCTCTTAGTGCTCCTTTAAACTGTAGATGTCTGAAATAATTTTTTTTTTTTTTGGCTTTAAAAAAGGGTTTTGTGCCCCCCAATTTTCATACTGACGACTAGAGATAAGCAAGTAGTACTCAATTGAGTAGGTATTCGATCAAATACTACGGTATTCGAAATACTTGTACTCGGTCAAATACCATGCGGCAAACGTAAAAGCGTTTACCGCGTGGTATTCGACCGAGTAGGAGTATTTCAAATAAAGTAGTATTCAATTGAATAACGTAGTATTCGATCGAATACCTACTCGATTCAGTACTACTTGCTCATCTCTACTGACGACCTATCCACAGGATGGACTATCAGTTCCCGATATGTAGCAGCTGAGACCTGGACCCCAAACAGATTCACTGATACAGCTGCCAGTAGCTATAGTAATAAGACCATAGCTGCAATTTCCCAGCACCGCCACTACGCGTTTTTGTCCTTTACCCGTAAATGTATAAGTCATCATGGTTTTCAGAACTTGGCTCATCATTCCCGTCTATACCGGTAGTTCGAAAGCAGACACGATGTACATATTTTTTTGACACAACTTTCTTACGAAGAAACCCGGTTAAGTTTTCTGTTACCAGAACATTCCAATCCAATAGTAATCTGACATGTCACTAATTCAAAACAGATGACAGACCCCCCTTTCTGGAAAGGATTACTAGTCTCATGGCCCTTTGGGAAAGACATTGTTAAAATGGAATAAGCTAACGCCAGATCAATTTAAGGAGTTTATTTTATCTTATTACGTAATGAATGCTTCATCAAGTAACTCCTTCAATGCGGAATAATCCACAAATATTTTAGGCTCTAGAAGTCCGTTACCCGTACAATACAGATTAACCAGATATGGATCATGGGTCATAAATAGACTGAAGGGGATTCACTGAAGTCTATTTTTTAGGCATTCTTTTGGACCTGTAAAGTTGTGAACTCCGCTATAGTGACTGGTGGATTCAGTCTTATCTACAGATACATGGTAGCTGTGATCATCAGCCTACTGCAATAAATGAGGGGACTGCTGCAAAGAAACCTTCTACAAAAAAACAGGAAGACTCAGCTGATTTGGTTTAGTACCTACAATTTTTTGGAGGCATCACGTCGGAATAGCCTTTGCCTACAATCCCAGTTTTTCTCGGTATGCAAATTAGCTCTCTTGCAGCACTCGGGGCGGGCCCCAGCACTCAAACAGCACTGGGGGCGTCCCCAGTGTTGCAAGAGAGCTCTCTCCAGCACCGCCTCCATCTTCAGCCTCTTCTTCTGGTGGTGGCTTGTAACTTCTAGGCCTCAGGCCTTGGGCAGAGCAGACTGCGCATGCCCACAGGCCACGAGAAAACGGACGCTTACAATACTGTGCAAGCGTCCATTTTCTCGTGGCCTGTGGGCATGCGCAGTCTGCTCTGCCCAAGGCCCGAGGCCTAGTAGTTACAAGCCACTGCCGGAAGAAAAGGATGAAGTTGATGTTGCACCCCCAGTGCTGTGAGACAGCCAATTTGCATAGCGAGAAAAATCGGAATTGTAGGCGAACGGCGGGACATAGAAGACAACAAAAGGTAGGAGAAGAATAGCCTTTCTTAAGGCTATTCCGACGTGGTAGCTAGAAAAAAATTGTGTCCGAGTCATAGGATCCCTTTAAATATCACATCAGGCACCAAAACCAACAGCACCGATGGCTCAGAAACTGTGAGGGCTAGAGAGAAAATTCCAGTTGTGCTGGAATCAGTGAAGTCCTTGAACTGGTGAAAAATTGTCTTTAAGGCCGGGCACTATCACTGCATCTCCACATTCATTTAAGCCTCCAATCTCACGCCAGGTGTTAGCAGCCAAATCTTTGTGTCTATGGTCACTTCACACGGTGTACATCTACACCTTATTTAAACTACAACTACAATATAAAACTTGGCGTGCACTATAATAAAGTTTCTCCGTGCCCACAAGCGTCTTCTGAATACCAAGTTTCGGCTGAGAGGTGTCAATATATTCTTCCATAACTCCGCAAAGTGTGAAAGCCTAATGAAAGCTTCTCGGTCTCCAAGGTGCAAAGTACATTTGCTGTGAACAGGATTATGAAAGATTTTAAAGATTTTGTAATGACCAAAAATAACTTTCCTATACGTCGATTTTTTCACAGACGTCTGAATTGAACGTATGACCAAATGTTTTCCTAATTACCATTATCCCGCTGGCTCAATACGCAGCACATGTATCGTCTTACTCCCCGTTTGGAGCCAGCATTATTCTTCTTCACTTCTTCCCTCACATCCTGTTAATAGGATGTTTCCAGTGACCCCTCTCTCTTCTTGGGACGACGCGTACGGAAACTCTTTGTGTGCAGCTGCAGCCCTGTGTGACTCTCCTTGGGTCAGAGCTGATGCACTGAAGGGAGTGGAAGCGTATAAACACTCGGGATAACTATGTCATTATCCAGTGCGTGAGCAAGTCTCTATGCCTTTCCGTGGTAGTGACACATCCAGCTTGACCAAAATCAATGGGCTTCAAAGAGCCGCTCTGCAAAACCCATAATCCCTACAGAGGACACGTGGAGCACAGGACTGTCTACGAACTAAACCTTTTGGTTTGTCAGATGACCAAGTCATAGTCTTTAGGGGGTTATGCATTTCTAAAAGGCTCAATGACTAACAAGGACAGTTAAAGTAACGCTGCTTGGGTATTTCTGCTGTAAAAGCAGGACATGACAGGGGGATTACAGACTGAGATTTGGAGTAAAAGCAGAGAAAATCCTGACCGGACTCTTCGTAGAGAGGATGAGAGTCCTGATGACCCCGCCCACACACAGTGATTGACAGCCTTTTCCCTACACCCTGATACAGGGAGAGCTGTCAATCATTGTGTGCGGGCGGGGTTATCAGGACTCTTACTGTCTCTTCTAGGAGTCCTGTCCAGAACTACTCTGCTTTCTCTTTTAATGGTTTCTTATAGGTTTGGCAGAAATCAAATGATCGGTATGCTTTAGGTTAAAGCCCCACGTTGCAGATTTTGCCGCAGGCTTTGAGCTAAAACCAAGAGAGGTTACAAAAGAAATGGAAAATATATATAGGAAGCATTTACACTTCTGCCCTGTGCACAATCCACTTTTGGCTTTGGTTCAAAAATCACTGCAAAATCTGCAACAAAAACAAAAAAAACAACCCTTTTTCCACAACATGGGGTATTTGATTTAAAGGTAGCCGAGTAAGCAGCCATTTTCTTGTGGTCGCGGGCATGCACATTCGGCTCTGCCCGAGGCCTAGAGGATTAAAACCCAGGACGGAAGAAGACACAGGGAGAGGGCGTTCTAGAAGAAGATGGAGGCGGCGCTGGAGAATTCCCCCGTAGCATTGGGAGGCTCCCAGTGCTTTTTGCATACCAAAGAAAACCCAGATTTCTACCGAACGGCGGTGAAAAGACGACATCTAAAGGCAGCAGAAGAATAGCCTTTCTTAAGGCTATTCCTACAGGTTAGTCAGAAAAAAAAAGGAATCCAATGATAGGATCCCTTTAAGTGGGATATATTTGGGGAATCGTACCAGAAGCAGCTTCCTGATATCTATATAAAAGATATCACATTTTAGCAATGCAATGAGAGCCGCACAGAGCTTTTTATTTTCCATCAGGCACAGACTACATTCTGTCAGTGCTGGACTCCCTGTCTGTATCTTGTCAGCCATTCTGGGCAGTCAAACGTCAGATAACAATAGTCTAATGTAATAATTAAAGTGTCTCAAGGGTGGAATAACCAAAAGAGAATTGAGCATTAGCTGTGCACGAAATCTCAAAATTGGTTAAAAATGCTGATCTTGGGAAATGTATCTGGTGATGGAGCGTCTGCTGATATGCAGGGATCCAAGTATATCTGCCATCTATACGGACATCCCACTGTGCAGCCATCCGCCCCATTCAATTTTTTTGTTCCCTAAAATGGTTTATCCGTAGCTGTGTACCTCTCCCCATCTTGCTCTATAACTATGCACAGTTCCCAACACAAGCAGCAGCACCTAAGGCTGCTCACACAGGAGGTATGACAGACGTCAGCCTCCCACGCCAACATCACCTCACCCTCCTGCGAACAGACAACATTGGATATTTTTAACATGGCATTCAGTGTGAATCACTTTTTTTTTTTAATGGATAAGATAAAATTGACAGAAGGAGCGTGAATCAAAGCTGCGGGACAGGAACTAGCAAGAAAGATGCAATGCCCAAGTCAAGGGTTTTCCCTTCCTATATGGCGGCCCTGTCCTCTGCAGGGTTGTCAGACAGGATTTTATTAATACTACCCCTATGGAAATGAATAATAAAATAATTTCAAAATTACTGGAGATGGGAGATCCATTATTGAAGGGATTACGCCACAAGAAAATGTATCACTCACTAACTGGATAGGTGATGGATATAGGGTCGCTGGACGCCCCACCAATTGGCAGAACAGGGATCCCCGGGCAATTCAGAATAGAGCAATGGTCATGCATAGGAATGGAAATTCTGCCCATGTAACACTCTAACCTTCGTGAATCCACGCCTTACAGGATAACACGTATATATGTGAATATTACAAAACGGTGATAGATTGTGTGTTCATTTTACCACCAAACTAAAAACTCTTACAGTATGTGACTAAGGCTGGGTTTCCATCTGTGTCAGTCTCCGGCAATCCAAAAACGTTTCGTCCTACGATTTCAGTTACAAATGATGGATTTCTGGTAGACCCCACGACAGTCAATAGTGCCCCTCGGGCTCCGTTTGGGTCTGACATAGAACAGGTTCTAAGCCTCTCACCTCTGCCAGGTCAGTCCTCTCTGCGCCAAGCTGATGAGATGCAACACATCGAAACAGCTGTCCTTGGCTGAGAGACTGTACCTGGTAAAACCCCAATATCATTGCAAACAAAGGGCTATGAGAAGGTCGGCATGATGTTAAAGGGAGCGCCCTCTATTGGTTTGCTTGACTGAGACTCTTAATTACATTATGGAAGATAGACTTGCACATTCTCAGTGAGCGCCCTCTATTGGTGTGCATTCTTGAGGCACTGGCTTCCTAATTACATCATGGAAGTCAGATTTGCATATTCTTCCCATAGAACAGGTTCATCATTCCGCTTCTTTTGGTCCCCTGACGGACTACAAGAACAAAGCCACTATACAGATATGAACCTAACATAATGAATTCTACAAACTGGTGTATCAATGCAAAAAGTAGAAGAAGAGGGTCTGCTGTGCAGTAATTCTCTACAGATCCTACAGCCCAGGGGTCCGCAACCTTCTGCACTCCAGCTGTTGCGAAACTACAACTCTCAACATGCTTCATTCACTTCTATAGGAGTTCCAAGAAAAGCAGAGCAAGTATGCATGCTGGGAGTTGTACTTTTACAACAGCTAGAGCGGTGAAGGTTGCCTACCCCTGCTGGAGTTCAATGGCTGTTGCAACACTACAATTGCCAACATGCCCTAACAGCCAGAGTTTGATAGCACCACAGGCTGCAGACCAGGGCTCTAGATCAGCTGATGTGCCACACCTAGGTATGCATATACTTGTAAGATCTATAGGGGGTTAAGGATCTGCATGCCAGAGAACAACAAGCTATCTGGGCTGCAGGCAGAAACATGTCTGTATATCGGGCACACAGCAATCTGCAATGTAAACTAGGATTGACTCATGACATCAAGACCTGCCGAAGATCTCTGGAAACAGTGACGGGAGGTCATCGGAGATAAATAAGATTACTCACAGAACTTACACATTAACTACATCTAGAAGAGGTTTTGCAACCGCTTTAAAATTTCATCAGATCCGTTTGTAGCTATTTCATATGCAATAAGAAAGCAATTTCCAGACATTTATAGGCGCTGTAACACTGTTGCTTTTAGGGTGAGCGCGCACATAGCGGCCGCACAATTCTGCAGCTTAACCTGCTGTTAACAAGTAACAAATATTAAGCAATAAAATGTTGAACAGTGTAATAGAAAACACTATCGGCAGCACGGCTACTACAGGTCCTCACCCTGAGGAGGGGTTTTATATATATATATATATATATATATATATATATATATATATATATATACACACACACATCTATTCTGCATGTATGACCCATGAAACCATACTCCTAATCGCAATACACTTCCAGAAAATACCAATGCTAGTGATGTAGATCTGACCATACAGAGTCATAGAGGTGGCGATACCAGATGAGGTGGGGGATTCCGATTGTTGTTCGGGAAACATCAATATGGCCACATTAGCATTCTTCCCATAGGACACATGAACAGACTGGTCTCATATGGAGGTAATTAACCTTCAACATGTATGGGAAGATGCCATACCCTAGACAAAACGTATGCAAACAGATGGACAACGTGCAAACTAGGGAGAAGGTGACCGGGTGAGTATTAAACAGAAGTTCTGAAAAATTAGACCTGAACACCATGCAAAAGGTCATCCCTGCCATAATACCTGAAGAAGAAAAATAATCCTAAAATGTATATGTCTAGGAATAAACCAAAATGTCGACGAGTTGCTATCAAGGAAATCAGAAGGTAATTTCTTAGTAGGTGGTTTGGAATGTGGTAGGAATTTACCCGATGTGTCTGAAGGAGTCGACACGGAGCAGCCACAGGCAATAGTCTGCAGTTTTAAGAGCAGCTATCTCCAAACATGTATTATCACACCGTTCAAGGCACGAAAAACAACCCAGTGAGCAAAAACATGGGAACCGAGACGCAACGGAAAATAGTCAGGCAGTTGAGAGATGCAAAGCAGTGATTCTGGAGGGGCCAAAGGAAGACAATGGATAAAAGAAGGATCGGCGATATTGAAAAGCAATCCATTTGTTCTGCAGGGACAACTCGGGGTCTATGGCAGCGGCCTACTTCCTTAGAGATATGGCTTCTGTACACCCACTGACCGACTTTGGCAACTTTCCTGGAGAACCCCTTTAAGACGCGACAAAGTGAATTAGGAATGAACGGTGAACTTAGGGCTCATTCACACGGGGCGGATTTTGACGCCGAATCCACCTCAGAATCTGCCCCCTCACAATAGAGGTCTATGTAGGCTGCTAGCTTCCTTTTTTCCATGAGCGGTATGTTCCTACTCATGAAAAAAAGAAGCGAGCTGCCCTTTCTTCAGGCGGATTCCGCGACTGATTCAGCCTCCCAGCAGCACCCTGTGGACTAGGCCCATTCATTTGTGCCTACTCTGGAGCGGGAAGCCGCAACAGGCGCATTTTGGTCCTATTCTGATGCAGCTCCCCGCGTCAGAATCAGGACCGAAATACGCGGTCCCTAGCCCCGGGTAAACAGGACCTTAGACTAAACAGTGTAGTAGTCAGGGCTGTGGAGTTGATTAGACAAAGCACCGACTCCCGCTCCAACTTCTTCATAGCCTGACAGCCATGGTCAGGCTAGGTTCATATCTGCGTTGCGCCCGGGCATCCAAACGATTAAGGGCCGGCCCGCTGTCCGGTTACACACGGACACAGATAGGGGCCTCCCGGATGTGGGGTTTCAGCATTCCAAAACTAAATCAAGTGGAGAGAAAAGTTCTCTGTGCAGGACTTTTCTTTGCACTGATTTTTGGTGGAGACTCTGGCTCAGCTGTGAGCTTTGCCTTAAGGCCCAGTCCACATCAGTGTTCAGGTTTCCATTTGGGAACACTCCCGCACCCCACCCCTGCAAGCAGCAATTTTCTTTCCGCATGCGGAAACCACACGGACCCCATTATTGTCTATAGACTCCTCGAAAAGAAACCATGAATGCAGATGTGAACTAGGCCTCACATTGACAGGACACAGCACAGATTAAAGATTTGGCCAATTTGGGATTTATTAGCAGGAGTCTATAGATATATTTCTCACAAAAAGTCTATTAAAAAAAATGGGTTGGCAAGAGCAAGGAGGGCCCTCGTAAAAACGTGTTTCTTCATCTCCATGTGCTTGTAAATTTTTTTTCTTCATCTATCCATTACACCTACAAGGAGCGCAGCCGCGCCAGCGCCATACCTTCTAATGCCTAATAATAGTTGTCATGACATAACCATTACACGTTGTATCACTAACCCTCCGGCAATACGCTACACACCCTACACACAACTTATTCATAGACTACACGTCAACTCCACAGGTTTCCTTTCGGTGTCCGATACAACGCAGTTTATGGAGACCTCTGTAAGTTAAACTTTATTGACAAGCAACCAAACTTGCAACTTAACAGAAATCTTGATAACTATGTCAAAATGGGAAAAATTTGAGAAAAAGGACACGCCTTGTCTACCGATCTACCGAACCCGCCCTAGAACAGGAAAGGCAGACAGTGTTAGGGCTATATATATATATGTATAATTACCCAGGACACTTACAGCAGACTCAATGGGAGGCAGTCACTGATAATTGTTTAAGTCTTCTTAATGATCCCATTATAATTAATAGTATTTTAGACTGCCAGGATGGGTGGGAAACCCTCACCAAGCAAATCAATTTCTCTTCGTTATTTTATAGCACAATAAATCTCTGTCTGTTGTAATAACCTAGACTTATAAAGCACCAGAATATTCCGCAGCACTTTATAATCAGAGGGCTCCTGTACAAACACCATCACAAGTCACAGAGTACATTATTAGGAAGCTAATGGGTCAGGTGGGGTATGATACCTAGGACCCCCGCCGATCAGCTTTTCTCAGTAGATGATATACAGAGAATAGAGCAGGAAGCAGACAGCTCCACTTTTAGTATAGTGGCCAGACCAGGTTACTGCAGATCAGCTCCCATGCACTTGAATGATAGCTAACCTACAGTGGCTTTATTCAGATACTACAGAAGAGTATGCAGCTGTCTGCTTCCTGCTCCATTCACTGTGCAGCAGCTGATCGGTGGAGGGCTGGGTGACGACCCCCATCAATCGGATATTGATGCCCTGTCCTTGACATTAGTAATATACCTCAGCATGCTATAGAAGCATCAGGGTTTCCTTTATGTCAATAAGACAGTGGGGCGATTCCATTTTCATGAATGGGTTGGGACAGGGCCACCGCCCAAAAACATATTCATCATCATTAACCCCACAAAGGTGGTGTAAATGTGGGTAGAACCTTTCATATAGAATAGTATAGTAATATATAGTAGCCATGGGGCTGCCACAGGTTTGGGACTCAAGGAAGCACCCAATTGATCATTAAGAGCGCTCTCCATTGGCACAGGGGACAGCGAGACCAGCATAAAATATGCCAGTCTTAATGAATCCCCCCCCCCTTCCCACGACAAGTCTTTGAAAAGAGTCCGCAGCTGTATTGTACGGCTCGGGCTATGAACCGCTGCTGTTAATGAAATTCATGATACTGCAAATGTGGATGCAAATGAGAGAGCTTAAAAAATTCAAGACTGCTATATAAAGAGCCTAGAATTGATGTCCAAGACACAATGCCCCGGCAGCACCCTGACAGGGACAGTAAATTTGGAAGCAGCCTATGGCCCAAAAATTAGCATCATCAAATTTTCATCTTTTTTTTTTTTTCTCTCCCAAAGACAGATCTTTAAGTTTCATGCCTCCAGTCTGAGGACAAAGACGAAAAAGGAAATCTGGAAATGGCTAAATGGGCAGGATAAATATTTGTATCAGAGAGATCTGCTATATTAGGGTCTACTGGTCAGACAAGCGTCTCGCCGGAGAAGAAGATTACAGAGTGAAATTCACTAATTATTATTTTAATTTTTTATGTACCATTCACAGGGCATGTGCCAATTTTTTTTTTTTTTTTTTTTTTTTTTTTACTTAGAACCTTGTAGTAAATACATTTTTTTTTTACTAATATGTTTATACAGTGAGGATATTTTCTATTTATTCAATTTTTATTTATTTGAGGGCCGCCATCTTGCCTGAGCCAAGAAGGCAGAAATATGCTTTACAACAGCCACACCGTGTCGTAAATTGACTTCTACTGGAAAGTGTGATGGGTCTACTCTAACTCATGCAAACGTCATTGTGTAGGGACCGTAAACTATGACTATTACCTAATATGAGCAAAGGATTCTGTTATCTATATAGATATCTTACACCTGTCATTGAACTCCTTACTGCAACAATAATAGGAGGACTGTGGAGAGGTGATCTCTACAGAACAGGAAGTGTCAGTCTATTATCAGGCTTTGTGGCCAGGATGTGGACTGCAGGATTAGATTGTGAATCAGTGTTTTTCAGCCTTTTCACTCCCTTCAATTCCCCCTTGTGAAGAAAAGGTCCAACCAAGTAACCTCGCGAACACAAGGAGAACATACAAACTCCTTGCAGATGTTGCTCCTGGAGGGGTTCGGACCCAGGACTACAGCGCTGCAAGGCCGCAGTGCTAACCACTGAGCCACCGTGTTGCCCCCTGATTTCTTCTGACACCTGCCTCCATGCCTCAGTATGTCAAAAAGGTGGTTTGAGTGGCACGAGACCCCCAGGCGCCTCATAACCTGAGCGCTCACTACGTCTGCCCCTTCTAGACCATTTAAGACTGCTCAGTGAACACCATGGAGTACATGTATGACACATGACAACATAACACCAAAAATTCTTAAAAATATTCTCAACAAACCATGATTTGCACAGTAGGACAACTTCCAATCATACATTGCCTTTAAAAGTCATCTGATTGTAACCATTTTTTTTATTATTTTTTTTTATTTAGCTGCGTTTGGCGTCCCCTCATATAACATTCAAGGAATCTTAAACCCTCCCAAGTCTCACTGCAGAGGCTGCATACAGTAGCTGAATTCCATGCAAGACAGTCACTTCATATTATGTATATACAGTCCTATAGAGATAAGTAGGAGACAACGGAGAGATCACCCAAAGACGAGCAGAGGTGGGATGGGCATGGCGGATTGGCACTTGTCTGAATCAACCAGGGTGTAAAGCAACCAAGCGTTGCGGAGGGAGAGGCTCGGAGCAGCTGATTTCACTTGCTGACACAACTCTCTGACATTTTTTTCCCTGTTCTGCCGGGTGTGTCCAGGTAAATGATTTAAAGCCGACAGCACTTGCCAAACCGCTTACATAATTCCCTCATACGTAACTATTTGTCCAAAGACACGTGGTCGAAAAAAAATACACGGCTGCATTTTTCAAAAATGGCACCAACAGAGGAGTCAAATAACATATAGTTATACAAATGCTAGCTGATGGCCTCTCTTACAATGTATCCTCATCCTGAGGATAGGTCACCTATATCAGATAGGAAGGTGTCTGACACCCAGCACCCCCATTGGTCATCCGTTTTCCATATAGGAAATGGAGCAGGAAGTAGACAGCTCCGTTCTCGGTGTAGTGGTCAGACCAGGTACTGCAGAATGGCTCCCATTCACTAGATGGGGAGTTAAAGGGGCTCTATCATTGGTATATTCATATACCAATGATAGAGCCCCTTTAAGCTACAGTGTCTCAGATACGCCACTACACAGAACACAACTGTCTGCTTCCTGTTCCATTCTCTGAGAACAGCTGAGATCGACACGGATTCTGCCTATTACATCCCCCCATCTAATATTGAGGACCTATTAAAGAAGTGCCCTGCCTGGGCAGATTCCACCTGCACCTCCCATTGGAGCGAATGTGACTGCAGAGGAAGGCAGATTTCTAGTGGGTTTTGCATGGCTGGTCTTGCCGCAAAATCTACCATGTGAGCTAACACGTAACATAAATTTTACATTAGACTTGGTATCCACAGAATTTTTGTAATACTAAAAAATGTATCCAAAAAGAGTGAATGGTACAATGTAAAAATTTCTGTATTTTGTTTTTGTTTTTTTTTAACCCGCACATTACTAATATTTGAGCTATTGCACATGGTTCTAGAGTAGAAGATACAGCTCGCTACAAAGCAACCTGGGTTTGCAGACAAGTAGACATGAAAGCTATGGGAAATTTGAGTTTATAGACTTTGAGGTCTTCCTCTGACATACGCACTATTACCAGAATATTTTGCAGTATATTAGTGAATTTCATGTGCCATCTGCAAGGCCACACTCGGCACAGCGCAGAACTACTTTTACTGTACTTATAAAACCATCCTAACGGTTCCGTCCTGGAAATATCTACCTAGACATTTATCATTGTTATTGACGGATTCCATATGGACGAGCACATGTGACTGCGGCTCCAGACCCCAGTGCACGGACATAATCTAATAACACGCATGAGCGCAGGAAGCACACTTATTAAATGACATGTGTTTTCTGATTCTCTGACGCTTTTATGCATTATCACTGACCAGGATACCATTAGACTTGTCTTCACAGACATGTGACGCATAAGCCGCCCTGGTACCTGATGTCATATGGCGGCTGCGAGGTCCATAATACGCTTTCTTTCAGGCCGCTCGGTTCCTAGTTAATGGTTAAGCTTCTTGTTACAGTGTAAACAGTGTGAATGAGATCTATCCCACTAACCCTATTCATTGATCTATTTTTGCAACCAATATACAAAGCATCATTTTACTCCGGCTGGATAGATTCTGATCACTTGTCTCCTGTACACTTGAAGGCAAAGCATCCTATACCCTAATGCAGTGATGGCGAACCTTCTAGCGACCTAGTGCCCAAACTGCAACCCAAAACCCACTAATTTAATCACAAAGTACCAACACAGCAATTTAACCTTAATACTGTGCAGATCCACAATTGCCGACAATTACTGACCCGCAAAATACAGTCATGCAAATGGGGCTTTATCAAGCTTTCAACGATACAAAACAACTTTGTACTGAAAAAAATACATTTGCCCGTACTAATATCACATGTCTGCTATAAAACAGATACTGTGTGATATAAATAAGGGCCCCCACCCAGTACAATATGCTCCACAGTGGCCCTACAGTACAATATGCTCCACATTGATCCCCACACTGTACAATAGGCTCCACTTTGATCCCCATTCAGTACAATAGGCTCCACATTGATCCCCACACAGTACAAAAGGCTCCAGAGTGATCCCCACACAGTACAAAAGGCTCCAGAGTGGCCGCACACAGAACAATATGCTCCACAATGATCCCCACAGTACAATATGCTCCACAGTGATCCCCACACAGTACAATAGGCTCCACAGTGATCCCCACACAGTACAATAGGCTCCACAGTGATCCCCACACAGTACAATAGGCTCAACATTGATCCCCACAGTACAATATGCTCCACAGTGATCCCCACACCGTACAATAGGCTCCACAGTGATCCCCACACAGTACAATAGGCTCAACAATGATCCCCACACGGTACAATAGGCTCCACAGTGATCCCGGCATGGTACAATAGGCTCCACAGTGATCTCCACACAGTACAATAGGTTCCACAGTGATCCCCACACAGTATAATCTGTTTCATAGATGGGTGACCATAGAGAGTGCTCCGAGTGCCACCTCTGGCACGCATGCCATAGATTCGCCACCAAGGCCCTAATGAATTCATTCTAAGGCTAAGGCCCCAAGTAGCAAGCAGCAGCCAAAATCCGCTGTGGAAAAAAGCACATCCACAGCACAGTTTTTACTGCAAACTATGAATGAGACCAAGCAGAGATCTAGAAAACCGCAAGGAATTGAGAGAAAACTGAGAAATTGTAGAAGCTTTCTTGAAAACATTTAAATGCTGAAACTGGACAATTCCTTTAACACATACACATCTGGACTGAAGGAATCTTTGTCAACGATTTTTTTCCCCAATAACAATTCTATTTCTTATTCCTCTGAATGACTTCTGCTCCGATTACACGGCTCTCTCCTATATTGCTCCCATGATTCCAATTTACCCATTGCAGGCTTTAAATAATGGCCATCTGTAGGGAACCGTATCTGATAACTTGTACGATGGCGGAACAAATCATCATCAATTCTAAATCATCATTTGACTATTAGCACAAATGGTTGTTATCGGACACAATGGCTAATTGTCTATAGGCATATGACCTTTGGGGGGGGGGGGGCCATACACAGTAAAGCTTTTATTACATGGCTGATATTATGGGTCCAAAGAGCAAATAAAGCAAGGTGGAAAACCTGGAGAGAATCTGTTTGCATATATTTGTATGTCTGTGTTATCATTGTCGGATTTGAGTGATGGCTTTACGTTCCTATCCTGTGGTATAGGAGTCACCCACATCAGAAGAGAGGCGATGGTTTAGGTTTAGGGCACCGAGCTCTGGACATTGCACACACTGAAAATGCCGATGTCCCAGGGGGGTTAAACATACTAGTGACTATGGCCTTGCAGGTTATATGACCAAAGGATACAAGTTATATAGTTTTATCATCTATATTCCAAAATCAGCAGCCGGTACACTGACCACTTACAGACAGAGCAGGATACTCTGAAGTCTATGGAGATGGGAGGCGGGAGGAGCCGCCTAGTGAGTGAGGAACAGAGACAGCACTAAGCGGTTAGCAGATATCTAGCATTGTATCATCAGAATTTAGCACTATAAAGGAGCAACACAGTTTTTTTTGCAAAGACCGTGCGGAAAAAAAGCTTCCTAATTAGGAAGAGTTTTTTTCCGGTGCCAAAATAAGCCACACGTAATTTACGTGTGAACTAAGCCATACACATGTCAGAATGTGAGCGCTCAAAACAGATCCCATTCATTTCAATGTATCGTTAAGAGCATATAATGCGCGTAATTTTGCGCCCGTAATGATACATTGAAATGAATGGGATCTGTTTTGAGCGCTCACATTCTGACACGTGTATACATGCCAGAATGCTCACGCGTTAACTCCGTGTGAACGTGTCCTTTACTCAGGGCTGTGGAGTCGGAGTCTGGACTACATTTGAGTGGACATAGGTATCTATGTACTCAGACTCCAAAATAAAAGCCCCGTTGCACATGACCAAGCGTGGAGCAGAGTCTGCTGCAAAATGCAGTCAGATGACACTATGAGGGATATCTGAGTGTCATTCAATTGCTTTCCGTGATGCATTCACGTATACAGGGGTTTGCGATCCGTTCCGATGACAGGGAAGCTTATACAATAAGTCCAATCCTCCTCTGTGTAATCTGAACATAATGGATCAAAGGATCCCCTAGCCATGAATGCATCACAGAAAGCAATCGTATGACACTGGGCTGCAAACTCGGCCCCACACTGGATGCACACTTGGTGTGCATGGAGTCTCAGAGGGTCTTTACTGCTTGTCAGCCATTTGTATAGAAGTCAGAGCAGGAGTCTGAGACAGGCTGTGTAAAAATAGGAGTCAGAGTTGGTGGTTTGGTCTTCCGACTCCACAGCTGTGACTATAATACAGCAAAAATAATGTGAAACTCGGATTCAAGGAAAGCAGCGCATTTTAATAGGATATAAAGAATACAGAGTCAATTTCAGTAGCTAGAAGAAGGTCACCGTATCCGGCTGACTCCAGGAGCCATGTACAATAGCATACACTGAAGCAAGCGGTATTCTAGCAACAAGTCAATTAGAGAAAATGGATATGGGATTGTAATGTGTAGATCAGGTTTCTGGCGATTTCCTTCTGTGCTCGGCACATTGTTGTGTGGTCAGGATGGCCTAATACAAGCCATGCAGGTTAAACGCTTGCTGCCATTTATTCTGTGCGCCCTCCAGGGAAGGGTCAGGGGGAAGCCATTACCTTGCACTCGGAGCAAAGTTTACTTCTTTACTGGCCTAAAGCAAACAACATTTTCTTGCAATGACTAATACTTTACACATGTAGTCCTCATGCTGAAATGCAGGATCTGATAATGGATCACATAAAGGACATCCTGAGAATGTACAGATTCTGCAATTCACATACGGCCATCATCCATCTGGAATCAGAAGAATCCATACAATGCAATTACTCTAACTATGACCAAGTCATGTAACCAGGATCAGACCAGCGTGTGTTTAACCCGGCTCTAAATACTGACTTGTAACGCTGAGCAAGGAAAATAAAAACCTATATTTATAAGAGAAGCCACCAGTAAATGAATACATCATATGTAACCGCTACTCATTTTCCTTTGTGCTCTCCTGACACTAGGGGAAAAGTGGCAGCTGCCTGGTATCAGGCCTGTCTGCGCCCGGAGCCATAGTGATTTATAGCCATACTAGTAAATCATTACACTATGACAACACTGAACGTACACTCACAATTGTATCTGGAGAATGTAAACCAGCTCCTCTCTTAGCCCGGCCATTAAATAACCCTGGGTATTTACTTCTCCTACATTCCAACGATGGCAAGTACAGTGTACAAGCAAAATGTAAGAGAAATTGGAACGTCAGGGGAAAAAAATTCAGGGGCGAACATTTATTTATCCATCTTCTTCTGGAACACCTTCTCCCTGTGTCGTCTTCTTCCGTCCTGGCTTTCAATCTTCTAGGCCATGGAAACAGCCGAATACGCATGCACGGGTCACAAGTAAATGTCCACTTACACAGTAAGTGGCCATTTTCTTGTGGAACGGGCATGCGCAGTCGGCTCTGCCCGAGGCCTAGAAGATTGAAACCCAGGACGGAAGACGACACGGAGAGCGCGTTCCTGAAGAAGATGGAGGCGGCGCTGGATATTTCTCTCGCAGCATTGGGGACGCCCCCAGTGCTGCGAGAGAACTCATTTGCATACCGAAGAAAACCAGGATTTATACCGAACGGCAGCATGGAGAAGACATCTAAAGGTAGGAGAAGAATAGACTTTCTTAAGGTTATTCCTATGTGTTAGGGAGAAAAAAAAAGGGTATCCAAAGATAGGACCACTTTAAGGAATTCACTACAAGGACATACTTACACATCTAGGAGGTGAACTAAATGGACCTGCAATCGCTGCTACAATCCATTCTATGCTCCAGAGTAGAGATACGGTACTAGAGAGAGCGCTCTCCACCGTAAAGGACTTCTAGCTGCCTTATGTACTAATTACTATGTAATATCTTTAGGCACTAAAGGACCATTCCCTACATCCACCAACTCCAATTCATTCCATCACTTTAATAGACACTGCTCTAGTGATTCTGGCTCAGTTGGAATTTTTCTTCCTCTAGCCCCCACCACTCCTGAGCAAACAACGCAGTTAGATTAAGCCCAATTATGCCGTCTATTGTCAGGTGGGCAGTCCAAGGCTAGAGCAGAAACACAGGGACCGCCCACATGACCATAATTGTGCTTATACCTATGTAGGTCATATTGTAGAGGTATTATTTATGGAAACATAATACAAAGCCATGTGCCGCCATACTGTTCTTTGTATGAGACCTTGGCTATTTCTCCTAGTTTTGTTGTCCTACAATGTCCAATTTTTGATTTATGTATACCCTGAATTGTACAATGCTACAGAATATGTTGGCGCTCTATAAATAAATATTATGATGAGTCCTAATTTCCGATTTCTGCGGGTTACCAGAATGCGGCTACGTAGTGAGAGACAAGATTAAGTCACATGTCTGACAACGGGTTGGATATGGACCGCTGAACGTTCCCAAGCGCAACCTGAACAATTTTAAAGCGTCGATGTATATGAAATAAGAAAAACTTGTAAAGCGACAAAACTTTATGTGGTTCTATAGACTGTGAAATGTTAACGGCAGATTTATGCGCTAATATATCCGCTGCCATTACGACGTTAGATAGGACGTTACCGAACAAAGGAAATTCGAGAGTACAAAGAGAAACGCGTTTCGCTGTCCATCCTAAAACATGGTAGAATCTGCCGCTTCCCACAGTAAAAGCATTGTCTGGGGGGAAAGCAGTTAAAAAGCCATACTGTTTCTATTAAGTGAAAGGCATATTCCTCCCTCCCCTCCTGTTCAGCTGGAAGTACTAAAAAATGACATGTTCTAGAGAATGAAATGGTCGTGTTCCTGCCAAGACATTGATACAAGCTGGATGTGTAACCTCACCAGGGACAACTGAGGTAAGGTGATAGGAATTCCAGTCTGTGAACATCTACTTCTCAACGCACAAGCTCAACACATCATTTTACATCCCCTCGAAGCAAAATGTTAGACTAAGCCGAGGAATCCGTGTCCGATTCCACAATGGAGGCTTTAATACAAAGTAACATTCGGAAGGAAAGCATCGGATGGGTGTCCGGCAAGTCGGGAATTTCTGGACAATAAGAGAGTTGTTCTAGAACTTTTTTAGGTCTACCAACAATGGTTTTTAAGTGTACCTTTCCCCTGTACGCCCGGGGCACTGAGGTCACTAACTGCATGTAACTCTGTGTTTTTGTTGAAGCTGGGCTAACACGATATACCTGTTTGGCAAGCGGCCATTTCTCCTGATCCCTCCATGCACGTGCATGCTCAGCAGAGAGTTTCATGTGCTCTGAACTGGAGAGAAAGCTGCTGCCAGACAGAAGCTTATCCCCCCTGACAACTGAAGTAACAGGAAAAATCCAACATGCCCAACCTTGGTTTCTTATCAACATCTGCCATCGGAGGTCACATACACGTTAGATGGTCAGTGTGTTCTAACAAAATTGGAGGTTCCAGCCAACATACATTACAAGGGCACTCACCACTATTATGAACATCCGTCAAGGTCCATGCACACGACAAGAGTCTGCATTTGAGTAGGGGGCTGAGTCTATCACAGAATGCAGTCGGACGTCATGGATGACGCAGTCGGACGTCATGGATGACGCAGTCGGACGTCATGGATGACGCAGTCGGACGTCATGGATGACGCAGTCGGACGTCATGGATGACGCAGTCGGACGTCATGGATGACGCAGTCGGACGTCATGGATGACGCAGTCGGACGTCATGGATGACGCAGTCGGACGTCATGGATGACGCAGTCGGACGTCATGGATGACGCAGTCGGACGTCATGGATGACGCAGTCGGACGTCATGGATGACGCAGTCGGACGTCATGGATGACGCAGTCGGACGTCATGGATGACGCAGTCGGACGTCATGGATGACGCAGTCGGACGTCATGGATGACGCAGTCGGACGTCATGGATGACGCAGTCGGACGTCATGGATGACGCAGTCGGACGTCATGGATGACGCAGTCGGACGTCATGGATGACGCAGTCGGACGTCATGGATGACGCAGTCGGACGTCATGGATGACGCAGTCGGACGTCATGGATGACGCAGTCGGACGTCATGGATGACGCAGTCGGACGTCATGGATGACGCAGTCGGACGTCATGGATGACGCAGTCGGACGTCATGGATGACGCAGTCGGACGTCATGGATGACGCAGTCGGACGTCATGGAAGACGCAGTCGGATGATACAGTCACCCAAATGCATTCTGTGATACATTCATGTCAATTGGGAATTCCAGATCCATTCCATTCTGACAATACATAGCGAAATCTGACTGCATTCTACTTGGTCATGGCATGGACCCTTACTCTTGTCATAGCATAACAGTAGTAGAGTGATGGAAACAGACTGGGCCTACTCAGTTTCTGCCCGTTCCCATGGGCTCCAATGTAAAAACACATGAAGGAAGTCTTTTTTCGGCAGGTTTGTTTACTTTTGTAACAGAAGAAAGTCCTGCAGGTACAACTTTTCCTTCTGTCAGAAAAGTAACAGACATGACAGAAGAAAGCTTCCAGCATATTTTTCCATTGAAAGTGACTGCCGACAGACCCCTGATGGAGGGGCTATGTCTGCATCAGTCACTCTACTACTGTTTATGTCTGTTGCTCTCATCCTGTGACAAATGAGAGTAACAGACATTAACAAAAGTAGTGTGAACCTTCCCATACATGTATGATCCTCCTCACTTTTTCAATATAGGTTTCTATTTATATTGCTTTTTAGATTGGCAGGCATCAGGGAAATCTGACGTATGCGCCTTGTCGGGGCAGGTAAGCTGTTTACTGTTTGATCAAATATGTATAACTAAGAACCTCTCATTTATAGGAGTAGTTTTTAGATTACATTAGCTTATTTATACGTGCCAATAATAGTAGTAATGCAATTCTGATCTCTGTTCTTTATATATCTCGGTGCTGTGTGCAGAGTGCTGCTGGTGTCTGTTCACATTGGGCTGTCTGAATTTTTTGTATGCGTATGACAGTATAGAAAAGCACAGCAGAAACAGAAGTAAGAGCCATGACAATATATACAAGTGTCCAACATGTGAAACAGGACAAACACAACATTGTTACACGTCTTTCCATTAATGGAAATTAGATTTAGTTGGGTTTAGTGTCCCCTTAGGCCCCTGATTATCCGCCAAGGCTTTAGGTGTATGAACATTTCTCTACTCACCATAAACTAGATTTCATGTTCCTGAAACATATAGGAAATAAAGATGGGGAGCTGCAGACACTTCATAAACCAGGCACAATAATAGGCAACCATTAATGCAGCCAGCAGTGACAGTCAGGGGTACGCCTGGTTCTCGGAGCCGCAGGGTGCAGAGAACAATAAAGTGTAAGCAATTAAAACGAATGCTAATTTCATGTATTAATTCGGAATTTGTCATTGAGAAAAAGAATGGAAAGTCATGAACCGGAACGGAATACAAAATGGGTCTAACGTTACCATATATAAAAACCTGGGGTGGACAATGCACCAAGGGGTGGACAATGCACCAAGGGGTGGACAATGCACCAAGGGGTGGACAATGCACCAAGGGGTGGACAATGCACCAAGGGGTGGACAATGCACCAAGGGGTGGACAATGCACCAAGGGGTGGACAATGCACCAAGGGGTGGACAATGCACCAAGGGGTGGACAATGCACCAAGGGGTGGACAATGCTCCAAGGGGTGGACAATGCTCCAAGGGGTGGACAATGCTCCAAGGGGTGGACAATGCTCCAAGGGGTGGACAATGCTCCAAGGGGTGGACAATGCTCCAAGGGGTGGACAATGCTCCAAGGGGTGGACAATGCTCCAAGGGGTGGACAATGCTCCAAGGGGTGGACAATGCTCCAAGGGGTGGACAATGCTCCAAGGGGTGGACAATGCTCCAAGGGGTGGACAATGCTCCAAGGGGTGGACAATGCTCCAAGGGGTGGACAATGCTCCAAGGGGTGGACAATGCTCCAAGGGGTGGACAATGCACCAAGGGGTGGACAATGCACCAAGGGGTGGACAATGCACCAAGGGGTGGACAATGCACCAAGGGACTTCTTAGGCGGTTTCTGGATTTTTATATTAAAAGGTAACCTGTCATCCCGTTAAGTGCTCCTAATCCAGCATCACGTCCTTGTACTGCAAGTATTTCAGGCTATATACCTGGAGATTCGGGTCCTATACATCAATGTGTTCAGTAACAACTGAAAGTTTCATTCCGCAGGAGATATGACAAGACTTTACGGGTTCATTCGCAGTTGCAGTCACCCCTCTACACTAAAGAGGATGTGCCATTAGGACAGTGGATAAGTGTTAGATTGCAGGGGGTCCGTTCCCTGGGCATGACATTCAGATAATCTATAGCTGGGCATGTGCCAACCTAGGTCAATTGGGTTGCCCAGCATCAATAGAGTCCTGGTGTGAGGCCATACTGACATGTGCTGTGCCATTAGTGTAGGAATGACATTGTGTCATCTAACAGAAGCCACTTCTAATCTCAATATTAAATGAGCCGCACACTCATCACCGCAGGGTGCAGGCAAAAGGGGAAACCACTGAAAAACCCTGAAGGGAAAGGAATTCCACAATGTGCTTTAATGGGCTACAGCTGGCACCTATATCCATAAGAGGAGGAATGTAAATAATGCAAGCAGCGACTCGGGAAGGATTTGATTTCCTATTTCCTCTGCCTTCTATCGTTTGTCTAAAGTCGCAGCGTTTCAGACAATCCTCCTACTCAACCCAAACTCTTATCTACAGGCAATGACTGCCAAGCAGTAAAGAAAAAAAATTGTGGGGAAAATTTACTAACACTAAGTTTTGGACAGTGCAAACAGGCTAAACTGCGCCAGATTTATCACAGTGTCTAAGTGTAACTGTAGTGGTCCAGCTCAAATGACGGAGAGCTGGCCGCTAGTGAGAGCCTAGCAAAACTTTACAACTACTAAAATACCCATGCTCCTTCAATAGAGGTTGGCCAACAACCATCTCTCCCATCTTCCCCATACACATTCAGATACAAATTAGCCAGCACGCACGTGTTTGCAGCGGGAAGAAGAGAACCTTGTGCTAGACATCTCTGGTAGTAAAACTATCTAGATCCTATAGTATTAAATAGCTGAAGGTGGCAGAAATTTAAAAGGATCCTATCATTCACACACTATTTTTTTCCTAGGTACCACGTCGGAATAGCCTTAAGAAAGGCAATACAGATTCTTGTTGGTATGCAAATTAGCTCTCTCGCAGCACTAGGGGCGGGCCCCAACGTTCAAAAAGTACTGGAGGCATCCCCAATGCTGCCAGAGAACTCCCTCCAGCGCCGCCTCCATCTTCGTCAGGAGCGTCCTCTACAGCCTCTTCTTCCAGCCGTGGCTTGTAACTTCTAGGCTTCGGGCAGAGCAGTCTGCGCATACCCACAGGCCATGAGAAAATGGCCACCTGCACAGTATTGTAAGCGGCAATTTTCTCATGGCCAGAGGGCATGCGCAGTCTGCTCTGCCCAAGGCCCGAGGCCTAGAAGTTACAAGCCACCACCGGAAAAAGATGAAGATTACGCTGCTGAAGAAGATGGAGGCGGCACTAGAGAGAGTTCTCTCACAGCATTGGAGACGCCCCCAGTGCTGTTTGGGCGATGCGGCCCGCCCCCAGTGCTGCGAGAGCTAATTTGCATACGGACAAGAACCGGGATTATAGGTGAACGGTGGCATGGAGAAGACGATGAAAGGTAGGAGATGAATAGTCCACATCCCAGACTTCTTATCTGCAGACGAGAAGAGGAAACTCTACATCCTACTGGGAGAAGAAGAGGCCACTGTGGAGATCGCTGCCCAATACGTGTCCAGCTGTCACCAAACAAGAGGAAGATGAGACTCCACGGACTGTTATACCCCAAACCATCACCCCCACCTCCCCGTATAGCGGTCACCAACTAAGAAGAAGATGAGACTCCACGGACTGTTGTACCCCAAATATGCCACACACCCCCCATACTCTCCCCCTCAACTCCAACTCCCCCCACCACCACCACTTTACTAGCTTTGGCAATGCCAAATATCTATTTAGACATGCCAAAGCCTATTTGACTTGATTTTCTGAAGTGGCACCTAGAAAAGAATAGTGTGTGACTGATAGGATCCCTTTAATGCAGAAGTGGCATGGCATTCTCCTTCTTAGATGTCAGGGATCTCAGCTTATGAATCTCCATAAATTAGATCTTCCAACATATTGCAAGGACAGGCCAGATGGGAGATAAAGACTGAGCTTCAATACAGAAGAAGAGGAAAGGCAGCGACAGCTTCTCTAAATGTGTATTTAGTTAAAAGAAGGTTGTCACATTTCCTAGGACATTTTTACGGCAGCGATATTGTCCATTGAGGAGCTTACTGTCAGTCAATGGCCATTTCTTGAGATTGCATGTTTATTCACCAGAGAGAAGTGAAGGATCCCGAGCCAGGAGACTCAGTTCTAGGCGACGTCGGAAAGTCAGGAGGCCGTACACATTAGATATACACATTAGCCATATTTTCCACTTCTTTCTGTAGTAGTCAGTCACTATTGTATCCTAATGTACCATTGTGCTTTGGCTTCATAAGCCTTTTAGACCTCCAGTGAATATCAAACAGATGTGTTAGTTGTTTCAGGAATCTGGAAGGAAATGTATCCATAACAATGTAGACAGTCTCAAGTCATGAGTTATGTACAATGGAATTTTTTTTTCTCAACTCACACCAAGACTGCAAAGCTACAAAAGTCCTCTCATAGTGTCCATGATCCAATGTGGGGAATAGTCCGACATAGATGACGAAAAACAACCAGGTTTCAGCATCGTCACCCACAATGTCGGACTGCACTAGAGTAAGTTCACGCGGAGGAATTTGAGTTGCCTGTCTAAGATTCTGCCCGATATCATCCTTCATTCATTTCAATGGGAGGGAAATCTGATTTTTCTAGCATCACGGTCTGAGAACTCCCATTGAAAGTGAAGCAGAAAGATATTGCCTGGCCAGGGAGACAGAATTTTACACAAAATTTGTAAACTTTGCAGCGGATTCAGTAAAGCAGAAAATTTCAGCTGAATTTAAAAAAAAAAAAATCCACAAATTCTGCCATGTGAACCTGGTCATCAGACAATATAAGAAACGTGATAACTAGAGATGAGCGAGTAGTATTCGATCGAATACCTCGCCAGCATAGGAATGCGTGTAAGCGGCCGAACACCAAGGGGTTAAGTGCATCGGCATCTGAATTAGGACTTTAAGGGGTTAAACCACAAAAACGTATACACTATCCATAGCATAGGAATAAATCGCTGATCGATGGGGCTCCAACTGCTAAGACGCTCATTGATCCTGAAAACAAGGAGGCTGTACCCCATTGTGAAGCTAGAGGTGGTTGCAAAATGTACGTCCCCGATCCATTCACTTCAGTAGGAGCGTTGGAAATAACCAAAGTAAAGCGCTTAGCTATCTCTGGCACGCTGGTTCTGTATCCACCCCAATTTTTTGGATCAGTAGCCTGACACCCACTCATAAACAATATCTCCCCCTACCCTATGGATAAGAATAAATAATTTTCGTGGTATAACCCCTTAAAATCACCGCCCAGCCCAGGCTGACTGCAGAGTAACATGAGGCGGATGGGTTTGGCTTTGGAACATTTATTAACCAGCCACACTTGGCATTACACGAGATGACACAGAAGGAAAGTTCTGATATAATCTATGACTTAATGACATGTTTCAGGGAATTTCTCCAGTTTATACTTTGCACACAGCACGTCAGTCTCGCTCCTTCTCCTCGGTTTATTTCCTGCATTCTCGCGGGGCTGCTCACCATCTAATGCCAAGGGATATTTGGAGAAATAGAAAATATCAGATTTTAGTCCTCAATGCTTGGAGCAATGTCTTGTCAACGAGGCGATTGTCATGGTGTTGGATTGGCATGAATATTACAGTAGAAGTGCGAGTCACAAGATTAGATCCATTAGGAATATTTCACTGCCCATGGCATGAAAACTCAAGAATAGCATGTAGCTGCGGGCACACGCCACAAAGCCGTCTCTAAGCACGGAGCTGGTGTTTACAGCGACAGACACAAAAATCTGCAGTCTATAAGAAAATGGCTAGAGCAAATGATAAAGGTTATGTAAAACGACAATGTAGAAGGATCGCACAGCTACTTGACTTGCAAAAGCAAGTTGCACGTTATACTGCATTAAATGGATCTGATCATTGGATACCCTTTTTTCTCACTAAAAAGTAGGCATAGCCTTAAGAAAGGCTATTCTTCTCCTACCTTTAGAGGTCTTCTCCACACCGCCGTTTGGTAGAAATACCAGTTTTCTTCGTTATGCAAATGAGTTCTCTTGCAGCACTGGGGGCGGTCCTCAGTGCTCAAACAGCACTGGAGGCGTCCCCAATGCTGCGAGAGAAATCTCCAGCAACACCTCCATCTTCTTCGGGAACAACCTCTCCTCGCGTCGTCTTCTGTCCTGGGTTTCAATCTTCTAGGCCTCAGGCAGAGACAGCTGCGCATGCCCGGGCCACAAGAAAATGGCTGCTTAAACAGTAAGCTGGTATAAGGGGACATTTTCTTGTGGCCCGGGCATGCGTAGTCGGCTCTGCCCGAGGCCTAGAGGATTGAAAGCCAGGACTGAAGAAGACACAGGGGGAAGACGTCCCAGAAGAAGATGGAGGCGTCGCTGGAGAGTTCTCTCGCAGCATTGGGGACGCCCCCAGTGCTACGAAAGAACTCATTTGCATACCAAAGAAAACCCAGATTTCTACCGAACGGCAGCGCGGAGAAGACATCTAAAGGTAGGAGAAAAATAGCCTTTCTAAAGGCTATTCCTAGGTGTTAGGATCCCTTTAAGGGTGCACTCACACAAAACTGCAGGGCATTGCAGTGTCTTTAGGCGCACTTACTGGTTTTACAGTGAAAACAGGTTGAATGTGTTTCAGTTTTAAAAATTAAGAAAGTGCACAAAAAAATGCATCTTAAGCGGCACGCAGTATTTTCCTTCCTATGTAGATTTAGCTACTACTGTGTGAGTTCACCCTTAGGCTCTGGTCACATCTGTGTTGGATGATACATTAGAAGACTCCGTTGCAGTTTCAGCCAAAACACTGGACAAAACAGGGTGGCATGCTGGGTTATTGTGTCGGGTAAAATGACAGAAACCTGAGGGATCTCATTATAGTCAATGGGGTCTGGCAGGCACAGTTGGTGTCCGTCACGTCAGGCACAGTTTCCTATGACGAACCAGAGGAGAACATCTCCATACAAAGCCTATGTTGGTGCACAGAGGTTGTACGACTCGGTAGTAAAAGGGCCAGATCGTACAAGCCTCAGCTATATGCAATGCCAATAGGAAGTGCAGGTTAGTAGCCCTATGTAAATTTACACCAGCCCACAGAGAAGCCGTAATCTCACATGACTGGTACGGATTACCTCAATATTTCCAGTTCCTATCTCAGCCTACAGATAGACTAGAATAAAGGTGAGGACATTGCACCCATCTGCTAAGTGAATCATTTACACACCGACTGAGTAACCAGAAAGTATGACATATATGTGACCTATATATTAACTCACACACAAAGATCTCTCGTTATTGCAAATCTATTGAACATCCATATAAAACCATCAAGGGGTTGTCCGAGATCATAAAAAACGTAGGCAATGGTATGAAGCAACAAGAGAAGCATACATACTTACCTGTTGAATCCCCTGCAATCCAATGCTGCCCAATGATCTGTTTACACTGGACTGGGCCGATGACATCAGCGAATACACGTGACACAATAACCCATTAGTGTACTAAAGCTATACCATTGACTGTCTTGGCCATGGAAAAGTTGGGTGACAATCACAATGAGAAATGTAATACTTCCCATACTGATAGTCACCCCTAGGACTAAAACACAGAAGTGTTATTGCCCCCCCCCCCCCCCCTTCATGTTCAATGACTGATCATTCACGCAGTTAAATATTTGCACAAGACTCTCAGGAGTAATGTGTTAAAATGAAGACTTCTCAGATCCCCACAGGATTAACAAGAACTGCATACAGTGCGAACAAGGACAGCGGTGAATAAATGTCACGATGCGGAAGGATTTCATCCCGCAGCAGAGTTACCTGCACTTTGACATGATGCAGCAGAAACCCGGCTCTCCTCCCATTACACAACACCCTTTATTGTCTGCGACAAGGCTACGAATAGAAACTACCTGTATCCTACAAAGTAGTCACACCTGGGACAAGAGGGAAAGGCTCCAGGTATGTTCCCCAGTAGGGGAAGACTGGACTGTAGGGATCATGGTACAGGATGCTCATGGTTTGGATCAATTCACTCAGGAGGTTTTTGGGGGGTGAGAATGCACAATTTGGCAACTTATGGGTGCTAAGATCAAGTCCCCAAAGCGCCACCATTATAGTAGAGCTAATGTGCATGTACAGGCCTGTAAGAAAATGGGACAAAACCCAATGCATAGCATGTGTGTGCCGTCTGGGCTCACCTCTGACCCATACATTTCAATTAATAAAGCAGGACTTCAAAATGGCAGAAATAGGCTCACAATATCGGTGGTAAAACATGGTCATGTGAGAGGTCAAAGAACAGACTGGATCAAAGTGATACCCATTAAAAACAGGGATAACACACCAACAAATCACACGGCTTTGAAGGGACCTGCTTGACACCTCTTGTGCCATAAAAAGTTATATCAAATCTGATTGTTCTTAAGCATTTTTTATTGGAGGTTTCATGGATCCATTTCCGATGAATGAATGTCTAGGACGGTGTGTGTCTATTCCCCGGAAAATCTATGCAAAAATTGTGTTTCCTTTGTTGCGAGGTAATTTGGGGACCATTTCTAAAATTCACATTTTACACATAGCAATTACCAGAAACAAAGGATTAGCAGCGTGAAAAGAACAATGGGTATCAGGCTATAATGTATTATCCTGTCTGGCAGTCAAAGGGTTTGACTAATCTCTACCAGTCGGCCATGTCAGTCCTGCTAATCTGCTTTGTTTCATCTGCTAATTATCTTCCCAGAGTCCTGATATATGGAGGAACCCAGGAACACGCTACACACAACCCCCTTATATACAGCACAATACCTGAGAGCCTATATCTGAAAATATACATAGTCCTTCCATATACACAGCCCTGTGCATGCCCGCGACCACAAGAAAAATGGCCGCTTACACGGTACGCTGGTGTAAGCAGCCATTTTCTTGTGGCCTGTGGGCTTCCGCAGTCTGTTCTCCAGCTGTTGCAAAACTACAACTCCCAGCATGCATACTTGCACTGCTGTTCTTGGAAGTGAATAGAGCATGTTGGGAGTGGTAGTTTCACAGCAGCTGGAGAGCCGAAGGTTCCCTACTAGAGATGAGCGAACACTGTTTGGATCAGCCGATCCGAACAGCACGCTCCCATAGAAATGAATGGAAGCACCTGTGACGCTGGCCGGCCAAGTCAGCGTCACAGGTGCTTCCATTCATTTCTATGGGAGCGTGCTGTTCGAAACGGCTGATCCAAACAGTGTTCACTCATCTCTATTCCCTACCCCTGTACTAGGCTGAATGAAATTCATCTTGGACCACATGCAGACAGATTGCGGTCCAAGTTTGATCCATTTAAACTACAAGGGGTCCAAAATTTTCAGTATTAAAATGTCTTTATCTTAATAACCCTATATTCGCACAACAGTGAAAATCGGACGTGCGAAAGCCAGTTTTACTAACAGTCTTCACACAGTCACATTCATTTCATTGCTAATGAGGACCAATATTTTGACAGTCCATTGTATAGACTGTATAGGTTGCGCTTGTCCGTTTTCATTTTGTAATGTCTGTTGGATACAGCTACACATACAAAGCAATGGTAGAAGATCTTTATTTCTGCTTTTCTACCTAGAGGAATCTACCCAGGACCAGGGAACCATTCATACACCAGGTGCCGGTAAGAAATACAATGACGTTTCGCAGACATATGTGATAAATACGCAACGACAAGCCAGGATATTCTGGTGACGTTAATAGTCAATGAGAGGCCAATAACAAAGCCTAGCAACAGAGGAGTAAACTAACATACGTCCAAATGAGTTGTACAGACCGTCAGGAAAAAGGAGACTTCTGGGGAAATCTTTAAACCTGGGCTTATGAGTTTTGTTTTTTTATCAAATGTACAGATGTCCTCGCTCTTAATGGAATCCATGCTTCTAAGCAACCGCAGTTTGATGTGTGTGATGATTCCAGTTTAAATGTGAACGACGGGGTTAACTGAACAATAAGCCACGTCTATGCATGTCATACATAAAAAGAGCCGGGACTGACTGCTTGTAATATTGACCATACTGGTCCAAGCTTATTGTATATCCTTGTCTATCATTAAAGGGATCCTATCATTGGATACCCTTTTTTTCTGAAGAACACATAGGAATAGTCTTAAGATAAGCTATTCTTCTCCTGCCTTTAGATGTCTTCTGCGCACCGCCGTCCGGTACAAATCCGGGTTTTTTTTTGGTATGCAAATAAGTTCTCTTGCAGCACTGGTGGTGGTCCTGAGCGCTCAAACAGGACTGAGAGCGTCCTCAACGTTACAAGAGAACTCTCCAGCGCCGCCTCTATCTTCGTCTGGAACACCCTCTCTCTGTGTCTTCTTTCGTTCTGGGTTTCAAACTTCTAGGCCTCGGGCAGAGCTGACTGCGCAGGCCTGGGCCACAAGAAAATGGCTGCTTACACAGTAAGCTAGTGTAAGCGGCCATTTTCTTGTGGCACAGGCATGCGCAGTCAGGTCTGCCCGAGGCCTAGAAGATTGAAGATGACACAGGGAGAGGGCGTTCCAGACGAAGATAGAGGCAGCGCTAGAGAGTTCTCTTGCAGCATTGGGGACGCCCCCAGTGCTGCGAGAGCACTAATTTGCATAACGAAGAAAACCCAGGTTTCTACCAAACGGCGGCGCGGAGAAGACATCTAAAGGTAGGAAAAGAATAGTCTTTCTTAAGGCTATTCCTACGTGTTAGAGAAAAAAAAAAAAAAAAAAAAAAAAAAAGGATATCCAATGAAAGTATCCCTTTAAGTTTTTATTGGCGCTGAAACATTTCAGTCTACCTTTATGCTGATCACCATGAGGGTCAACATAACAGCATGAAACAACAGAACAAGTGTAAGGTAACTAGCTGGTCATTAAATATACATAAAGAATTGTCTGCTATCTGTACAACCTAGGTAAGGCTGGTCTTACATGACCGTAATGCTTTTATGGTCCGCAAGTTGCTGATCATCAACATAGACTCCGCAGATGCCCGTAAACTGCCGCACTCGCCCATAGAGTTCTATGGGTGAGTCCATGCAGTGCCGTGAATTACAGCCATTACGGACATGTTCTATAAAGTGCGGACCTCGGTTGCGGCCCGGGGTTTAAGAGGCCGCATTGAATATAAGGTCGCCGCAATTTAAAACCCTTAATTGCGGACCATTTGTGGTCTTAAACTATGGTCGTGTAAGACCAGCCTAAGAAGAAAATCTCCAGCAATATCAATTTGGGGAGGGGGGGGGAGACACAAGCAATGTGCTTCTTCAGCTTTAGACTACATGCACATGACTGAGTCCTGTACGGGTCTGTGAATAAAGTAACATTGGGCATAACCGGGTTATCTGTAGTCTAACAGACTCTTTCACTTCCATGAAGGAGTCTGGATTGCAAAGTGTACAGGAATAGCACGTCGTGTGTGCAGGGGCCGTAGCCAAACGCTGTTTTCAATGCAGATATTTAGCCAGCCAAGAGTGAATACTGATAGTTTTCTTCCGAAAATGCAGGTGGTAGATGATATGCCGATACCAGGAACAAAGACTGACCCGAGCATCATAGAACCAGGCCACAGAAAAGAAAGATGAATGGAGCTGGCATCAGAAGACTCATCTACCCTCGCTATTATACATCCGACTTACTAATGTCATTCCATTCTTCAGATGTTTACTAGACTATATAGTCCACCTTACCCTACACGCCCAACCCATCGACTCCATAGAACAAGTAGAAGATGCCAAACCAATTACTAATCGCCTAAGAAATGAATGGAGGAATCTTCTATCGATCGGATCAGGAACGCATGAGAAAACCCTGCAGCAGAAGCAAGATCTCCGCGCCTGCATTACATTTACTGAGGGATTTCTGAATTTTTTTCCCCTTTAACGTAATGTTCCTTTAAATCCTACAAATCGAATGACTAACAACAGTAACGCCAACTATAATAAAAGATGTTATTTTAATCATTTGTACCGATTCCACTGGAAATCTATTAAAACCCGGTTAGAAAAGCAGCCCCCTTTGTAAGAATCGGCGCTTCGTAGCAGGGGCTGATGCCAAATGATACTGGCATATCGGAGGAACATCCAAATGCACAGTGTGTGTTCTCGGCTTTGTAACTCGCCAGTTGCCATGGCAACCCTAAAAAGTATAGCGAGTGTCCTTCACACGCAGGGAGGTTGAAATATTTTCTACATCTAAACGGATCCAGCGAGTCGCATCTGTAAGAGCTGCCATCGCCAGCCCAGACTCGGCGGAAGGGTTTACGTAACCCGTACTTGCAAGGAATTCATTCATTTAGAAACGACGGACGCTGACGTGAAACAAAGAGAGGCCGTGCGCTACAGAATAGGAGTCCTGATTCACTCCCCAAATATTCAGTGATCTCAGGCTGTAATCCACGACATCCTGTAGGTGCTCAGATTACATCCATGGGGTTCGAGACTCCTAAACCAGGTCATACAAGTCATGCCTGTTCCTCGAGTTACTGCCAGCTCCGAGTGGCAGACAAATACTCGTATGAGTCAATGTAATGGTATTAAACCCCAGGACTTGTGCATGGTGTGAATTAACCCTACGCATTTCAGGATGGGCACACCCCCGCTGGGCTCAAAGTTCAGGACGGACTGTGAACGGCTACAGAAAACCTAAGGAGAGATGAGAGACATTGACCCGGGTGGACGACTACATTATCTTTAAGGGGTTTCCTACAAATAACATTTATTGTAAACTAGAGTTTAGATTTGTCATGTATAAGTCACTTGCTTTGGAAAAAAAATCAGCACAAATGATAATATTAAAATATGGATTGGTTCAATAAAAATTATCTGAAAAGTAAGATTGCTTTTCTATCCTGAGGAGTTCAGTTGCAAAAACGTATAGGTTTGATTATTGTTATTATGGGTCCATATGGTAATATATTATTATTATTATTATTGTTTATTTATATAGCACCATTAATTCCATGGTGCTTTAATATATACCGCTATATGGTATTTGTGTCACATACATTGTATGCATCTTAAGGCTGAGGCCCCACGGTGCAGAAACGCAGCTTCTTTTGTTGCAGATTTTGTTGCGGTTTTTTTGAGCCAAAGCCAAAAATGGCTACAGAGGGAATGGAGAATATATAGGAAGTTCTTATACTTCTCCCTTCTGCTCAATCCACTCCTGGGTTTGACTCAAAAAAACGCAACAAAAGAAGCTGCGTTTCCGCACCCTGGGGCCTCAGCCTAAAAGAGACATTTACATCAGTCCGTAAACCAGAACACCGTACACCGTTTCAGGCTAGGTTCACATATGTGCTTGGGGATCCCCCTGAATGGAAACCTAATCCGCATAAAAAAGCTGTTCACCTTAGGAAACCTGCGGAACCCATAGACTATAAAGGGGTCGTGTCATTTCCGCCTGAAAAGGGTGAAAAATGCAGAGTGGGGAAAAGACTCCCCCATAAGGAAGCCGGGAGCAGATGTGAACTGAACCTCACTTCTCCTTTAAGCCAATAAAATAGTAAGAAAAAAATATATATATTAAATAAAACATCTAAATCACCTCCTTTCCCTAGAATACATAGAAATGTAGAAAATGACTATGAAACCGTAATACACATACACATTAGGAATCCCTGTGTCCGAAAATGCCCGGGCTACTAATATTTTTCCTGTACGGCGAACGTCAAAATCAAAAGTGACGAACCGCCGTGGTTTGTTTTTTCTTTTCACCGTTTTGCCTCCGATTTAAATAAAAGGTGATCTAAGCAATAGACAATTCCCAAAATGGTAGAACTAAAAGGTACATCAGGCCCCGCAAAGAAACGCTGTATACATCCCCGTACAGCTGCAGGGTCACCTGTCAATGTGGCCTTACAGCTGTTGCAAAACTACAACTCCCATACATTAAATATTTTACCATTTTTTGCCTGAAAATTTTTTTTCCCTATTTTTCTCCTCTAAAACCTGGGTGCATCTTATAGTCCGAAAAATACGGTACATCTATATTTCCTTTGTATGTTTGCAGGAGACATCCAACTAGGCGCTTAGCTCCAGCTACAAAGGTAAAGCCGCTAAAAGAAGACAATCCTTTATGAAAACCTCTCAATGAGCCATCCGTTCCTTCTTTATTCTTCTATTAGTACTCGTGCCATGTCCATAAACACATTATGAGCCATTATTCTTTCCTTTATGGCATTGACAAGCCCGACAAAACTGGCTGCTGACTTTTATCTATAACACACTTCTCATGTAAACAAAAGCACTGAGAGATGTGAATCATTTACATAGTATTCTTCTACATAGGACATAATTCATACATAGTGTTACATTCCAAGTAGGATGGCTCTATAGATGAATAATATACAGAGACACTATGGGAGAACAAGAGCACTCATAGATGGATGAAAGACTGGTTATTTCTGGAGAACCCCTTCAAGTCTGAATACAGCAGAGTACAGGGAGAAAAGAATAACTATCCTAGATGCAGCATGGAAAATCAGAATAAGTACAATATACAATATACCAGGATGTGTCAACAGGTGATAGAAACAAATAGGAAAGACAACACGGCCCTAAAAGGAGACTGTCAGCAAGTCCATCGCTCTGCGTTATTTGCTCTGGATACAGGGCATTAGGTCTTACACAAAGCACAAGGGACAGGTCCTATAAAGTGATTTTCTCCAAAGAGGCTACAATATGACCATTTCCTTATCCTGGGTGTGCAGCCACTTCCTCCAAAAGGACACACAACATCTCAATGGGCGCAAGACCTCTGACCACAAGGATGTCCTGTCTGTGGTTAACAATTCTGGCTAGGGTTACATTTGGGCTTTGCTTTTTAAAGGGACTGATCATACAGGTAGAGAGAAGAACATGTCCACAAACTGTTTTAGGCATACCACGCTTTCCTATACGGAGACACAGATACAAAGACAGAGTGACTAAACATAACAAACGGCTTCTCTTATGGCCTATATGTGATTGCCAGACGTTTATGGGCACCTCCAAACAGTCCTACACCCTTATCCCAACCACATTTCCTGCAGCAGATCTCCCATACACTTTATGTTATATATACAGACCGTGCTTCAATGCCATTTTGGGTGGTCACCTGGAAGAGGACTAACTGTACATGCCAAAACATAGACTACCATTATATTTGAGACTTCACAGCCTTGGACCACACCACCTCTCCTGAAAAAGTAGCTACCTGCCTGGGAGAATATACTCAAAGAAAGGAGTACTTTATTCAAAGCTCGCAACATATTTGCTTTAGAATTTGTAGCTTTTTTATACCTCTTATTTTGCAATTTAACAGGATCAAGAGATTTTACTATCCAGAAATTGGTATAGGCCTGCTCATAGCTTCCTAGTACATCTGGTGCACTGTACTCCAAACCGCAGCGTTTACACTAGCCGAAACCGGTATTCTGATCTGATCGGTGGTGGTCCTAGCCATCGGACCCCCATCAATCAGCGGGTTAGCTCCTATCCTGCAGACTGAATCATCCCTTTCAGACTGGCATAGGAAACACCAGTCTTAGAAACTTTCCCCCATCATGCCTAATTTATAATGCAGATGAAAGACCCGCCAAGGTTTTGCTGAAATAATAAGCTTAATCTAGTCGCACATTTTTAAGGATATTAAAAACATTACAAGGATCCCAGCGTACAAATCCTGCAGGGCGTGTATAGAAGATTTATGGCAAAATAACCAAGGCTCTAATCCGTTCATCATGGAAGCTGTCATCTAGTAATTTACAGCACACGACGCTGTATTAGATCAATAACAGGGTCTCCCTATAGATCTAAACAAGAACAGACCTTGTATATCCTGAGAAGACACTATCCAGTATTCTGGGCGCAATATGTGCAGGCACAGATACAAGTAACAGAAGTCTGCAAGAACACAAATCACATCACATGTTGGTTTTAGGAGCTGGAAACTTAAGGACTCGGATACTTTGGCCATTCACACTGGCACGGTTTTTACTAAGGCATCGATAGGACACCCTAGCAAGAAGGCAAGGATCCCCAAATACAGGATTTCCTGCTCTGCCTTGGAAGATACAACAGTTCAAATATAGCAAGTGTCTCAATTACACCCCAGAATGAAGCCATGCCATAAAACTATTAGGATTAAGTAGAATTAAAAACAAAAATACGTAACTTACCGTAAATGCTTTACTAACAGCACAAAGCTCAGACGCCAGTGAGGACTAGAAGATGCTAGGAGATATTACAGGAAATTTTGGCTATGGTCTGAACCCTGTATAATACTTTGAATTAGTCATGGTGGTAAGGGGACAATATAATATAAGCCAATGTCAGCAGAACATGGACTTTACTTCATAGAGAAGGGGTCTTATTTGGTTTAAAGGGGGTTTTCCAGGACTTTAATTGATGTCCTTTCCTTAGATTGTGATGTCATATTAATCTGTCTCATGGCCTGATCGTGGCCCAGTCGCATTCGAGTGAATGGGCTGAGCTGCAATACCAAGCACAGCCACTAGGAGATTTACAGCGTTGTGCTTGGTAAGTACTGAAGAAGCGGCAGTGTTATGGTAAATTCACACAGAGATTTTTGGTCAGGATTTTGAGGCCGTATCCACCTCAAAATCCTGACCAAAAAGATGGCTCCCATTGAAATCAATGGGAGCCACGCAGGTCTTTTTTCCGGGAGACGTTTGTTCCGGCTCCCGGAAAAAAGAACAGACATGCTCATTCTTCAGTCACGAATCCGCCTGAACACACTCCCTCCCAACTAGGCCCATTCATTTGGACCTAATCCGGAGCAGAGTGCGTGGCTGATGTCGGGTGCACTGCATCAGCATCCAGTCGCAGCTACCCGTATTTTGGACCGGAACCTGAGGCGGCCACAGCCTCAGGTTCTAGACCAAAAAACCCCGTGTGAATCTACCCTTAGAGTGAGCACAGCTTCAGTACCTACCAAGCACAGTACTGTAAATACAAAACAGCTGATCGGACCAAGGCCTGGAGCGTCAGACCACTGCCAGTCTTTAATTGATGACTCCACGTTGTGGAAAAGCTGCTTTTTTTTGTTTTTTGCTGTTTTGTTTTGTTTTTTTGTGCCAAAGACAAGAATATGAAAGGAAATAGGAAATATATATCTGAATGATAGCAAAACATCAAATTTCAGAAGGATCAGTAGGCCCCCCAAAGTATGAATGAATAGGAGCCACAGTACTGTGCGCCTGCCTATAATAAACCCGCATATAACATCAGAAGTGTCCGTAGCCATCTATCTGACAAAGATCTGGGATGAATCAGTGAATAAACAGAACACAGACTCATTTCCTCTTCTCTCCAGACTTCCCAGATTCCCTCTCCATGTGGTCTCACAGAGCGCGATACTAGATTGTACTTCTGTCAGATGCTACATTGTGTTAGTCGGTGGTTACTACAAGGTCTAAACCTAGAAAAGACATTTGCACCTATGATGAGTTGCACTTTCTAGGATTCCATTGTTTGCCTATAAAACACACATGAGCATATCTGATATGATATAAAATGTCCCACATTGATGTACTACAATATATACAGAACTCCAAAAACAGACTGGATTGGTAGTTGGATGATGTAGTTTAGCTTAAACCTTTGCATGGTCATAGATTGTCAGCTCTTGTGAGTAAAAGCCCTCACACCTATTGTGTGAATGGATTTATTACAATGTATACGATCCTTATGATTTGTAAAGTGCTGCAGAATGTGTCAGTGCTATTGAAGTCAAATTAATTTTCATTATCATATCTTATATCTTGCCCACAAGCTTCAATAGATGCCTACCAAATACTTCCCTTCTGACTTACCCATACACATGGATGCTTTAGATATCTGTGTGCCTAACCCAACTAACCCATACACATGCACACTTGTTAATGGGGGAACAAAAGGACCAGGAAGTTTAATTCCAATCCTTATATTCCCTGACAATGGGGGAGAGTTGGGAGATTCTCACACACATTAGAGGATTGGCCAAACCCAACAAAAGTGGCGAGGTCAGCCAATACACTTATAATGTGTATGGCCAGCTTAAGGAAGACCTTTCATGTCTTCAGGCACATACCACCCAGCGATGACACTAGCTGTGAAGAATGGCACCCCCCAGTACTAGTCTATGGACAAGTACAGTCATAGCTTAGCATTATGGCTGGGCGGTAAGGAACAACGCCCCCTCTGACAGTACAGGGCTAAGGATGAGTACTATCAGGAACACCCTTCTGATCGATGCCATTATAACGGCACAAATATCTCCCGCCCTAGGGCAGATAACGGGAAAACTGACAGTATGCTGAATTCAGCGCAATGTCGTCTTTCTAGCGGTATATAAAACCGCATGTGCCCGAGGACATGAAAGATCCTCTTTAAGCCACCTGGATGTACATCACCATGTCCAATACTTCCTTCCTGGAAAGTCAATAGAACCCAAAACCATAAGAAAGTCAGACAGTCCTGCATCTTTTCTTTAATTTAGGCTGGTTATAGTGGAGATACACTTGTTAGCTACGCGCCCACTAGCCTGTCAGCCGAACATGACTGACCATTTCCTCCCTCAACATCTGTCAGTGGAGAGTCAGGGGGCCGCAATAGGCATTAGAGGGTTGTCTAGTCCTGATGAAAATGGTTTGGTTAGGCGAACATAAATCTAACACATATGGCCAGCTTAATGGGATTTTCAAGTCTTCTAAGATTGATGACCTTTCCTTTGGATAGTTCACCAATCAAAGATCAGAGGGGTTCCAACACCCTGGATCCTTGTGGATTAGCTGGCAGTGATACTCCATGAGTTTCCACTTGACAGGCCATGTGTGGTCATGTTCATTCGTCACATGGCCTATGAACGGGGCTGAGCAGGAAATCTAATGATATCTGATGTACAATGTACGGTGCTGTACCTGGTTCTCAGTGAAGAGGCTGCAACACTTCTTTGAACGCTACAGTCTCTTCAAACAGCTGGTCAGCGCTTTAAACAGAAAGTTTGCAGAGTTTTTCCCCCTCGAACTTTCTGTTACAATTATACCTATGGGGAAACCGCCGGTATTTGCGCAGGTATAACTGACACGCTGCGACTTCCAAAACCGCACAGTGGTTTGTATCGCAAAATGGGCATGGGATTTGCTAGAAACCCATCCACTTTGCCTGTACTGTAAAATGCTGTGATTTTTTTCCTGCGGCGTTTCCACCCCACGTTGCAGAAACACAGCTTTTTTTATTTTTATTATTGCAGATTTTGCTGTTTTTTTTGTGCCAAATTCAAGAATGGCTACAAAAGGAATGGGAAATATATAGGAAGTTCTTATATTTCTTCCTTCTGTTCAATCCACTCCTGGCTTGGGCTCAAAAAACCGCAGCAAAATCTGCAACAAAAAAAGCTGCGTTTTTGCAATGTGGGGCCTCAACCTAAGACTCAAAGTACCTTCTGAACCAAATCATGCTCATCACAGAATCCAGTAGTCTAAGTTTGTAGATCTGGGGTGTTCAGACGTAATACAGACGCTCAAATGTAACAACGCACAAAACCAGCTTAAAACTGTAGCGCAGCACGTACTGACTGAGCAATAGGTAGAATACAGGCTACCATAAATAGCTGAGGAAATGACTTATTTGCTCTATAATGAGACAAATCCTCTTAATGAAGGAAGTGATTCTGATAATAGCAGTAAATTAGCACATTTCTTTAGGTGCAATTTTCTAATATCTGTCTCATCTCTAACGCATTATACAGTACATAGTAAATTGACTGGCGTCTTCACAGTCATGCTTCACACTTGCAGAAATAGTTCATAGAATTGTTTGGACATACCATGAGATACATTCAATATATTATTATAAATATACAGTATATTGGATACATTAGACTCATACCACAATTATACATGATAAATGTTTTACTACAACATCACATCTCCTTCATTTAAGACGTATTTGACTATCTTGGAGATCCTGGGACAGTATCCACCGGCAGACTATCAGCAGGCGTCTGTCAGGCCCCTGAGAACGCCTTGTACTTGGCATACGGAGGCCCAGGATGGGGGTATAATACTAAGTGGCTCCTTTTTAACTCCGCATATCCATCTTTATTGCAGGAGCCAGATCCAGTCCTTCAGGTTGCAATAAGCAGCAAGCACATGAGTAAACACAATGCAGTCACCCTAACACGCTGGCAACCAGGTAGGTTATAATGGGATTACATGCCGTATTGTCGCCTCTGCATTGTTTGCACACCTAAGGCAAAAATCAGTGATTTGGGAAGTGCAGACGGGGGGCGACACTACCTCCCTGTAGTATCCGAATATTATCGTGCACCCCAGGATTATCAAGAAGCAACCATTGGAAAGGTTCATTTTGGCTAGGTTTTACTATGACAGACCTGAGATTGTGAGGGGTATTGTGCACAGACAAGACCCCAAAATCTGTGACTGGTGAAGGAGCCCCATGTGAGTGGCTGCAGCCAGGAAGAGCAGATGAAAGAAAGGGAGTGATCTTGTGTCTGCTCCAGGCAGGGAGACAAAAGCCGCCCTTCACCTGGCTATGTGTGCACACACCCCAGCACTGATCCTACACAATGCAATGGCTCCAGGAGCCGCACAGCAGGGCTCTGCCATTACAATGGCCACCAAAACTATCACAGGGCTCCTCAGCCTGCAAATAAGAGAAACGCAGCAAAGTCTCCACCACAGTCCTGCAAAGTGTCCTAGAAACGGCGCCACCACCCGCGGCACCACCTGGCACCACAACCTCACCAGTCCGGACCTCCAAATCACCTTCACACCCCTCCCTCCCTACCTCCAGGGAAACAAAAGCCCCGCACCGGGGGCAGACACTCACCCACAGCTCCGTGCCCCAGCTCATGGCTCCAGCTGCAGGGTGTTGGGGGTAGGAGAGGACTGCTGTGTCCGGGTGTAAGTGCTCAGGAGGACGGGCGGCTCTGGCTCCTGCTCGTAGCTCCTTCCTTGTGTGTTGTGTGAAGATTGGGAAGGAGGAGGGGGAGCCCTGAGAGGGAGGAGAGAAGAGGCGGGAATGGAGGAGGAGGAGGAGGAGGTTGGGATGGGCAGGAAGGGATGGCATGGGAGACGAGGTGGCCGGACCTGAGGTGACAGCAGACCAGTGGCCCATAGACGGGGCGATTACTGTAACTTTACCCCAAACAGGTTCAGCCCCAGGGGCCACAACTACCATGTGGGGTCAGTATGACTAGTGCCCGGCAACCTCTGCACCTCAGCTCAGCCTAGTAATACTATACAGTATAACGTGAGGAGAAGTGTTCATAAAGGATTACCAATAAAGTTATTCAAAGTATAAAGATTTGGACATGGACTGGCAATTTCTGTTTATTCCTATTGGGTGTAAATAAAGATATGACATTACTGTAGGCAACAAAGGTGTAAGACAAAGGAAGCTATAAAAGGGGGATTACACCCTAAAAATAAAGGGGTTGCTATCTGACATTGGACATGACTATATGCGGCGACACGCTGAGGCAACCTTTTGGCCAGGGGCTTATAGAGGACCTTTCACCCCCTTACAATGAGTCCAGACTTTCTTTCACTGATTCTGGCACAGATATATTTCCATGGCCCCCACCATTCCTGAGCAATCAGTACTTTTATTTTTGGTCCCTGATATAAAGGGTCTGTACTGTCAGGAGGGCGGTGTCAGACAGGCCAGACAACTGGTGTGATTCTGAGCTCTGAGACTGGCTGCCTCTGATTGGAGCTCTGAATCACACCCACTTGACTGTTCCTAGCAGACACTACCCACCTGACAGTACAACGGCTAAGTAGCATATCAGGCACCAAAACTGACTGCACTGATTGCTAAGGAATAATGGGGGTTAGAGGAAAAATTCCAATGTTGCTGGAATCAGTGGAGCAGCATCTTGTAATAGATCCTAGAGACTTGAGTTGGTGATAGTGTTGAAAGGTTCTCTGTAAAGGGGTTGTCTGGGGTTGAGAGTTCCAAGCTCTTTCCCTATAAATATAAGTGTTGTCCTAGGCAAGGGGTCCAGACCGCCATAGTATGTCCAGAGTCTAACTCATCTGCGTCTTCCAGGCATAGATGAATACAATGGTGAGCTAGAGCCATCTGCTTCACCATTCAGCCCCTGTCTCTTGCTCCCTGTGTCTTAGTCGCAGTAGGCATGATGTGGTGACATGACTTACATCGCGCCTGTTGCTCTCTGAAGCCTCCAGGAGCAGAGAAAGAAGAGAATGAGGAAAGGAGAATTTGCTTTTTGTTTAGTTTTTTATTTTAGGGTTTGTATGGTGGGCACCAGGAGGGGGGTACAAACTGTGGGGGCAGCTAAATGCGAACATGAAACTGAGGGCAACTAGAGGGGTACATGAAACTCTGGGGGCAAATGGGACGGGGCATGAAACTGTAGGGGCTACCAGCACGGGGCATGAAACTGTAGGGGCAATCAGGAGGAAGACATAAAACCAAGAGCAGGACATTAAACTGTGGGGGCAATGAAGGGGGACTTTATACTGTACGGTAACTGGAGGGCAACATTATACTGTGAGATTTACTGGAGAGGGATATTATAATATAATGTCTGAGAGGATGGGTTAATGTTTCAGGGGCCATGAGGGGGGCAGGTTAATGTGTGATGGGCCAGTATATTATATGGAGCCACTGAAGGGGCATTTGTTTTGGGCCACTAAGGAGGCATTATACTATCTGGGAGCCACTGAGGGGGATTATAATTTGTGCGGATCGGATCAGATATGTTTAAGTGGTGGTGATGGAAGACCCACATCTGAAACCTTAGCAAACCAATGTGTTAAAACGGCCTGCACATCAGGGCTACACATGTCGGTTAGAAATCTACTCTATTAGTCGGTTAGTAATCTACGCAATGCATTGCATTAGTGATCAGACACCCTGGGGTTCAAGACCCTTAGGGGGTCTAATAAATACATTTAAAAAAATGTAAAAACTGTAAAAGTTCAAATCACTCCCCTTTTCCATAGAACACATATAAAAGTACTTAAATCAGTGGTTGTTAACCAGGGTTCGATCGAACCCTAGTCCATATGCACGGTTCATTTTGTGTACCAGTAAAAAAGCATATACCTATGTCTTGAATTTGGAAAAAATTCATATTTAATTAACACTAAAGAAGGGTTCGGTGATTGTCCATATGAAACTGGTGGGTTCGGTACCTCAAACAAGGTTAAGAACCACTGACTTAAAGAGGACCTTTCACCACTTTTGGGCACATGCAGTGTTATATACTGCTAGAAAGCCGACAGTGCGCTGAATTCAGCGCACTGTCGGCTTTCCCGATCTGTGCCCGGTGTAAAGAGCTTAAGGTGCCGGTACCGTAGTGCTCTATGGTCAGAAGGGCGTTTCTGACCATTAGCCAGAGACGTCCTTCTGCCTCGCGGCGCCTATCGCGCTGTGCTGTGGAGCGGTGAGGAACGCCCCCTCCCTCTGCTCACACAGCTCGTCCATAGACGAGCATTATCAGGAGCGGGAGGGGGGAGTTCCTCCCGGCTCCACAGCACAGCGTGATTGGCGCCGCGAGGCAGAAGGACGTTCCTGGCTAACTGTCAGAAACGCCCTTTTGACCATAGAGCACTACGGTACCGGCACCGTAAGCTCTTTACACCGGGCACAGATCGGGAAAGCCGACAGTGCGCTGAATTCAGCGCACTGTCAGCTTTCCAGCAGTATATAACACTGCATGTGCCCAAAAGTGGTGAAAGGTCCTCTTTAAATACTGTGAAACACATACACATTAGGTATCCCTGTGTCCGAAAACACCCGCTCTACAAATCCATAAAAATATTTTTCCCGTACAGTAAACGCCGTAGCGGGAAAAAAATTCAAAAGTGCCAAACCACCGTTTTTTTAAACTGTTTTGCGTCTGCTAAAAATTTGAATAAAAAGTGAACAAAGCAATACCAATTGTCCAAAATGGTATAAATGAAAAGTACACCCGGCCCTGCAAAGAAAGACGCCCTATGCATCCCCGTACATGGAAGTATAAAAAAGTACAGGTGTCAGAATATGGCGTCTTTTAGAAAAAAAAAAAATTTTTGGGTACAGTTTTGGATTTTTGTTAAAGAGGACCTTTCATAAGTTTGAGGCATAGGCAGTTCTATATACTGCTGGAAAGCAGACAGGGCGCTGAATTCAACGCATTATCGGCTTTCATGATCTGTGCCCCGGGTAAAGAGCTAGCGGTCCCGGTATCGTAGCTCTTCATCGTCAGAAGGGCGTTCCTGATACTCTGTCAGGAACGTCCTTCTCCACAGCAGCGCCAATAGCGCTGTACTGTGTGAGCGGGGAGGAACGCCCCCTCCCTCTGCTCACAGTGCTCGTCCATAGACAAGTATTATCAGGAGGGAGCGGGGCGTTCCTCCCCGATCACACTGCACAGCGCAATAGGCGTTACTGTGGAGAAGGCGTTACTGTGACAGACTGTCAGGAACGCCCTTCTGACTGTGAAGAGCTACGGTACCGACACCTATAGCTCTTCACCGGGGGCACAGAACGTGAATGCCAATTACACCGTAATTATTACAAGTAAGTATTACACCACATGTGCCCCAGGAGGTGAAAGGTCCTCTTTAACTGAGCTTTTCTTTGTTGTACCTGGAATATGCCTTTAAGGCCTCTTAATTTGGGGCTTCCATTGTGGAAAGCATTAATGTTGTGTTCATCCTTAGTTAAAGGTTAAACTCTTGGGACTTGGCTTGACTTACCGCTCCTTCTACTTAACTTAATGGGATATAGGCTGCTGTTTCTTTGAGCTTTTGCATGGTTTCCGCAAAGTACACTTAGCACATTGGCAGATTCCCATATTTATGCTCGCATTCTCCATACGTCCCTAGACATCTTTTGACTCCCATTCACCAATATTCAATAATCCTGGTAAGACTCCTTGATATCCTCAGAGATATTTTTATTGTTTTTAGCACAATTTTTATGACCTTACTATAATTTGACTTTTGTGCTTGAATGATCCATCAGCTGCAGAGGGTGACAAAAAGCAAAACCTGCCAAATAATATCTTAGTACATGGTATTATAGCATCCATAAGGGAAGTGGCTTCTCAAAAAGGCCATTAAATTGTCCGTGGAAGACTTTACTTCCTCATTGAATCCATATGCCGGGTAGTTATTTTATTGCAATTGCAAACACCCAGGGCTAGAGTCAGGATATATGTCGGTACTTTATATTGCCCTCAGATAAGAAGGCGGTATGATCCTGTTGGACTGCCTTAAAATCTGAGATGACTTCTGTGAATGACAACCTAAACCAAACAAGTGAGAGAGTAGGACGGTTACACAATACGTGAGGAATGTTGGTCTAACAAGTCCCCCAATGTCAAGAATTTCCCACCATGACCACATCCTATATCTGCAATATTTAATGCATAAGATGGATAATATAATATGGTTACAAAATGGCATCTCCAACTTAATTCCAAGGGACATACTTAAATAAGACCTATCTTAAATAGATTTCCCAGGTCTTATTCATTGAGAATGTTCCTAGACTTAGGATAGGTCATCAGTTAAGGATGGTCAGGGTTCTGATATCCAGGCCCTCAGCCGATCAGCTCTTTAAGTACAGCTTCAGTACTTACCAAGCACAGAGCTGTTTATTTGTGCAGTGGTTATCACAGTTCATCCAATTCACTTGAATGTCACTTGTGATCAGGCCTTGTGACCGATGATTGCAACATCACATGCCTGTGAAGCTCAGGGAGCGCTGCTGCAGCTTCATTCAGCTGATCCACAAGGGTCCTGGGTGTCGGACCCCCACAGATCTTTGGTTCATGACCTATCCTAAGAATAAGTCGTCAATTAAAAAGTCCTGGAAAAACTCTTTGTAGATTCCCCACATCCAAGGTTATTTTTTTCTGAAGGTGTCTAAAAACAATCAAATAATTTAGTCCCTCTCAGACCTCCCTGTATTTTGGAAGGACTGTCATCTCCCCTATGCTCAGGTCCCAGGTTTCCCAAGATCGAAAATGGATACTCCACTGTGTTGTCCTTTGTCCTTGTAATGTTTTGTCTTATCTCACCATTCCTGATAAATCAGTGCAGTTAGTTTTGGTGCCTGATATGTTAATTAGGATCTGTACTGCCAGGTGGGTGAACAAATGCAAGTAACTGGGCTTAGATTCTCTGACTAGACTCTCTAATGTTAAGTGAGTGGTGTTGGACAGGAACAGGCAGGGGATGTTTCTCAGAGCTCTGATACTGTCCACCTCTGATTGAAGCTCCGCCCCTGCCTGACATCACCCACTTAGCATTAGAGAGTCTAGTTAGCATATCAGGCACCAAAACTAACTGCACTGATGGCTCAGGAATGGTGGGAGCTAGAGAAAAAATTCCAACTGCATCAGAGTCAGTGGAGGGGCACATATGAAAGGATGAGAAGAGCCTCAGGTGGTGAAAAGTCCTCTTTAAGGGTCTCAAATGGTAGCAAAGTGGTTGTAGAACAGGAAGCACCAAGACTGGCTGTTGATATGTGCTATGCCAACCCCACTGAACGGACCATGGTTGTTAGGTATTATCTCTCTAGCAACCAGACTGTCAGACGTGACTCAGCCGTTCTGCTAAGAGTTGGATTGGCAAATGTGCTGACAGCAGAGAAGGGGAAAATCATCTTGGCAGTAGTCAAGTCCTGGCAATAGTAGAGCCCGGCAATTTTCCATCACAGTCTGCGTATTATTTTCTAAAAATAAATTTTGAGCGAGGAATCTTTCTAATTTACGCTTAGACCTTTCGTCTCTCATCAAATATCTGCTTTATTAAAAATACTGAAATTATGGAGCCTTTTTCCCTCTGTGAATTGGGCCGGACCCTACAACCTTTGATACAGTCCTGTAAAGTCCTGACAGTTCAAACTCAGCACAGTCATGTACTACTGACAAGAAGAATGGCATATCACAGAATTCTAGAGCTGAGAGATCCTGAATTTTTAATTCATGAGGAATTAAGTATCAACTACAGTAGACATGTCAGAATAGCAGAGAATACACCACGAGTCTCCCAGGAACTAGTATACAAGATCCCTTGCTTGTGTGAGACTTTGCCAATGCCATGCAGGGTAGGGTAGGAGTATACACAGATATCATAGAGCCCTCTATGGCTAGCCAACTGTACCCTACTTCTATGTTGGGAGAAGTAGAACATGTTCTTTGGCAATACAATGCTCGTTTTGAACATAACTACCCTGTTTCCCCGAAAATAAGACATGTTCTTATAATTAATTAGCTAACGAAATATATGACCTTTCTTATTTTCGGGGGATGTTTTATGCAGAGGCTGGAGCGGGGAACAATCGGCAAACAAAGCGGGAACAATTTAGCGGAGTGCCGGCATGACTGCCGGTTGTATGTGATCCAGAAGGTGAGGGGAAACAGGGTAGATACAACGTTTTCTGGTGTAGAATGGGACACATCCTATAAGACATTTTGTTCTGTAAAATAAGCCACTTTTGCAACTCGCTTGCCGCTTTTGAGAACACTGGATGGAATGTGAACACTCACAAACTTACAAACACTTGCCCCATAAAGCTGGTGTATGTTTTAACTGAAGTTTAGACCGGCTACTGGCTGGTGCAAATTTCAATGCTGGTGTGTGGAAACTCCTGAGATTTTTTTTTTTTTTTCAATGGCCCTTACACAAGGAACCCTTGAGAGTCTATGGGGCTAGTCACATGTTTTTTATATCATTTCACAGACCGCGTGAACGTCCCATCAGAGAATAGGGCACGTCTTATTTTTGGCCGTTTTTCATGGACTACTCATAGTCTCAAGAAAAATGAGGTATCTTTGAAAATGGCTGCTCCATGGATAAAAATTTGCAGTGCAGGGGCAACACAGTGGCTCAGTGGTTAGCACTGCAGCCTTGCAGTGCTGGAGCCCTGGGTTTGAATCCTGCCAGGAACAACATCTGCAAGGAGTTTGTATGTTCTCTCCGTGTCTGCGTGGATTCCCTTCCCTCCCATACTCCAAAAACATACTGATAGGAAGAAAAAATCAGCAGTGAAAAATGGCCAATTGTGTTGTGAATATAGTTCCAGTAGTGTTATGTGGACACTACATGGCAGTATTATTTTTGCAGTGAATGGTGTAGGCATTATACAGTATTATCTGGCGAGGTAGAGTAGTGTTCAGATTTATGAAATTTCCTGAATTGTATCTGTGTATATACTTGTAGTATATGACTGATGAGAACTTCTAATACGCAACAATTGATGTGATCGCTCCATGGTAAGACTCAATGGAATTCAGTGTCACTGCTGGAAAGCTCACTCGAGGGATGATTTGTTTTCTTGTGAATGTCTCATGACCAGGTTCTCCATCTTGTTTATATGGAGGAGGAATGGACCTTGTCTGTTATTTCAGTCTCCCTCTTGCATTTTTCAGAGATTGATATTGAGTGGTTTACAAAGAATTGCATTGTTTAAGACACTTCGCCACAGTGTCTGCATTACACATATGTTTCCTTAGACAATTTATGTGGAGTCTGCTGGATTCCTTGTCCTGAGAATTTATTTCCGTGTTACAAATGTAAAGTAGGAATACTCGAGTAACAAATCACTGGCCATAGATGTAATGGAATTTAATATCTTTAAGAAGGGCTAAGGCTATATACTGTATATATATATATATATATATATATATATATATATATATATATGTATATATATCCTATTAATATTATAAATGTGAAAGTTTGTGAGTTTGGATGTTTGTGGGTTTGTGTGTTTGGATGTTTGGATGTTTGGATGTTTGTTCCTCAATCACGCAAAACCCGCTCGACCGATTTGACTGAAAGTTTCCACAAACATAGTTAATACACCCGATTGCGCAATAGGCTACTTTTCGTCACAATAGCGCACATACGTTTGTGTCAGGACCCCCACAAAACCCAAACTCACACCACCATCTCTGCAATCTCACACACTTTGGACCATAGCAAGCCACAAAATTCATATTGCCCTCTGCAGCCTCGCCCCTAACCCCACACAATCACATATACATATACTTTACCACTTTGCCCCTCACCATAACGATACTCCAGGAGGCTCTCTTTAACACTCCGGAGCAGCCATGTTTGCCGACCCCCATCGCTCTGACAATCCGCGACACCGCCCACCCATGTCAATACCCCTAGGAAGTCTAATAAATGCAAAAAAAATTTAAAAAAAAAAGTAAAAAACATATAAAAACAAATAAAAAGGATTAAAAATTCAAATCACCCCCCTTTCCCTAGAACACATATAAAAGTAGTTAAAAACTGTGAAACACATACATGTTAGGTATCCCCGCGTCCAAAATTGCCCGCTCTACAAAGCTATACAAATATTTTTCCTGTTCGGTAAACGCCGTAGCGGGAAAAATGGTCAAAAGTGCCAAACCGCCGTTTTTTCACTCTTTTGATTCTGATAAAAATTTGAATAAAAAGTGATCAAAGCAATAACATTTCCCGAAAATGGTAGAACTAAAAAGTACACCCGACCCCGCAAAAAAAGACGCCCTATACATCCCCGTACACGGACGTATAAAAAAGTAACGGCTGTCGGAATATGACGACTTTTCAAAAAAAAAATGTTTTAACACAGTTTTGGATTTTTTTAAGGGGTCAAAATGTAAATAAAACCATATAAATTTGGTATCCCCGGCATCGTAACGAAACACAGAATACAGGGGACAGGTCATTTTGGTTGCACAGTGAACGCCGTAAAACCAAAGCCCCTAAGAAAGTCGCAGAAATGCATTTTTTTGTCAAATCCACCCCATTCTGAATTTTTTCCCTGCTTCCCAGTACATTATATAGAATAAATAATGGTGGCATCATGAAGAAAAATTTGTCCCAAGAAAAATTAAGACCTCATATGGCTCTGGGAGCGGAGAAATAAAAAAGTTATGGGGTTTAGAAGGAGGGGAGTCAAAAACAAAAAACGAAAATCAAAAAATGCCATCGGCGGGAAAGGGTTAACTTCAAATACCTCTGTCCCAAAGTCACTATGTAAAGTTTATACCAACACCGTATAGCAGCTTAAATACAAATTAACTTCAACACAAAAGTCTCACGTATTCTCTGAATTTTAGCAAAAACAAGATACAAAGTTACATTTCATATCCCATACCTTATACACACTACGAAAACCTTACCCACGCCTGTATATACCCACTGCTACAATCACCGCAGACGAAGTCGCGGGTACCAGCTAGTATATATACTAGCATATATATATGCAGTCATGGCCATAAGTGTTTGCACCCCTGAAATTTTCCCAGAAAAAGAAGTACTGCTCCCAGAAACCTATTGCAACTACATTTTTTGTTATACACATGTTTATTTCCTTTGTGTGTATTGGAACAACACAAAAAACTGAGGAAAAAAGGCAAATTGGACCAAATAGTTGGCAACATTTCAAAATTGTGTGTAAATAAATTTGTACTCACCCGTGGCAAGTAACAGGTGTGGGCAATATAAAAATCACACCTGAAACCAGATAAAAAGGAGAGAAGTTTACTCAAATTTTGTATGGTGTGTCTGTGTGTGCCACACTAAGCATGGAGAACAGAAAGAGGACTGTTCTGAAGGCTTGAGGACCAAAACTGTGGAAAAATTTAAACAATCTCAAGGGTACAAGTCCATCTCCAGAGATCTTGATGTTCCTTTGTCCACGGTGCACAACATAAGATAAGATAATCCTTTAATAGTCCCACAGTGGGGAAATTTCAGTATGTTACAGCAGCATAGTAATACAGATACGGGATAATACACAGTAATAAATTACAGACGTAGACACACATATGCTGAGAAGAGAAGATATACTAGGAGTCCATAGCAGCTAAGGAACAGAAGAAGAAAGAAGGAAGACTTCATAATGATTAGTTCTCTGTGCATAGTGTCTTCGCTTGGTCTGATGTAGATTATACAGCCTGATCGCGGTTGGAAGGAAGGTCCTGCGATAGCTCCTTCTTACACTTGGGGTGATGCAGACGGTCACTTACAGTGCTGCTAAGTGCCATCAAGGTCCCATACATGGGGTGGGATTTGTTCTCCCGCATGGAGGTCACCACAGACAGTATCCTTCTGTCACCCACCACCTGTACGGGGTCCAGGGGGCTCCCCAGGACAGAGCTGGCCCTTCTGATCAGCCTGTCAAGTCTATTTCTGTCCCTGGTTGATATACTGCTTCCCCAGCAGGCCACACCGAAAAGATGGCTGAAGCAACCACAGAGTTGAAGAAGGCCCTAAGAAGTGGCCCCTGGACTCCGAAGGCCCTCAGCCCCCGGAGCAGGTAGAGTCTGCTGTGGCCCTTTCTGTGCAGCGCCTCCAGGTGATCAGCCCAGGGCCTGAGACATTATGGGTGTTTTTTGTTTTTTTTTAATACGCCATTACCTTCCGCAGTAATTCCAGCAGGTAACAAGCCCTATTTACATACTGATCCTTGCTCCTGTTCACGGCTGCCAGCGCTTCCCCCTCTGCGGAGGTGGCTGTTTCAGGAGAGGGCATCAGTAAGTATGGCCACGGGCCCGTGAACCCCAAAGACACTACTATCATTATACTCGGGGGGGGGGGGGGGGGGTGTCTTTTAGGTTAGGTCCAAAAATATTTGGACAGTGACACAATCTTCATGATTTGGGCTCTGCATCCCACCACATTGGATTTAAAGTGAAACAACTGAGATACAATTGAAGTGTAGACTTTCAGGTGTAATGTAAGGGGCTGAACAAAAATATTCTGGGAAATGTTTAGGAATTGCAACAGTTTTTGTACAAAGCCTCCTCATTTCAGGGGCACAAAAGTAATCAGACAAATTAGCATTACCATAAATAAAATATTCATTTTTAATACTGTTCAGTATCTGTACTTTAAATCCATATCAAAGATAGGAGATCTATAGAAAACTGTATCTTGAATAAGTTTTGGTAAACAGCTAAAATGCCAAAACTTCTGTCATTGTCCAAAAATTCCTGGGCCTGACTGTAACCCTGCACAATCTGTGTGCATCACTTTATTGTTTTTTTTTTTTGCAAAACACCTTTCCTGTTCATAAACAGCTTCTATGTGTTTGATGCCTGCAAAAATATGAGTTTACGTAAGAAAAAACAACCGCAAAACTTCAAAGTGTTAAAGTGTAGATCTGTAACAAAAGGCAACAAAACAAACCATGGTGTACAAAAGCTGAAAACATCACAGGTCTGTTGGAGGGGTGAATAATTTGCATGACACTGCTGCACGGCTTCTTAGACTGTAAGTAATAGGATGCAGCTAGGTAGCGGGTGGAGCACTGTAAACTCTTTGTGTGACGCATTTCCTTCCTTCCTCCAGCAATGTAAGCAATTGTAAGACATACAGAACCTTTCTCAGGGACAAGCTCCGAATGCTGAGTGCTGGTGATATGCATACATACTAGTAATACAATATTCATGAGGCAAACTGTGAAACCCCTCCAAGTAAGGCTAAGACCCCACGTAGTGAGACGCAGCTGAAAAAAGCTGTGGAAAAGACTGCGGCAGAGGGGCATCATGGTGGCTCAGTGGTCTGCAGTGCAGCTTTGCAGCACTGGAGTCCTGGGCTCGAATCCTGTCAAGGACAACATCTGCAAGGAGTGTGTATGTTCTCCCCGTGTTGGCGTGGATTTCCTCCCATACTTCAAAAACAGACTGATAGGGGGAAGCTGTTATTTACAAAAATGCATTTTGGCTGCAGATTTCTTTCTGCAGTGTATGGATGGGATTAGTCAAAATTCCATCCACTTTGCAGGTACTGTAATACGCAATATATTTCACCAAAAACACAGAGTATTCGCAATGTGGGGCCCCATCCTAAATGTTACACTGTTGCTATGCATTTACTTTATTTTTTATGAATGGATTTATCCAAAATCAGGGGACAAAAAAACAACTTTGCCATCTCATAGTATTTTATGTGGAATTAACATAACAAACAAAAGGTGTGTCAGCTCACTCACATGTCTTCTGATATAAACGTCCATAGATGTTGAAGCATATAACTTCTGTGGAAAGCCTTAAAGTTTGGAAGATGCACGGAGAATCCAGCCTCTCAGCCCGAGGTACAAAACATATTCGTTCAAAATTGAAAAATCCAGCATCAAATTCCTTAAGATAAAACTTAGCTTTTATTGTGAAAAATTTCTTTGGACATAATATGCCCGATAAAATGTTAACCAATGTTCATGATGGCAGAGTTGAACAAAAAACGTCTGACTGACGCGTTTCGGGGCGTTATAGTTGCCCCTTCCTCATAGTCTGGAACATTGGTTAACATTTTATCGGGCATATTATGTCCAAAGAAATTTTTCACAATAAAAGCTAAGTTTTATTTTAAGGAATTTGATGCTGGATTTTTCAATTTTGGACGAATATAGTATTTTATGTGTGCAGCTCCTATGACAGCCGATGAGTCTCTGTGGCTACAACAAACCTTCTGTAGTCAGGTTATGGAGTCATACTAAGGGCAGGGATATACTGCAACTTTTGCAGTGCTACTAATTGATTGTAAAGGGGTTGCTCACAAATGGGAGCAACCCACATTGAGGCTGCGGGCGGTGTAAAATTAAAAAAAGCATACTCACCTGTTCCTGGCGCTCCATTGTCTGACATCTGTGTCCGTCGGAGCCTGAAGGCCTGGGCCACTGGTGAGCGAGTGGTTTCGTGCGGCGCAGGATTTCTGGCACAAGACTGAATGGGCAACAACAACAGAGAACCCTTGAGAGGTAAGTATGGATTTTTATACATCTTACAGCCCCACACACGTTGCTCCGATTCCTGGACAACCCATTTTGAGCTACAACTGCAATCCAGATGAATCCAATGATTTGTATGCAATGTGCGCTGCAGCCGTCACTCAATAGATGAAGCGAGTCAATAGCACTACGCAAAGTCACATTTGAACCCTGTCCCAATTTCCATCGGTCGTCTACGTCTTGGGTCAGGCTGATCAGAGGTAACCGTACAGGCGGGAAGATTCAGGTGACACCATTTACAGTTTCCTAGGTAACAATAATACCTTGCATAGGTTACCAGCGCAGAAATATATCCTGGGTAGCTTTTGCTCGGCATCTGCAGTGTTTTAGCAATTGCTGAGAAGCTTTGTGGTCTCCTGTTTGATGTTTGGAAGTATTTCATTGTACTTTACTTGCAGAAGGAGGGAGCAGTGAATCAAACGCTGTCTATAAAGCGACATGTACAAATACTGAGCCGGATCAAATTCAGGTTTTTATTACTCTCTTAATCTGAATTGTTGGATTTTAATCTACTTTACCATCACCCAGTGAAACCGAATAAAGCAGATTATTCACACTGTTCTGTACATACAAACACATGGGAAGACTGAATTGCGCTATTACTACCCTCCTGCTGCACCTAACAACTGGCAACAAAAGTAAAGTGATTGTACATCATTGGGTGTAACATGAGGAGGTGCAGAGGGTGCAGTCACACCCGGGCCCAGGAGCCTTAGGGGGCCCAGAAGCACTGGTATCAGTAATGAGATTGCAGCCCATAAGCCAAGGAGACCCACAGATGACCCTAACCACACTAAGGCTGATTAAACTCCTTAGCACCCGTAACCATCACTATCAAGAATTCTCTATAGGGATGAGGTAGGGGGCCCCGGACAAAAGATTGCACCGACCCCACATGACTGTAGTTACGCCACTGCCTGCCTGTGTTTTATTTCTTTAGTATTGATTTAATAGCACTATTGGGGCACAGCTATGACCCAGTGCCAGACCTATGACCCTTGTATAGAGACAGTATATGGGCCCCTTGTTACTCCAGATCTTATTACCAAGCACCACCCTTATCTCTCTAACAATGTATATACATGACATTTAATAGTGGGGCCCTTGGACTACTCTGCACCAAAGGTAATAGCGCCCCTGCAATGACCAGTGACTATAGTTATTTACATGACCTGTAGGGTGTCTAAGGTCACTCGAAATCCTTCTTATTATAGCCAAACATATTCAAGTGGGGGTCCAACCCGAGTATAACGATATTATTACCTTACAGTTATGGTCAGTGGCGTAACTAGAAATGGCGGGTTCCCAAGGCAAACATTTGACTTGGGCCCCCCGACCCCCCCATCCTCCCCTGTACACAGTATTATGCCCCATAGTGGTCCCTGCACACAGTATAATGCCCCATAGTGGCCCCTGCACACAGTATAATGTCCCATAGTGGCCCCTGCAGACAGTATAATGCCCCATAGTGGCCCCTGCACACAGTATAATGCCCCATAGTGGCCCCTGCACACAGTATAATGCCTCATAGTGGTCCCTGCACACAGTATAATGCCCCATAGTGGCCCCAGCACACAGTATAATGCCCCTTAGTGGCCCCGGAACACAGTATAATGCCCCATAGTGGCCCCAGCACACAGTAAAATGCCCCATAGTGGCCTCGGCACACAGTATAATGCCCCATAGTGGCCCCTGCACACAGTATAATGTCCCATAGTGGCCCTGGCATACAGTACTATGCTGCATAGTGGCCCAGCAGGTAACGGCCTAGTAAAAAAAAAAAAAAAAAACATCAGGGGCCGTCAGACCCCCTAATGTCCAGGGCTCTGTCCACTGCTACTCCAGTAGTTACGCTCCTGTATATAGTGGTAGATAGCGGCTGTACACTGGGCTCTGCACATAGCGTAAACTAAACACAGAATAGGAAAAATGTTCTGACTTACAGTTGACGTCTCTGTACTGTAATCTTTCACATTTCTATGTGAAATTTTTGTATGTGTTTGAGGCCGCCCCATAGTGGCCCCCCAAATCATAATCTTGATAATTATTTAGATAAGGTAAGATCTTGTACGGTTTCATCTTCTCCATTTTGTGAACATATGTGTTCTAGTACAAGATGCCATAAATAGGAATGCATTATTTATTTTAGGTCAGCGTTCCGCTGTCTGTGATTCTCCTGCTATTGTGAAACTGCAAGATTGAGCAAGCCATGAAAACTGCAGACTGTCACTGGAATAAGATCTGAGGCTAGGAAAGGTCATCAATATCTAAATCCTGGAAAACCCTTTATAAGCAGACCTTGGATAACGTATAGACAGATACTTTGTCTACTCATGCTTAGCAATGTAGTTCACTGATGACATCATCACAGTAGGAAGTCATTTCATGTAGGCATTTTGTCAATGATGAATGCAGCCCAGAGCATTGGATCTTGAAATATAGCAGTTTTATCGTAGACACTATGACACATGCTGAGAATGTTTGTGTCTAGATCACTGGGGGGGGGGGGGGGGGGGGAATAAGACTTATTTACACAGACTTATTAAATTCAATATGAGATGTCGAAATTCCTTTCCAGCAGGCTCCCCCTAGTGGCAGCAAGAATTCGATCACTTGACTCTAGAGCTTAACCTCCTAACAGTCACAATAAAATTGCAAAAACCCTCCTGAAATTGTCACTGTTTATTGCAAATTTTGAATTTATTACTGACAAATAACTCAAATAGCGATCTAGCATTGTAGCCTATAAACAGTCCTTATCCCTCTCTGCATTCGTGCTTTCAAAAGTTTTTACATTTTATTTCTATGTAGTTTTTATTTTGTGGTTTTTTGATCAGTTTTTATTACTTTTTGAGACGTGAGATGATCGGAAAACATCAATTCTGGCATCTGAATTTTAAGGTTTATGGTGTTTATCATGTAGAATAAATAACATACTAACTTTATTTTAGGGGTTGTTACAGATGGGGTGATACCAATTGTGTTTTTTTATTTTAATTAAAGGAGTTTTCCAGGCAAAACGTTTTTTTTTGGGGGGAGGGTTTTCTTTAAAAAACATCTGCTAATAAATGCACCCATATACCTTTAGCAGTGTTTTGAGTGATTTCTGGATGTCTCTGGGAGCTCCTGGAATCTTCTGCATTTGTTTACATGGTGCAGCTTCCTCCTATGTAACTTCCACATTAATCCCTCTCACTTTACTCCACCCCTTTTCCTCTCTCCGGCACTCCCATACACCCCCTCCCTTTCTCTTTCGTTATCCCACCCACTACTGACCCTTCACAACGAACTCAGCCCAAACTCCGACTTCATTATACCTACCTCTCTTCCTTCCAGACTTCCACCTGAACATGAACATGAAGCAATGCACGTACCGTCGAGTAGACTGGGAATATATACACATCACAAAAACCTGAGAGTGGAAATGAGGGGGTGGGGGAGGAAGGGAAGGGGAAGGAGTCAGAGATCATTCAAAATACAGTATACGTCCCAAGATGACCATATAGCCTGGGACAGCTCCTCCATCTTTTCTGACTGCTGGCACGAGCAATAGTCCTGGCACTGCTCTGTGCTCTGCAGCCAACAATGCACCTCTACTGAGCAGCTCCACACCTGTGCAGTAAAGGTGGATTGTTGGCTGCAGAGTACAGAGCAGCACCGGGACTATTCCCCCGCCCCCCATCCACCCCTTTATACCTACCTCTCTTCCTTCCAGACTTCCAACTGCAGGACGGCTCCTCCCTCTTTTCTGACTGCTGGCAGGAGCAATAGTCCCCATGCCAGCAGTAAGAAATGAGGGAGGAGCCGTCCTGCAGGTGGAAGTCTGGAACGAAGAGAGGTAGGTATAAAGGGGAGGATGGGGTGGGGGAATAGTAGCGACGTTCCGTTTCCGAAAATGGAAAACATTATCACTGAATAACCAGAACATGTCACAGGGATATGGGTAAATATAATTTTTTGATAAATTATATAATTTAGATAGTAGACTCAGGGAGGGTGTTTAGATTAGTGTACAAATTAGCTTTTGTCCCAGACAACCCCTTTAAGCAGGCGGGAAAAAAAGCCATCCGGAGCCTGCTTACTACGTGTGTGCCCTCAATCTGACTGCTGCTCCCAACACCTCCTAACAACTAGGTCAGAAGGACCTAGATGGTGAGCAATTTGTCAAACTGACCATCCTGCTTGTCTTAGTCCAATGACGTGCCCCATCTGTCAACTGTCAAAAAGTTATTGAGTGCATTGTAGAGGCTAGTAGTCAAGTCTAGCAGTCAACAATGTTTCACTAAGAGATCATCATTTTTAATAGGAGCTGTTGTGAACCATAAAGATCACAAAAATTGTCAGTTTTTACGTCTGATATTTTTTGTACAGTGGGTGATATGATTGATATCATTGGGGGGATTGATGGGAACAAGTTTTATTTACTAACCTGTCTTTAAAGGCTAAGAGAAGGACTCCGCTCCCTGCCAGAAAATGTTGTCCTATAGTGGACCTTGCATTGCCAAGATAGAAATAGTGCTCATACTGATATACAGTACCCAGATGAAGAGTGCTATGGCATGTTCAGATATATAGTGCAATGCAGCTCCAATGTAGTGTCCAGATACTTACCATTTGTCACTTTACAGTTGCACTGATATTCCTTTCTGAAGAAGGTTTTCTACACAATGCACAACAGTAATAAAGAGGATGCTGCAGGATAAGAAACATCTAAAATGTTGATGCCTCGTTCAGATGAGTCTCTTTGGATATCATAACCCCACACCCTCCCTCAGCCACTACTTTGCCCTGGCAGTGCATACACAGTAAATAGCAACTCCTTACAGTATACAATAAATTCATTCAAACAATACAGAATTTACATTATCACTCCAGACCAGGAGATGGGGAAGCTCAGACTAGGAAGCAAGTTGTCCAATGATAGGGTGTAAAAACACATGGACTACAATCTTTCTTTTGCCATATCCGCATAACAGATTGAAGAATATCGTCTTGCCAAGACACTTGGCACACCTGCGATAACCCTTCTTAACCTTCCACTCACACCCTGTGAGTGGAATGTTCATAGGATAATGAAACGAGCTTTATAAATTTTATATATATATTAACCCGAGCGGGTCGGTACTAGCCACTAAAATATACAGAAATACACATCAATGGATGATCAAGCAAATACAGGTAAAAGCACAATCCAGTACAGAAAAGTAAAGTTGGAATAAAAGAGAAAAATGAATACCAGACGAATCTGTAATCTGGTTCAATGAGGACTTATTCCTAGGCTCCAGAGGACTTGCTTAAGTCAACAGTACAACATGTCGCACATGTCTCCCCGGAACAGAACAAGTGTAGAGGGTCTCCTTGTGCAGAAGGGACATCCCAGCTAACGCTTAGCTGCCTCCTTGCTGGATGACCAAGAATCTTGGTCTTCATCTCAGTATAAAGCTAGTGTCCAGCCACATCTCTCCTCCAGGCGCCTCAGGGTCATAGGTGGGAACATTTAGCTTTGGGCTACCTTTTGCCCAATATACACCCATCTGTGAACTTCAACAATATTTCAATAAAGTAAATTCTTTATAAATTAAGATAACTCAGTGTTCAGCGCGTTGTCACAGCTACAGAACAGCTAGAAATTGCAGATATGGATTTTTTTCATATATAGAATATAAAAAAAGAATGTAGAAATATTGAGGCCAATTTACTCATTTTCAACCATTATCCATCATTGTATAGAATTTCGCACCTCACTCCTACCAGATCTGTCTTCTAACTTTCAGAAAGAATGACAATATATTAATTGTATCTATGTCAAGTAGCAATTCATTTACTGGCAAAGCAAATTTATTACCGCTGTTTTGTTCTTATGACATGTCTGCTTCTCTTTGTTCTGATCGTGTCATTGATAGGAAGCTTCGGTGAATCTTTCAAATTCAAGATAAAAATATTAGTCACTTGTTTGCGTAACAAATTACCTAGATCTTTTACAGTCAGACGGGGACATTATGTGATTATGAGACAGGTGATAGGGAGAATGAGATAATTCCTTCAAGGGATTTTCCAGTTTCACAATATTGATCGTCAATCCTTAGGAGAGGATGTCAATATTTTGAAACCAGAAATTTCTGTAAATGGGTATTCCAGGAAAAAGAAGTTACCCTGCATCCATAGGATAGGCGGTAACTTGCTGGTTGGCAGGGGGCTGGCTGCTGTGACGCCTATCGTTCACGAGAGCTGAGGTGTTTTTTGCAGTATGATTGTGGAGGCAGGAAATTCACTTTGCTGTTTCCCATTCATTTCAATGGGAACCACTGCCACATTGCTAAAGTACAGCATTCAACTATCTCTGGTGGTTCCCATTCAATTGAATGGCATTTCTGACTTCTTGCCCCATTCAGACTGGCGTGTAAACCACTCTAGTTCTCATGATGGGTGGGATCCCAGTGAGGTTCTGCTGCTCGACCATCTTCTGGTATTAGCACAGCCACAAATAAAGATTGGGAAGGAGGGTTGTCGGTCCCATATATTGTCCTTACTGCAACACTCACTTACACAACATATTGTCCTTACCCCAACACTCAACTGTGAGGCCCATGGACCTAACATCTTTGTTCGGACCCATGCAACCTACCAATTTAGTGTGAGGCAAATGTAACCGAAAGAGTCCCCTTAACATCACCAAATTCTTCAATGATCTCTACACCCCTATACCCAGATGATTGTCCATCCTTGGTCATCCACAGGCCTGTTCCACTTGGCAGACATCATTGACCCCATGAAGTTGGAGCTCAGGTCTTTTGAACACCTTGTAGAGGTTCTTCATTTATCTGTGATTGAATTGATCCAATATAACCAAATCTGTCACTTTGTTACCTCTGTCTTTAGGGGTGCTTGGGCCTCTTCTCTTATGCTGTTTGAGCGACTTTGTTGCGCAGGCATTTCAAAGTAGGGTCTAATTGCCATGATTTATCAAATCCTCTTCTACCAGGAGGGCGCTCTAAATCACATCAATATTTGATGTGACCACCCTTTGGAGGAATTGCCTGGATGTGAGGATAGGCAGAGGTGTAACTTCATGCTCCTGGGCCTAATGATAAATTTGTACTTTCTATAATACTGGTGTCTTTTTATGTTGTAGAGAGGCGTTTTGGACCAGCTCAATCTACAGGTCTGGTAGCAACTGTTATCTCTGCACCCACTATTACTACACCCCTGATGATATGACCCGACAGAGTCCCAAATGGCTAGCAATCAGTTTGTGTCTGTTTTGCAATCGGTTTTTCCCTTTGAGCATGATCAGAATCAAGAAGGGGGAAGAAAAAAAAATGGATTGGTCAAAAAACGGACACAAACTGATTAAAAACTGACACAAAGTTTTTTTTGAACAGACACCCATTGACTAAGGTCCATTTCATATCTGTGTTCGGTATTCCGTTCAGGGAGTCCACTTGGGGACCCCACTGGATGGAAATCTATATGCATTAAAAAGCGGTTAACTAAGAAACCACACGGACCCCATAGACCATAATGGGGTTCGTGGGTTTGTCGCTCAGTGTCCCCACGAATCATGCTGCGAGAAAAGTATTGCAAGTAGGACATTTTTCAGGCTGAAACCAGGTGGAAACCCGGCTGACCTCATTATAGTCAATGAGTGATGAATTTAACATACCTCAAGACCTGTCAGAGCACTTCATTACTTGTCAATTACATTTCCTTATTCCATACACGGGCTCATCAAAACTTTTACTTACCTGCTATTACCTCTAGGTGGCAGAGTAGTCCATGGAAAGTCAATCTACAATCTCCCTATACTGTATGTGTTCTACAGTACCTGCATATATGGCATTCTGTGATGAGACAATAAGCTGATAGAGTCTTTAGGCCACCGTGTCAGGACTGTGAGTCAGGGACTGTGTGACTGGTTGGATGTATACAGCAGTACTATTATCATCGTACACCTACAACATTTATTGTAGTCTCAGTACATTTTTTAACAACAGTATATGAAAACTTATCATAGACACACAGGGCAGTTTTAACACCTGGGTAGGCCCAGTGAAAAGGTTTCATAAATGGGCCCCCCATCACCACCACAGACATACCTGCAGGGGTATAACTAGGAAATATGGAGCCTCGTAGCAAGCTTTTATCTCTCCCTTTCCACGGTCTCCATACGGTATAATACTCGCTTACTGATCCCTACACACGGTATAATACTCACTTTACCAGCTCCAGATTCTCAGCAGGCCTCCTGTCAGCCATGGTAAGAGCGCATATCAGTTACATCCAGTGAGCGCTGCAAATCATAAAGCACATCATACCTGCTCTGAGTGGACAAAGTTTTGGTCTTTTTAACACTGCAGTGAATTTTGACAAGTAAAGAATGACATAATGACCTAAAATGATTATAATGCTGAATACAAGTTTATTTGTGTGATACATTATGTTACATGCTACACATTTATGTAAATTATGAGAAAGTCAATGTATTTTTGGTCATTAAAGGGCTTGTCCTATTACAGACACTTATCTCCTATCTACTTAATAGGGGCTAAGTGTCATTGCTGGGGTCTGAACTACCAGCAAATGGGCGACTGAAAGTCCTCCTGCATCCTCCCTGTGAATGAAGTTCCGGTGTGCTTGCAGGGCCATCACTCCATTCACTACCATGGGGTAGTCAGGACTGTAATCTCCAGCAGCCCCATAGAAGTGAATGGAATGCGAGTCACACAAGAACACTGGCATTTCATTCACAGGGAAGTTGCAGGAGAACTTTCACTATCCGATTCTTCTGATCATTGGGGGACCTGTGGATAGGGGATAATGTCTGTAAGGGGCAACCACTTTATGAGTCCACTTGGGATTTACAAACTCTATCCCATATCTAAGTATTTGGATATAAAGAAGGCCAGTCATATGCAGCCCTCTGACTTTTCCGCGGCTGAAGAAAGGGCAGCTCGCTTCTTTTTCTGTGAGCAGAAAAAAAGGACGCTTAGTGGTCTACATAGACCTCTATTGTGAGGGGGCGGATTTTGAGGTGGATTCGGCGTCAAAATCCGCCCCCTCTTGCCCCTTGTGAACGACCCCTACGTCTTTCATTCCCTGAGCCATTCAGTATGATATTCCAGCCTTAATAAATTTGCCCCAGATTGTCTTCAAGTTCAGAGTTTATCCAAAAATTTGGGACTACCTGATTAGTCCCTTGGTGTTTCAGTGCCACATCTCTGGTGTCCCCAGTTTTGTTTACTTGGCTGCAGTAATGACACATAAACTGCTGGAGACAGTGACTCAGATGGGCAAGCCAAGGAAACAAAGACCAGTGGGGAGCATCGAAGCTGAGGAACTGGAACAGTGAGCAATATATCAAGTAGTAAGTATCGGCTCATATACCCCTCTAGCGAAACTTTGTCCGATCTCAGACAAACCTTTTATGGTTATATAGGATGTACACAAATAAATATTTAAATATAGTAAGGTCACTTGATTTAACAGAATATTAAGAAACAAATATGTTAAATTTTCCATTCGTGCTTCATCATCACCACAAAGTATGCGTCGTTGTCTATAGAGGCACTGACTCCGCTGTAATAATTCAAGAATTCTTCTTCTGTCACCTGAAAACAAAGGGAAGCAAGGAATGAAGACTAAAAGCGATATCTGTACGCACACAGTGACAGGTCTGCTGTCTCATACCTATATGATTATACATATCTATATACACAGTATTTTATGCCATGGGACATACCTGTCCATCCTTGTTATTGGGTGAATCAAAGTTCTCCAAGAAATGTTGGAACACTTGTCTCTCATTCCACTCTCCATTCTGATACTTCTGGTGACATTTTGGATTGTAGACGCCTTTCAGATCCTCAACAGTAATAATCCCATCCCCCGTCTTGTCCATTTTCTGAAAAGCCTCTAGTATGACTTGTCTACGAGCGCTGGACATTGGAGGCTGTAGAGACAGGATTTCCACACATTGTTATTACATTTTTAAAAGGAAAATGTTTGTTTTGGTACCGTTGGTACTACATTTTTAGTGATATTATATTGTTATTATGATCATATGACAACCAGTAGACAATGAATCCCAGAATGGGTTGGTTAGTCATGACACTGAAGATTGCTCGGTAAAGTCGGACACATATCTAATGTGCATGAGGGTCTGACAAGTCTTGGCGTCCGCGATTCAAGACTTCCTACTGATTAGGCCCATTCATCCAGGCCTAATCAGCATCAAGATGCCGAAAAGGAATGCTGACCACGGCAAGCAGAACATGAAGAGAATTCCTCTACATTTTCCGCCATGTGAATATACCCTAAAAGAGCTCTGGAGTGTAATAATATAAAAGGATTCCTTCATTAATATAACAGATATACAAATGAATAAACATTCTATGTGCAGAAACTTGAGGAAACAACTAATGTGACACATATGAATATATTTGTACCAAAAAGTTATATACATATTTACAATCACATAAGGCATTTCTTATCTGCTATCTGCTCTCACCCTGACTGAGTTCAAGAATTCATCAAAGTTTATGGTTCCATTCCCATTTGTGTCAAATTGATCAAAAATGTCCTTCACTTCTTCTGGTTCTAGGGTGAGACCATAGTTGTGCAGTCCTTTTGTGAATTCTTCTAAATCCAAAGAGTTACTGTAATTATCATCCATGATACGAAAAGCTCTGGATTTGGTTAAATAGGAAAAAAAGAAGTTAGGCTTTATGGCATATGTACAATAACTATATAGGAAGAGAACCATCATCATCATTGCAAAAAAAAAGCAGGTTTTGTTGTAGTTTGGCTGTAGCATTTTGAGCCAAAGCCAGGAGTGGATTGAGCAGAAGATAGAAGTATAAGAGCTTCCTATATATTTACTATTTGTTTTGAAGACACTCCTGACTTTGGCTCAAAAAACTGCAGCAAAATCTGCAACAAAAAAATTATTCAACAAACTTAATGTTAACCATTCCTGTCGTTTCAGGTGACTTGTCCAGATTATGCTGTGTGTATACATGAAGAGTAACACTATTTCTGGTCATTATCTGGCTCATATTCTGCAATTTTTAGCAGTTTCCTCCCTGTATACCATAACTGTGGTTTTTATTCCTGACTGAGCTGGCCGGGTTCATGAAAATGATGAATCCCTCAAGGATCCAATGAACATACATCTGAGAAATGGTTCGACTTTGTGAATAACCTCTAAGCCTGTCTTTTCTTCTTTGGTCTTCTACAATACATGCTTACTTACTCTCTCCTTTCCATAGACTTCTATAGAGATGTGTGATCGAGTCATGTGACCTGCCAGTCTCAGGCAGTATAGGAGATTATCATCTTGTATTATGAAAGTTACATTTTTGTGAACTTACCTTCCAAGACCTTTAATTCCAGATGCCCCTCTGGCCAGACATTGCAGCCTCAGCCTCTCCACAGGGTCCTGGCACTGGGGAATCTGACGTCGAGCTTTAGACATCATTTCTCGCTCCAGCTGGGATATTGCAGCCATTATGTTCTTAGGAAAACATAACACAGGGTCAGATAAGACGGGCCACCCATTATCATGTACAATAAGTAAATGTTGAGATGACTGATGTGCAAAGCAGCAGATTTGTCACCCAATTTCTTATCCAATACTGGTAGGCATGAGAACGGGCATGTTTGCTCTACAGTGTGATTAGAGAAGTGTGCAGAAAGTATTGCTCCTTTTCCATTGATTTCTATGGGGCCATTGGAGAGAGTGCAAGTCCAGTGTTCAACTATCTTCGGTGGTCCTAGTCAAATGGATGGAAGAACGCACCTGCTGTATGCACACTGGAGAACAAAACACCCCTGTGGCCATGGATAAGTGGCGATCCCAGTAGTCAGTTGCAGTGATCTGCCACTCATGCCCTACCCTGTGTATAGGGGATAAGTTGCTTTGGTGAGAAAACACTTGAATACTTTTGTGTTGCATGAGACATGCTAAAAATAGTATTACGTCCATAGTCATTTCTATTCTATATGGTTACATTATTATCATATAAACTAAAATATATTGCACAGGCTATAGCTTCTTGCAGAAAGTGGGTTGTGGGCTACGTGACTGAAACTTACAGGGAGTCTACCACCGGCCTCAACCATAATCAGCTGCTAACACTGAATTACAGAGCATTTTACAGTGATAAAAAACATACCATGGTTATTGCTCTCATCATTGAACCCATACAATATAATGGCCCCCACACAATATAATGGCCCCATACAGTGGCAAATTAGCAATCTGAAGCACTCAGAGAAGCTCCGGCACTCCAGACTTCTTCTGTACTATGATTGGTTTTCTTCCCGCTGCCTTCTGTGAGTGGTGGAGCCAGGGAGCTAAGTGACAGAGCTTTCATTTGCAGCAATGCTGATATTTTTCGTATCTTCCTGTGAGTGTGTGTATTTTGGTGTAATGACTCAGCTTCTTACTGTTCCTTGGTTTCAGTTGCTATTGTAATGATCTCTCGGGATTAATCTACTCTCTTGTTTATTCCCTTGTTGATATTTTGTTTGCATCTAGGAATGTTGGAATTGAGCAGAATATAAATAGAATCCTCCATTATCCTTCAACGTAGAGTAATTGTTGCTATTTCATTATCACCACCACCAATATCATTGCCCTGGAACGTTGCAAGAAATCTAAGTGAATGGAGTTGCATCCGCAAAATTGTCCATGAGCAATCGATTATTTTGCAATTGAAAGATGTGGCCAAAATTGCTGTGTAGCATCAACCATAAAGGGGGTTTCTGGCCCCAAATGTATCACAGTCTAGGTCATCAGTATCTGATCTGTGGGGGTCTGGTGGTCTGACAACCAACCCCCACACATAAGCAGTTCCAGGATCCCTGCTGCAGTGGAAGCGTCATGGAAGCCGTATGTTCCTAGTCAAATAATGCAGTTCTATACAGTGGACTGGATAGCACCCATGCTCCTATTAATTGAGTAGGAACTGACTCCTCCTGTTCCCTGTCCACTGCACCAGCTCTGGCTCCCGGAGGCTCCAGAACAATTGATCTATTTGGGGACCATGTGTCAGACCCCCACAAATCAGATACTGAAGACCTATCCTGTGGGGAGTCTGTTGACAAGTCATTAGTATGAAGCATGCATATGAAGGCAGAAAACCCCTTTAATGGACTCATGAATTTGCAATTCAGAAGAAAAAATATTCAGTGGTTTGAATTTCCATTTCAGATACAAATCTAGACTAAAGCTAGTTATATTGTGCACAGATGTTGTCCATTATTGCTAATGAAATAAAAACATTTTTAGGTGAAAAATCAAAATATGATCATTCAGCTGACAAGAACTCAAAAATATGATCAGTCAAGCCTATGGGATCATAAAAATAAGTGATAAGTATCCTATTTATCAACCTATTGATACCTATTTAGAAGCCTGCCACCATTGTTTTTGAATATTAATATTTATTTTTAGAGCAGCGATATTATGCAGCATACTACAATGAAAAGCACGGCCATGTAAACCCCCCAAAACAGTTTACTGACGAGTTTAGTCACCTATAATGGAAAGACACGAGTGGGCATTATGAGCATAGTCTTACCTGTCACTGGTAGACGTCTCCTAATATCCGAGCTGGGGATCTTGTTGTGTACGCAGCGTATCACACTCACTAACTGCAGCTCACTAATGTAGCTAGAGAAGAGATGTTGATGATATCCTGTATCCTTAGTAACATTGGCATCTCCTGCGTCATTACACCTAATGCACAATCCCAAGAACAAGAAGGATATTTAACTTCAATGAAAAACCTAATTCGTGGAGATTCAACAAAAATTGTAAAAAATAATGTAATATGCTTATAAGAATACAATCCATTCCAGACATAATACGTACATGGAACAAAAGTCTAACAGAACACTTTAGTAAAAGTTTTTACAAATATAGCATGCAACATAACAAAATAGATACTGTGTTGTTGATGTGGAATGGGGAACTCTTTCTACCAACTTAAAAAGTAACCCCAACTCCACCTCCTCTGCTGCTACCATTTCGACGTGTTCAAGTCCTGCTGCACCTTTTCTGACATGAAAGGAAATGACTGAGAAATTCTCCAATACTTGTTGTAGCGATAGTTACATAGTAGATGAGGTTGGATGAAGAATTAAGTCCAACCTATGACCGTACAGTGTTGGTCCAGAGGAAGACAAAAAAAAATCAGATGAGTCTTATGCCAATTGCCCCATTTCAGGGAATAAAGGGTTTGTTAGAGAACACTAATGAACAAACAGCATCAGGAAGACCAAGGAATTCACCAGACAAGTCAGAGATAAAAAAAAAAACCAAAAACCTAAACCCCTAAAAAACATTCTAAACATACCCGCCTATCCTCAGTGCTCCAATGTCCTCCCAGCACAGTTCGGTCCTGCAGTTCTGCTGTCTTCTTGAAATCCTCACATGCTTTGACGTCCCAGGTCCCATCCCTTAGGCTGCTGATTGGCCTCAGGGTCATGTCGTGTCACAGGTAGTCATGTGCAGAGGGAACTTCAGCTGGAAGAATGGAGAGCTGGATGACCAAACCGAGCTGGGAAACACTGGGGACAGAAGAGAAAGTTTAGGGGTTTTTTTTCACCTGTAATTAAAAAAAAAAAGCACAGTCCCTTTAATGTTCCCCAGGCTATTGGCTTCCATCACTGCAGGACATTAAACAGAGGGAAACTAGAGGGGAACGTTAAACTGTAGGGGTAGCTGGAGGGAGACATTTAACGGGGGGCAACTAGAGGCGGACAGGTCCCCCTCCAGCTACTCCCATGGTATAATGTCCTTCTCCAGTGACCACCATTGTTTAATGTCCGCCTCCAGTTGTCCCCAGTTTATTGTCCCTCATAATGTCCCCACCAGTTTAAGTGGCCCCTTTCATCATCCCCGCTGTTTAATGTCTCCCTCCATCTCTGCCCCCATTTTCATGTCCCCCCTTCATCTCTGCCCCCAATTTCATGCCCCCTCTATCTGTCCCCAATTTCATGTTCCCTCTTCATCTGCTCCCAATTTAATGATCTCCCTTGATCTCTGCCCCCAGTTTCATGCCCCCCTTCATTATTATATGCTTCACAGTGCCTCCCTCCCCCCCACGCAATATTAAATACTCCATGTTAGGCCCCCACACAGTGAAATATGCTCCACTTTTGGCCCATACTGTCACATCAGCCGCCTACCGCTATACCAGGAGTAAATACTGTTATGTCACCCACTGACTGCTATACCAGGACTAAATACTGTCAGTCACCCATTGACCAATATACCAGGACTAAATACTGTCAGTCACCCATTGACCAATATACCAGGACTAAATAGTGTCACAACACCCGCTAACCATTTTACCAGGAATAAATACTGTCACGTCACCTGCTGACCACTAAACCAGGACTAAATACTGCGAGCCACCCGCTGACCGCTATACCAGGACTAAATACTATCATGTCACCTGCTGACCAATGCAACTGTATATATATCCCTATCAGGCCTCTGAACAATGCATCTGCATTGACAAAATGAGCACTAATAATAGAGGTTCGGGGCCCACTGGGGGGAATCACCGGTTCCCCAGCAGGCCAGTCCGACCCTAAACCTGTCTGTGGTTCTCATATTTTATGCCTCAATAACTTTTATCTGCTTTATCCCTAATCCCAGTAACCTTCCTGGACTGAATCAAGTGGTCACTCTGATCTATACACTGACCACGCCATTACTTATCCCCCTTAATCTACAGCCTGAGGGACAAAAACCTGAAGGCCGCACTGCAGAGAACATTACATAGACACCTGCTGATTCCAGATAATGGTACAAGAAGATGCCAATGACTCCTGCTGAGGATTTGTCATAAACTTACTGTATGGCCAGGACTATCTTGTAGTAACATTTCTTAAATTCAAAGGCATTGAATAAAGGGTACAACATGGAGGATTGATTTTTTTTAATTTTTTTTTTTAAACATAATGGATGAAGAACTAGCCTAAAGGTCATTTTACTTCCTAAAGATAGGAAGGAGGAAGAGTAGTCACCTGCCGGGCCCTCATGTCCTGAAGGTAGATGAGAATATAAAAGGTTTCAAACATCACTTCCCGTCTGTGGAACTGACTGATCACTGTCTAATAGATTCCTGATGCCTCTCTCCCCTCTCCCCCCCAGTCTGCACTTGGTGGGAAACAGCCTCTTTGTCTGCTCACAGTGTTCTATACTGCGTTGCACTCGATGGGTGTTTCACTTGGTCCCTGGATGAAGCCCATGTGGTTGTCGAAACGCACGTTGGGTGCAACGCAGTATATTAGTGTAGGTGTGATTATATCCATGTAGCTCTATGTGTAACTTCTTCCTGGCTGTCTATGGCCAATGTTCACTTTACCTTTATATTGGGGTGTTGCCTTTGTACCTGGAGGATTTCTCATTGGTTATTTCTATCATTGCTTTCCACATGTATTTATCACCCTGTGACACACACTATACACCCGGCCCTTATACATTGGGATTTGGTATTGCTGACACCTATATAGACTTCCCATGTCTTTCCAGTTACATTATTACAGAGCAGTATAAGAGTGTAAGCTGCTCTCTGATTGGTTACTGAAGGAGCGGCTCTCTGATTGGTTACTGTGGGAGCTGCATTCCGGTTGCTATGAGTAACAATGAGCTACAACCTGGCTACGTATAACAGTTACAGTTACCACTTACAGTTGTTTGCAGAGCCTTCTGTGATATCTGTGACATGTAAGTAACAAATGAGGGGCCACAACTGCTGGGGCCAATGTCATAACCGTATGTGTGTATATAAGAGGGACAGAGGTCACATGTGGGCCCTCGTACCTGAGGGGGCCACATATAAAGATCACACTATTATACATGGCACATAGAAGGAGGGGCCCCTGGAGTCTGAGGGGGCCACATATAAAGTTCTCATTATAATACACAACATATAGTAGGAGGGGGCCCTGGTGTCTGAGGGGGCCACATATAAAGTTTTCATTATAATACACAACACATAGTAGGAAGGGCCCCTGGTGTCTGAGGGGGCCACATATAAAGAACCCAATATTGTACATGATACATAGTAGGAGAGGCCACTGGTGTCTGAGGGGGTCACATACAAAGTTCTCATTATAATACACAACACATAGTAGGAAGGGCCCCTGGTGTCTGAGGGGGCCACATATAAAGAACCCAATATTGTACATGATACATAGTAGGAGAGGCCACTGGTGTCTGAGGGGGTCACATACAAAGTTCTCATTATAATACACAACACATACTAGGAGGGGCCCCTGGAGTCTGAGGGGGCCACATATAAAGAACCCAATATTGTACATGACACATAGTAGGAGAGGCCTGAGGGTTTGTTACTGATTCCAGTGAAAAGACAAAGTGGAGGATGAGAGGCTGCAGACAGTGGTGTAACTACCGCCATAGCAGCAGAGGCAGCTGCCACAGGGCCCGGGACATTACGGCCCCGGTGACAGCCATTACCACCGCTATCATTATACTTGGGGGTCTTTTCGGACCCCCGAGTATAATGATCGTCGGCCTGGGAGAGGTAAGAAACATAAAAAAACACTGTTAGGGTGCATTCACACTGAGTAAACGCTAGCTTATTCTGAACGTAAAACACGTTCAGAATAAGCGGCGTCTAAAGCAGCTCCATTCATTTCTATGGGAGCGGGGATACGAGCGCTCCCCATAGAAATGAATGGGCTGCTTCTTTCACTCCGTGCAGTCCCATTGAAGTGAATGGGGAGTGCCGGCGTGTACGTTCCGGCATGAGCAGAGCTTGCCGTATACGCCGGCACTCCCCATTCACTTCAATGGGACTGCACGGAGTGAAAGAAGCAGCCCATTCATTTCTATGGGGAGCGCTCGTATCCCCGCTCCCATAGAAATGAATGGAGCTGCTTTAGACGCCGCTTATTCTGAACGTGTTTTACGTTCAGAATAAGCTAGCGTTTACTCAGTGTGAATGCACCCTTACTTACCTCTCCACGATCCGGACAGGTTTCGGCCTAGTCGTCTGACGTCTCATGACCCCGGCCTGCATCCCGGGTCATGTGACGTCTGACGTCATAGAAGATGGACTACTTTGGAGGCCAACAGCGTAGGAGATGGGAGATAGGTGAGTAACAGAGGTTTTTTTTGTTTTTCTCCCCCTGAGTCTCCGATTAATATACTCTGGGGTCTGAAAAAACCCCAGAGTATAATAATTGTTTATGGGCGTCCACAGTGGGACAAAAAAACTGTGTGCAGGGGCCACTATGGGGTACAATACTGTGTGCAGGGGCCACTATGGGGTACAATACTGTGTGCAGGGGCCACTATGGGGGATAATACTGTGTGGAGGGGCCACTATGGGGGATAATACTGTGTGCATGGGTCCACTAAGGGACATAATACTGTGTGCAGGGGCCACTATGGGGGATAATACTGTGTGCAGAGGCCACTATGGGGGATAATACTGTGTGCGGGGCCACTATGGGGTACAATACTCTGTGCAGAGGCCACTATGGGGTACAATATTGTGTGCAGGGGCCACTATGGGGTACAATACTGTGTGCAGGGGCCACTATGGGGTACAATACTATGTGCAGGGGCCACTATGGGGGATAATACTGTGTGGAGGGGCCACTATGGGGGATAATACTGTGTGCATGGGGCCACTAAGGGACATAATACTGTGTGCAGGGGCCACTATGGGGGATAATACTGTGTGCAGAGGCCACTATGGGGGATAATACTGTGTGCGGGGCCACTATGGGGTACAATACTCTGTGCAGAGGCCACTATGGGGTACAATATTGTGTGCAGGGGCCACTATGGGGTACAATACTGTGTGCAGGGGCCACTATGGGGTACAATACTGTGTGCAGGGGCCACTAGGTTGGATAATACTGTGTGGAGGGGCCACTATGGGGGATAATACTGTATGCAGGGGCCACTATGGGGTACAATATTGTGTGCAGGGGCCACTATGAGGTACAATATTGTGTGCAGGGGCCACTATGGAGGATAATACTGTGTGGAGGGGCCACTATGGGGGATAATACTGTGTGGAGGGGCCACTATGGGGTACAATACTGTGTGCAGGGGCCACTACGCAGGAATACGTAGGGGGGGGGTCGGTCGAGATCTTCGTTGTCGGTCGGGGGGGGGGCATGTCAAAAGTTCGCTACGGGGCCCCGCCATTCCTAGTTACGCCACTGGCTGCAGATGTAGTGAGCGGCCGAGACGTCTTATAGATTCTATGTAATAAACTTCAAAACATCTCAAAGATTCTAACCCAGAGTGTATTGTCTATTATATTCCCCGAAACTGCAGAAAGAAGAGAAAATGGACAAGTACGTGAACAAGCTACTGTAAGTGTGCAGATCTTATGTTATTGGGCTCCTCTCTCCTGTAGTGTCGTACTCTTGATGGACTTGTATGGGACAGAACCACAATCACTAGCAAGACTATGGCAAATACAAAGCCTGGCAACCTGCATGTAAACAATGCCAGGTGCTGGGTGCTCTGGGAAACAGCTGATCAGTGGGGTCCCAACAGTCGGACCCCGCTAATCTCATATTGATGATCTATCTTAATTATAGATCATCCATTTTTAAAAGGTGGATTAACTTTGTGTTGTATTGGGCGTACCTCGTTTATTTGGGGCCCTGCGAGGCCACCTATTTTTTTCATGTCTAATGTCCTTTCTTTGCTCCTTTAATAAAGTTTGGTGATGTAAAAGGTGGGTTAACCCTATAAAGGTCATAGGTCATCTTTAAAAGGGGTTGTCCCACGTCGCATACTTACCAGTCTTCGTTTCTGTGAATTCTTCTGTCTTCTGGCTTTGTCTCGTCATTGGTGGGCGGGGTCACATATGAAAAGCCAGCCGGCGAGATGCCGCCGGCCCTGCGTGCGCGCTCATAGACCAGTCTAGCCTTCACAGTGCAAATACAAACCGACAGGGTGTCGGGGTCTGTATTCGCATTGTGAAGGCTAGACTGGTGTATGAGCGTGCACACAGGGCCGGCAGCATCTCGCCGCTTGGCTTTGCATATGTGACCCCGGAGCGGAATAACAGCATCGCTTCTGCCGCTGCTTGCTTCATGCAGGGCAGAAGCATAGCGATGTTGCAGGCTTCACCTGTGCGCCGGCATCCGCCTCTCTATTACAGCGGATGCTGGGGAGTGTTAGACGCCGGCACAGGTGAAGCCAGCAACATCTCTATGCTTCTGCCCTGCATGAAGCAAGCAGCGGCAGAAGCGATGCTGTTATTCCGCTCCTCCACCCCCCGCCCCGGAATAGCAGCATCGCTACTGCCGCTGCTTGCTTCATGCAGGGCAGAGGCATAGAGATGTTACTGACTTCACTTGTGCCGGCGTCTAACCCTGTATTGGCGGCCCCTTCCCCCAAAGGGTAAACTACCCCCCCCCTCCATGTTCGCTCCCGTGCACTTAGCCCCTCCTCCCTCCCCCTGAGAGCAGGCAGACACATCACTTGACTCAGGAGCAGCTAGGTCAGGGCTGTGGCCACAAAAAAATGAATAAAGTAAGATAGTGGCCAAACAAAGCAATTTTGCTGAAGCAATGTATTTAGGAAAAGTCTTACATTCACATTAATAAGCATTATAGATAGGATCCTTGTGACGGGACAACCCCTTTAAGAGATCAGTAGGATCCAAAGCCTGGGAACCTTACTGTCAACTATTTGTAGGCGCTATGTCACTCATGCGATCGCCCCGACCCCTTCACTATGTCTCAGGCTGTGTATTGCAGCCATGTCATATGATAACAGTAAAGGGGTCATGGCGCTCGCATGACTGCCACAACCCCTTAAAACCACTGATCTGTAAGGGTCCCGGATTTTGGACCCCCATTGATCTCTTACTTATGACTGATCCTAAGCACCTGGAATACCCCTTTAAAGTTTGTGACATGGTGATGGATGGCTCTCTGGAGGGAGGGGATCGGAACGTGACTACATCAAGTTTGTAAAAGTGGTAAATTGTAACAAAATATATAGAAATTTGGTATCGCGAGGGGAGTACCTCTAGGTGGTGCAGAGGTAGTGATCACTACGGGGCCCTGGAGCCTGAGGGGGCCTCTTCACAACATAATAAGACACCAGTGTGACATATTTTGCATTGGAGCCCAGTAAGAAGATTTTGGCTCCTGTATTGCATGGAGAACAATACAAAAATTGCCCATAGCAGGAAGGAGTTAATATTAATGACCTGTCCTTAGGTTAGGCCTCTAGTGGGTCTGACTGGGCCCCCGACCTATCTAATGGTAGAGCATGCAGGACAGCCCTCTCATTGCTCAATAGGCATAGCGCCACACGTTTTGTAGTGACCATGCCCAGTACTGCAGCTCTTTGGAGTTAAGTTCCATATGAGGGGTCACATATTTATAGATTGGTGTCTGACAGGTTCTTTGCTTTGTCTTTAATAGTGAAGAAGATAATATGGAAGAACTGGAAGAGCTGGTAGAGCTGATGGAGTAAGTAGAGGAATAGAAGGGGGTGGTGACAACAGACATTACATGACACAACAGCACAGACGTCTCATCTCTACATCCAGGGGGATGACAAGTCTGACCCCACATCTACCCGGCTGTACCGAGACCTGCCACAGGGGGGACACATGAAGGGAAGGTTCTCCCTCTATAGTCTCACCCCCCAGTAGTGGGGTAATGGAGCATTTGGGACCATTACGGGGTCCACTCTACAATACTGGATGTCACCCCGACATTCTCTCAGGATTTATGTCTACTCCATAAGACACAGAAGAAAATTGTCCTGAAAGTGACGAAACCTTCTAGATAATATTTCTCCTTCTCTCTTTTTCCACCAGATTTATATGCGACGTACATTTTATAAAGCCAGCCTTCAGGTAGGTCTCCCGGAACACACCGGATCCCTCCTCAGTTACAGTATAAGGGTCTTCTATGTACAGAGTGGGGAGAATAGTCCTGGGGGCCAATATTTTAGACTGAGGGGACAACCGACATCTTTACTCAATAGGAAGAGACAGAGGAACAGAGACTATTGTCAGAGACTACAACCTGCACCGACCAAGTTCTGCTCACACATCTGAGGGTTTGGTACAGTGTATCAGTGTAGGTAATGCTTTGTGTAGTTCTAGAAACCTCTATCCTGATCTGAAGTACCAGGTGATGGTTCTTACCTACACTGATACATTGTAACGACATTATTATCGGGGTACCGGTTCATGACATTATTCTATAAGCTTTATTCTCCTTAGAGTGGGGGGTCCAGTAAATGCATTACTAGATGTAGGGGGGGGGGGGGAGTTATTACAGAGAATAAAGAGTTAATGATGGTAACTGGAGATGTTTCCTCTATTACAGAAAAAAATTTACATTTCCATCTGAGAGGCCCGAACTTGGAACAATCATGTAAGTCTACAGGAAGGGCGGGGGAGGGAGAGGGGCAGAAAAAGGGTATCTATAGAGGAGTATCCAAGATGGCAAAACTGGTGACAATCTAATCATATGAAGAAAGATCAGACTTCTTGTAAATTACACATTGCTCCAAATCCTCTGCAACTTACACTCTGCCCTAGGGCTACATACAGTAAATTGCATTAAAGGGATTCTATCAAGAGAATCCTGTTTTAAGCTATACCCACGTCAGAATACCCGTAAGAAAGATTATTCTCCCCCTACCTTTAGATGTCTTCTCCGCTCCACCGTCCCTTAGATATCCCGGGTTTTGTCCATATGGTAATGGAGGCGTCCCCTGTGCGGCGAGAAAACTATCCAGCACCACCTTCTTCTTGTCGCCTCCTCCACCTCTTCTTCCTCGTCCCATCACGTCTTCTTCAAAAAGTGCAAACTGCGCATGCCCATCGCCATTTTCCTGTGGCCAAACGGGAAAGAAGAGGCGGAGACGTCGAACAAGAAAGGGGCGCTGGATAATTTGCTCACAGCACAGGGGACGCCCCCAGTGCTGGGACAAAACTAATCAGCATATGGGCGAAAACCGGGATATCTAGGGAATGGCGACGCGGAGAAGACATCTAAAGGTAGGGGGAGAATAGCACTAGGGAGAGCTCACTACATACAGGATTATACAGTCACCACTAGGAGAAGCTCACTACATACAGATTGTACAGTCACCACTAGGGAGAGCTCACTACATACAGATTATACAGTCACCACTAGGAGGAGCTCACTACATACAGGATTATACAGTCACCACTAGGGAGAGCTCACGACATACAGATTATACAGTCACCACTAGAGGAAGCTCACAACATACAGATTATACAGTCACCACTAGGGAGAGCTCTCTACATACAGATTATACAGTCACCACTAGGGAGAGCTCACTACATACAGATTATACAGTCACCACTAGAGGGAGCTCATTAAATACAGATTATACAGTCACCACTAGAGGGAGCTCACTACATACAGATTATGCAGTCACCACTAGAGGGAGCTCACTACATACAGATTATACAGTCACCATTAGGGAGAGCTCACTACATACAGATTATGCAGTCACCACTAGGGGAGCTCACTGCATACAGATTATGCAGTCACCACTAGGGGGAGCTCACTACATACAGATTATGCAGTCACCACTAGGAGGAGCTCACTACATACAGATTATACAGTCACCACTAGAGAAAGCTCACTACATACAGATTATGTAGTCACCACTAGGGGGAGCTCACTACATACAGATTATACAGTCACCACTAGGGAGAGCTCACTACATACAGATTATACAGTCACCACTAGAGAAAGCTCACTACATACAGATTATGTAGTCACCACTAGGGGGAGCTCACTACATACAGATTATACAGTCACCACTAGGGAGAGCTCACTACATACAGATTATGCAGTCACCACTAGGGGGAGCTCACTACATACAGATTATACAGTCACCACTAGGGGAGCTCACTGCATACAGATTATGTAGTCACCACTAGGGGGAGCTCACTACATACAGATTATGCAGTCACCACTAGGAGGAGCTCACTACATACAGATTATACAGTCACCACTAGAGAAAGCTCACTACATACAGATTATGTAGTCACCACTAGGGGGAGCTCACTACATACAGATTATACAGTCACCACTAGGGAGAGCTCACTACATACAGATTATACAGTCACCACTAGAGAAAGCTCACTACATACAGATTATGTAGTCACCACTAGGGGGAGCTCACTACATACAGATTATACAGTCACAACTAGGGAGAGCTCACTACATACAGATTATGCAGTCACCACTAGGGAGAGCTCACTACATACAGATTATGCAGTCACCACTAGGGGGAGTTCACTACATACAGATTATGCAGTCACCACTAGGAGGAGCTCACTACATACAGATTATACAGTCACCACTAGGGAATGCTCACTACATACAGATTATACAGTCACCACTAGGGAGACCTCACTACATACAGATTATGCAGTCACCACTAGGGGGAGCTCACTACATATGAATTGATATAGTTTCCTTTGACCTCGATTTATTGATGGCTCTAGTGGGGGCTCTCATAATTATAGATTGTTGTCTGATTAGTTTTATGTTCTTTCTCCAATAGTGAGGATGTAGAAATTCCTGATGAAGAGCCCCAGACTGTGTAAGTATAAGGGCCACATACGACGCCTGCTGACCCCGCCCATTACCGCTCTCATTACATCTTTGTGATTTTCACCTTCTGGTTCTTTAGATGGGAAAAAATGGAGATACATTGTAACAACACATGAATCCTACTGCTAGGGCAAACCAGTCTCATGGGGGGGCCAGATATTGGGGTACAGTGGGCATTATTAGGGGTTGGTATTTCTTTAAACTCTATAGCTATGGGGTAGATGAGTTATTAAAAGGAATAAAGGGGCAGTGATGGTATCTGGAGATGGCTTTTCTAGTTCAGCTTCAATTTAATCTTTCCTTCAAGACTGCCGGCCTTAGAAACTATTGTGTAAATCTATAGGGAGGGGGGGGGGGAGGAGTCTGGGGGGCTGGAAATACGACAAATCTTTACAGAGACGTATCCAAGATGGCAAAACCGAACACAATCTCACCCAATAAAGATCGAATCTCTTGTTACTTAAACATTGCTCCAAATCATCAGCTAATTACAATAAGCACTAGGGTAAACTAATATAACACTGATTACCTGGAGCCACCACTAGTGGGAGCTCACTACAAACACACTGGTATATAGTCAGCATTAAGGGGCACTCACTACATATAGATTACACAGGCACCACTAGGGGGAGCTCACTATATACAGATTACACAGTCAGCACTAGAGGGAGCTCACTATATACAGAATGTACAGTCACCACTGGGGGGGCTCACTACATACACACAGATTATACAGTCACCACTAGGAGGAGCTCACTACATACAGATTATGTGGTCACCACTAGAGGGAGATCACTACACACAGATTATACAGTCACCACTAGGAGGAGCTCACTACATACAGATTATGCATTCAGCACTAGAGGGAGCTCACTATATACATGTTGCACACCTAATGAACTAACACTGGTGTGGTTGGGGGGGTTTATATTCTTTATTCACTTTATCTGTAATCATAAGGGACATGCATCAATATGGAGAGTAGGACCTCCCTTCTTCTTGCTATCTGAGGTGCACTACAATAATTGTCCTTACATACTATCTAGTAATTATACATTAGCATCAAGTTCTCAGTCATTCCTAACATCAGTGACTGTATCAACATATACTGAACAATACAATATGAGAATATAACAACAACATGGCTGCAGCAATTAATCACTGTACCTGTAATCATAAGGGACATGCATCAATATGGAGAGTAGGACCTCCCTTCTTCTTGCTATCTGAGGTGCACTACAATAAGTGTCCCACCAGAAACACACCTCTGAGATACATGGTCCCACTCTAGTGTCAGATTACAGGACCTGTAAACTGCTAGTCTGACACTAGGTAATATCCAAATTTTTGTGTGGTGGATCTTTCTGTATATATCTCACATTCTTCCCCACTAAATTAATGTCGTCCTCGACATTCCGCATTTCCACAATTATGTGGGTTGTCTTAAGGTACTTTAGTAATTGGGAACAATCAATTGGTGGTGATATCTCCAATAGAGGTCAATGCCTCATTGTGACATATGTTCCTATAAAAATGTCACAAGTTACTTCTAGGTCCGTTGCTAGCTAAGAGACCTAGAAGAGCCAATGTTAGCACTGGTTCTAAGTAGTATTGGACCACCATGCATAACAATGCCACTACAATATCTGAACCTCATTTTATGAGGTGGAGATTGGTCAGGTCTAATTTTTGCATTAAATACGACCATATAACCTCACAGTTTCTATCGCTAAACAACTAGAAACATTGCCAAATAAACAAACTAATTGTAAACATAACAGTGCAATTGCTTTGAAGGTAAATAGTCTTTATATCCGCTCACAGTTCTCCAGAAAATATGCTGGTGGTAGGTACCATTCAGGTTGTTTCTCTTGGCCAATGGTTTTCACTACCTGTTTAGCATGAAAACTTCTTGGTACCCTACTTGGTTCTCCCATGGTATCATAAGTAAGTGTAACCGGCCTTCGCCTTTCTCTCGCAACAGAAGATCTTTTCAAAGTCTGTTGTCCTGAAGTTTCTGTTTCTTCATCTGTTTCTGGGTCTGTTGATTCAGATTTCTCCATCCATACTTCTTCCTCTGGAGTTGTTACAGATTCCTCTGATGACTTTTCTGACTCTGACAGTAGACCTTCAGGTGATGCCAAGATCTCTGATGAATTTTGTGGTTCAAATTCTGCTGCGTCAGGATTAAGTTTACTGCCTTGTGCTGTATAGTTATCTGTTGTAGGTGAACTTAATGAACACATTTCATCTTCTTCATCAACACTATCAGTTTCATATCCTACATGCGATGTTGGTTTTGGTCGCTTTGCTTTGGAGGATCTCTCTTGGCCTAACAATTCAGCAGTCTGCTGTACATCTGGAAGATAGTCACAAGATAATAACAGATTACGGTGCAAAATCCTTGATCTGTTGCCACCTGACTCTGGTTTTACCTCATACACTGGACTGTTTTCGTGTTTTCTTCTTATGACAACATAAATCTTATCTTCCCAATAGGAGCGAAGTTTTCCTGGTCCTCCTTTCTCATGTAAGTTCTTCACTAGAACTCGACTTCCTGGAGTAAGTTCAGCACCATGACTTTTTTGATCATAGTATTCCTTGCTTTTACATTCTGACTTCTTTGCTGTTTCTGAAGCTATTTTATAAGCTTCTGCCATTCTCTTTTTCCAGACTGTAACATAATCTGCGTAAGTTTTGTATTTCTCTGATACTGGAGTGTCAAACATTATGTCAATTGGAAGTCTTGGTGAACGACCATACAATAGGTAGAAAGGTGAATACCCTGTTGCTTCACTTTTAGTACAATTGTAAGCGTGGACAACTTTTGACAAAGAGTTCTTCCAGTCTTGCTTTTCTTCCTCTGTAAGAGTTCTCAACATTGACAACAATGTACGATTAAAACGTTCAACCTGTCCATTACCCTCTGGGTGATATGGAGTTGTATGAGAATTCTGAATTCTGCAGTATTTCCCAAGTCTTGCAAATAACTGATTTTCAAATTCTCTTCCCAGATCATGGTGTAATTTTGTTGGAAAGCCAAACTTTAGAGCAAAATCATTAAATATCTTGTCTGCTGCAGTCTTACCAGACTTGTTTGTGGTAGCATATGCCTGTGCAAACCTTGTAAAGTGATCCATTACAACAAGGATGTACTCATATCCTCCTTTGCATTTTTCCAGATGCAAAAAATCAATCGATACCATTTCAAAAGGATAGGTGGAGACAATGTTGTTCAATGATGCTCTGGTTGGTTTATTGGGACGTTTGTCTTTTAGACACTTGCATTCTCTGGTGACATAATGCTCAATATCCTTCTGCATGTATGGCCAGAAAAAGCGTTCTCTAACAAGATTGACAGTTCTTTCTACTAAGTGTCCCATTTGCTCATGGAGTTCTTTGAATACTGTCCTATGGTAGACTTTTGGCAGGACTAATTGTAAGTTATGGCTAGTCTTCCTATAAAGAATACCATCTGAATTGAGGTATAACTTAGACCATTCTCTGAATAAGGCAGTTACAGCTGGTGGTTCTGTTTGTCTCTCCTTCTTAGCCGGAAATCTGTTTTGATGTTTGTAGTGTAGCAGTCTCCCAATGATCTTGTCTTCTTCTTGTGCTTTTCTGATAGTTTCTTTTGGGAGCTGGTTAATGCTTGCTCTGAGGCTTTGTTCAGCTTCTCCAGCCGCACTTTCTACAGTTACAGGGCACCACCATGGCATATGTTCCTCCTCTTGTATCTGAACTGTTTGGACAGTGCTACCAATAGCTTCCATGCTGATTTCTTGGGAACATTCCTTCATATACTGGTCAGGATCTAGTGGCATTCTTGACAATCCATCAGCGTCTGCATTTGCTTTCCCTGGGCGGTATTTAATGCTAAAATTGAAGTCTGCAAGTTCTGACACCCATCTATGGCCAGTTGCATTTAATTTTGCTGTAGTGAGAACATAGGTAAGTGGATTGTTGTCTGTATATACAACAAATGATGGACTATAGTACAAGTAGTCTCTAAAACGGTCACATATTGCCCATTTCATTGCCAAAAACTCAAGTTTCCCCGAGTGAAAATGGTAGTTTTTCTCTGCTGCAGTAAGAGTTCTTGAGCCATAACCAATAACTCTCAACTTGCCATTTTGCCTTTGATATAGGACAGCACCAAGTCCTTCCTGAGACGCATCACAGTGCAGTATGAATGGGATGTTGAAGTCTGGATATCCCATCACTGGTGGCTTAACTAACAAATCAATCAGTCTCTCCAGGATTTCTTGATGATGGGCAGTCCAATTGATGGGCTGATGTGCAGGAAGTTGACTTTTTCCCTTCTGTTTGGATCTATCTCTCTTTGCTTTCTTTTGTGTGGGTGATGGTGAACAAGGCCCTACCGACAGTAGATCATACAGTGGAGCGGCAATCCGGGAGAAATTTTGAATATATGTCCGGTAGTAAGACAGAAAACCTAGTATTTTTCTAAGCTCTCCCACTGTAGATGGAGGTTTGTTTTTCAAAGCCATTACTGGAGCAATTTCTGCTGGATCCATAGTATAGCCATCACCAGAGACAATCTTACCTAGGAACCGGACTTGTCTTTTGAACAGCTCACATTTCTTCGGTGTTAGCTTGATTCCATGCTGTTGGTAGCGCTGAAGTACAGTCCGTACATGTTCCACATGTTCAGTGAAAGACTTACTGTGAACCAGGTTGTCATCAAGATATGGTTGACAGATACTGTCTCTCAGTCCTTCCAAGCATTCTTCCATGCTTCTCTGAAATTCCGCTGGAGCTGAGCCCAAAAGGAATACGGATCCATTCATATAATCCCCAAGGTGTTATAAAGGCTGTCAAAGGCCTACTGGATTCTTCCATAAATCCTTGGTGATAGGCTTTCCCTTGATCAAGCACAGAAAACCATGAACTTCCTGACAAACTATTCAGCATATCTTGGATTCTCGGTATAGGATGACGGTCAGGAACTGACTTCTGGTTTAGTTCTCTATAATCACAGCAGAGTCTCAGGCTACCATCTCGTTTTCTTACACATACTATAGGAGAAGAGTAGGATGATTTTGACTTTCTAATCCATCCTCTATTTATCAGGTCTTGTAGGTACTCCTTCACTTCGTTATGAAGCGGTTTTGGCACCGAAGTATATGTCTTTTTAACGGGGGTGGTGTCTTTTAGATTAATCTTTAATTGGAGTGATGGAATACATCCAACATCAGACTCATCTCTGGAGAAGGCATGACATTCTTCTCTTAACATCTGCCTTACTATGCACTGTTCGTCTGCATCAAGATGATCCGTAGGAACCGGAGGATCCCATTCCTCTTTAACTGAAGACACTTCACCCTCTGCTTTGTCAACATTTTCCACTGTTTGTATGTTTGCAGTCAAAGAAGAAACTTGAACAGGTTTTATGCAAGCTGGGTATACCGCTTTGACTGTTTCCAAGTGACCCAACACGGTTTTTGGATCCAGTACAATATCATGTTTAGTGGGGTTCATTACTGGAATGGTTACCCGAGCATAGTTGTCATAAGGTACAATCACAACTGTCTCATCTGTATATATTCCCTCTGGTAACTGTGCAGTGTTACTTGGCACAAAGAGCTTTTCCTGGTTCTTCTTATGAGGTCCCACATGGACACCACACTTGACACCCATTATAGTACCTGCAGGAATAATGGTACGACGTACTCCAGTTCTTACCTCCTTCACAAATGTTTCTGCTTGGCTCACTTGGACGGTCTTTACCACCATCTCTGCTCTTCTTGTCGGCAGTGAAAATGATGCAGCCAGTGTACTCACCAAAGATGATGAAGGGATTTTTCTCAGGATGACTTCCTCAATCACATTATATCCAATGATTGGCTCTTCAGCTACATTATTGTCACTGGATACTAGAAAAGGCACCAGAAGTTCTATGTTGTCATTACCAGGGGACAGCTGAAAGGTTACTTCTATCCAACCAATGAAAGGAATTTCGGTCTTGTTTACCGCTCTCCCGCATAATGGTTCAGAGCCTAGTAATTCTTCCACTGCCCTTACTTCTGTTTGAGGAAGGTACTGCTGCCGCCAACTGTCATTGATGATACTTGCTTGAGCTCCAGTGTCCCATAATGCCTGAAGAGGAACCCCATTTAGTTTACATAGGACCATACACCTTTTTCCTATTAAATTGATGAGTTTTCTTTGGCCTCTCGACACACTTTCACTCATCTGTAAGTTAGTTGTCGTGCACTTCCTAGAGGTGACTTGCTGTATACTGTTCTGTTGAAGCTCCAGTTGTTGGATACGATCACATACATTTTGGAAATAAGTATGTAGCAGATTTTCTTTGGCTTCCATACCTGAAGATGGTACTTTCTTTGGTTGGGACTGGGGCTTGGCACAGGTTACTGATTGTCCCTCATCAGCAACCTCCTGTCTTTTAACTGTGCAGATCTGGGTGCACAACATCCCCTAGTGTAATGTCCTTCTTTGCCACATTTGTAGCAGTGGCGACATGTATGACCTTGATTTGATGTCTTGCAGGCCTCACAAATTGGATTCTGCTTATTTCTGGAAGTTACTTGGGATGAAACCAATCTTGGTTCTTGAGAAGTCTTAAGTAACTTTTTCAATTCTGACATCTCATTCCTCAGTTCTTTCACAGCCTCCTCCCAGTTTGTCACTTCTGTATCTCCTGAAAGTGGAACTTTCTTTGATTTTAGCGTAGGTGGGGCGGTTTGAGTTGTAGATGACTCTACTTTTGTAAGTAATCCTTGTTGTGTGGTACCAGCCTGCATTTCGCCAAGTTTGCTGATTTTGCTGGAAGAGTACTTCTTTAATTTCTGTTCCCTCTCTTGTTCCCAACTGGCAGCTTCATTCATTTTCTTTATTAATACGTCATCAGTGACAGTGGGATCATCCAAATAAGGTTTCAATTGGAATTTAATGTGTTCACTGAGCAGTCCTGTTCCTACTGATCTCAGGAATTTCCTTTGAATCAAATCCGTTTCAAATTTTTCCTCTGCTCCCACTTCTCTAGAGGCAAAGAGAAGTCTGTCTTTTAGTTCTATAGCCCTGAAGAGGAAATTTTGAGGAGATTCTTTGCTGTCTTGCGAGATATTTACCAGCTGGTGGTATAAGTCCGAGTTGCTCTCCTCCTTGTAGTGTCCTTTTAGGATAGTCTTCAGCTGTGGCAGTGTTAGATCACTTTTCATCTCTAACATATTTCTTATACTCAGGCCGGGGCTTATTGCTTTAACTACTGCCTCAATCACTTCTAATTCACTGTAGCCCTTTTGCAGTCCCATGTCTATCTGGTGCATGAGATTTGTGTAAGACAGTTTGTCTTTTTGACCTCTTTCACCAATTTGACCACTAATTTTAAAGTCTTTCCGTATTGTCATTTCTGGCCACATGTTCTGTGGAGAAGTCCTGCAGTAAGTCTCTCTCTCTGACACCTCTTGCTTTGCTTGACTTGATGTCTCAGAAACAAGGGCTTTTTCTAACAGTTTGCTAGATTCCTGGAATGCTTTCTGCAAAGCAAGGTACTGTGCCTTTAAATCTTCCAATTGAGTCTGGGTCTTAGTCTCTTTTGCCTGTGCCCCGACCTTTGCCTCTGAATACAGATCTGTAATGAACTGTTTGCACTTTTGGAGGAACAGACAGGTAACATCTTCATCCTCTGTTTCTCCCACTTCATCAAGCAGTTTATTGATAGCATTCAGCAGGTGCCTGCGGGTTCTGGCTTTGGAGATTTGCTCCCATGGCACTTTAAGATATTTGCTAACAGCACCCAGTTCATCAAATGTTAGATGCAGCAAGGACTCACTAATGTCATTAATACAGCTCTCCACATCCATTGTCAGTCTGCTGGGCAGGATCTCACTGAGGGGACACTCACAGGATATCACTGAGATGGCTGCACTGTACAATTGGTTCTTTTCTATCTCTTATTGAGTGAATTCTGCTCTGTATCTTCTATGAATTGTCACTCAATCCCATCCTCGTCGCCATTTTTGTTGCACACCTAATGAACTAACACTGGTGTGGTTGGGGGGGTTTATATTCTTTATTCACTTTATCTGTAATCATAAGGGACATGCATCAATATGGAGAGTAGGACCTCCCTTCTTCTTGCTATCTGAGGTGCACTACAATAACTGTCCTTACATACTATCTAGTAATTATACATTAGCATCAAGTTCTCAGTCATTCCTAACATCAGTGACTGTATCAACATATACTGAACAATACAATATGAGAATATAACAACAACATGGCTGCAGCAATTAATCACTGTACCTGTAATCATAAGGGACATGCATCAATATGGAGAGTAGGACCTCCCTTCTTCTTGCTATCTGAGGTGCACTACAATAAGTGTCCCACCAGAAACACACCTCTGAGATACATGGTCCCACTCTAGTGTCAGATTACAGGACCTGTAAACTGCTAGTCTGACACTAGGTAATATCCAAATTTTTGTGTGGTGGATCTTTCTGTATATATCTCACATACAGATTATACAGTCACCACTAGAGGGAGCTCACTATATACAGATTATACAGTCACCACTATGGTCACATTTGTATAGACTGTTGTCTGAAAGGTTTTATGTTCTTTCTCCAATAGTGAGGATCAAGAGATTCCAATTATTTTTGAAGAGGCCATAACAGAGCCCCAGACTGTGTAAGTAGAAGAGGCACATACAGCGCCCACTGACCCCACCAATTACCACTCTTATCACATCTAATTTTGTGGATTTCTCCTTCTGGTTCTTTAGAAGACCAAGACGCTGGTTCAGATGTTGGAGGAAGAGCAGGTGAGTGATAGAAAGTCTTATGGCTGCCGAATTCATCATCTTCGGGATTCACTTTCACCTCTTGTACATCACACACGGTAGACATGGTTGTCTCAATGTCAGCCAGAGCTTGAAGGGCATGGGAAGGTAACCAGCTGCCTAGAGGGGCACATCACATAGACATTACTAGAGGGTCCCCTAGGGCAGATACATGACCCCTGGTCCACCAGGGACCTCAAGGGATGGAGAACTTACTGGGTACTAATGGCTTGTATTTTATTCCAGCCGCAGCAACAGAAAAGATAAACGCCCCTCAAGGTAAGTCCAAGGCCGACCCCAAGGATAAGACCAACCCTATAGGTTGTGCCCTCCCTTGATAGAATATTAGTGGGGGTACGTCGGGAGTTCCAGGGTTTATGTGCTTCTTTTCTCAGCTAAATCCCTTTTTTTTGTTTTCTAGATTCAGGGCGCTCTTCTGCTGCTGCTGTGCAGCCCAAGACTAAAATGTAAGTACACAAGACCCTCCCACAAGGGGGCGCTGTACACCTCACATACCCTCATACAATGTGTCACATCTGTCCCCGCATCTTATTGACATTGCCTACATCTCTGCTCACTTTTAGAGAGTGTGTGTGCCTACATAGGCAGTACTTACAAGTCATTCCTGCTCCACTAGGGATTATGGGTAAAAAATATGCAAATCTGTTCTCCTGGATGGAATTAGGAGAACAGATACACTCTGTACACCACCCTATAGAGGGCAGCATCCTTAACATCATGAACAACTCAGTTATAAAGTCTTTTAATCATGATGTGGATTTGATTGCCAAATCAGTATTTCTGTCCCAAAAGGAACAGATTCCCAGCTATGGACAGCGCTGTTTTGGCCTATTGGGCCATCCTCAGCATAGCGTAGGGATACTGATTTAGCAGAGTGAGGGACTATAGACCAGGGTTTGGGGACACTCGTCCACATCAGGGAGAGTGTGTGAGGAGCAGGAATGACTTGTAAGTCTCCGTACTGCCTATGTAGGCACAAACTCTCCCTGATGTGGCCGAGTGTCCCCATACCCTGGTCTATAGTCTCTCACTCTGCCAAATCAGTATCCCTACGCTATGCTGAGGATGGCCCAATAGGCCGAAACAGCGCTGTCCATAGCTGGGAATCTGTTCCTTTTGGGACAGAAATACTGATTTGGCAATCAAATCCACATCATGATTAAAAGACTTTATAACTGAGTCGTTCATGATGTTAAGGATGCTGCCCTCTATAGGGTGGTGTACAGAGTGTATCTGTTCTCCTAATTCCATCCAGGAGAATAGATTTGCATATTTTTTACACACTTTTAGAGACTGAGCCATTCACAGGCTGATAATCCCCATGACCTAGTCATGCCCACACAGCTGTGGAGGCGTCACAATGTACCAGTGTAAGAGCTATCAGCCTGAAGTGTGTGTCTCTACACTGAGACATTGTAACAAGAGCGCTGATGTGTGAGCAGGACTAGGTCAGGATGGGTATTAAGCCTCTAGCAATGAATGTCAGGAAGTGGAGATTGTGAAAATGATGGCCCCATATAAGAGTGTACGGCTCTGTACCACATGTAGTATAAAGGTCCCCTCAGTGCCACCACATGTAAAATAAGAACCCTTAGGCCAGGGCCCCACATGCCAGAAACGCAGTGGGAAAAATCGCAGCGTTTTACAGTATTGCAAAGTGGATGGGATTCATGCGAATCCCATGCCCATTTTGCAGTTTTGAAAATCGCAGCATGTCAATTATATCTATGGAAACACCGGCGGCTTTCCCATAGACATAATGGTAAGAGAAAGTCCGCGAAGGAAACATCCGTGAACTTTCTCTTCAAAGCGTTGTGGGAAGAACAGCAATACGTTCATGCATTATGCGCTGGATATCGTCCCGTGGGGCCTTAGCCTCACAGTGCCATAGCAGCCCATCCATACAGAATAATGTCCCATAGTGACCCCTCCTTGCAGTATAATGTCCCGGACTGGCCCTCCATGTAGTGTAATGTCCCTGAGTGATGCATTCATGCAGTATAATGTCCTATAGTTGCCCCTCCATGTAGTATAATGTACTACAGTAGCTCCTCAATGCAGTATAATGTCCCTGAGTGGCCCCTCCTTGCAGTATAATGTCCCTGAGTGGCTCCTCCATGTAGCATAATGTCCCTGAGTGATGCCTTCATGCAGTATAATGTCCCGGACTGGCCCCTCCATGTAGTATAATGTCCATGAGTGATGCCTTCATGCAGTATAATGTCCTATAGTGGCCCCTCCATGTAGTATAATGTCCTTGAGTGGCCCCTCCATGCAGTATATTGTCCCTGAGTGATGTCTTCATGCAGTGTAATGTCCTATAGTAGCTTCTCCATGCAGTATAATGTCCCTGAGTGGCTCTTCCATGCAGTATAATGTCCCTGAGTGATGCCTTTATGCAGTATAATGTCCCTGAGTGTCCCCTCCATGCAGTATAATGTCCCTGAGTGATGCCTTTATGCAGTATAATGTCCCTGAGTGTCCCCTCCATGCAGTATAATGTCCCTGAGTGATGCCTTCATGCAGTATAATGTCCCGGACTGGCCCCTCCATGTAGTATAATGTCCATGAGTGATGCCTTCATGCAGTATAATGTCCCGGACTGGCCCCTCCATGTAGTATAATGTCCATGAGTGATGCCTTCATGCAGTATAATGTCCTATAGTGGCCCCTCCATGTAGTATAATGTCCCTGAGTGGCCCCTCCATGCAGTATATTGTCCCTGAGTGATGTCTTCATGCAGTGTAATGTCCTATAGTAGCTTCTCCATGCAGTATAATGTCCCTGAGTGGCCCTTCCATGCAGTATAATGTCCCTGAGTGATGCCTTTATGCAGTATAATGTCCCTGAGTGGCCCCTCCATACAGTATAATGTCCCTGAGTGATGCCTTCATGCAGTATAATGTCCTATAGTAGCTTCTCCATGCAGTATAATATCCCTGAGTGTCCCCTCCATGCAGTATAATGTCCCTGAGTGATGCCTTCATGCAGTATAATGTCCTATAGTAGCTTCTCCATGCAGCATATCATCCCATAGTGGCCCTTACATTAATAAAATCCCACATAAATAGGGATTTTCTCACAATATTGTGTTTGACCAAACCTTCAATTATATGGGGTTCAGCCAAACTTGATATTTTGAGGGGTTGTCACACACAAAGTACAATTCTACTCTGAGGGTCTCTTCAGACCCTCAGAGTATTAATAACGGAGGCTGCGGGAAGCTAACTAAACATAAAAACAGTGTAACTTACCTGTCCTGGGCTCCGGTGCTTCTCCCCGTGCTCCTCCAGTCTGCAGAGAGGTCACATGGATTACATAGCATAATGATGCCTATGCTGCGTGACCTTTCTGTAGATTGGATTACAATCCTCCATCTAGAAGAATCTGTCAAGGTCCACTGTAGAGATAATGGCGGGGTTATCCATGTGGGAGGAGCCTGACATCTTCTGACCCCTCCCATCTTCAAATGTCTGATTATTTCTCCTCAATCCTCATTTCTAGCGAAGAAGAGATGCAGCAGAATATGCACAAATCCCATCATCTGCTGCATCATCCCTCCACAGTGTGCAAACCCTCTGAATTTATGACCTCCCCCCATGTCCTCAAGCAAGACCTGCTCCACTGATTAAAATCATCAAGACCTGCTCCACTGCCAAAATCAACTTTAAGACCTGCTCCAATGCCAGAAACATCAAGACCTGCTCTAATGCCAAAAATTACACCAAACCTGCTCCACTGCATAAAATACCAACAAGACCTGCTTCCCTGCCAAAATAATATGAAGACCTGCTCCACTGCCAATAACAACTTTAAGACCTGCTCCACTGATTAAAAACATAAAGACCTGCTCCACTGCCAAAATGAACATTAAGACCTGCTCCAATGCCAAAAATTACACCAAAACCTGCTCCACTGGAAAAAATACCAACAAGACCTGCTCCACTGCCAAAATGAACATTAAGACCTGCTCCAATGCCAAAAATTACACTAAAACCTGCTCCACTGGAAAAAATACCAACAAGACCTGCTCCCCTGCCAAAATGAACATCAAGATCTGCTCCAATGCCAAAAATATCAAGACCTGCTCCAATGCCAAAAATTACACCACTGGAAAAAATGCCAACAAGACCTGCTCCACTGCCAAAAATACTATGAAGACCTGCTCCACTGCCAACAATACCATCAAGACCTGCTCCACTGCCAACAATACCATCAAGACCTGCTCCACTGCCAACAATACCATCAAGACCTGCTCCACTGCCAACAATACCATCAAGACCTGCTCCACTGCCAACAATACCATCAAGACCTAACATCAATGCCACTTTCTGCTGCTGCTCCCAGACTATTTTTACTGCTACGACCATTATGCTGCTATTATTATTGGTGCTTTTTTGCTGCTATTTTAATCTACCTCAAATTTTTTGCTGCTATTATTATTGGTGCAATTGCTTTTTGCTGCTATTTTTTTATCTACCTCTCATTCTTTGCTGCTATTATTATCTACCTCATATTTGTTGCTGCTATTATTATCTACCTCTAATTCTTTGCTGCTATTTTTTTTATCTACTTCATATTTTTTGCTGCTATTATTATCTACCTCATATTATTATTGGTGCTATTACTTCTTTGCTGCTATTATTATCTACCTCATATTATTGCTGCTATTATTATCTACCTCATATTTTTGCTGCTATTATTATCTACCTCATATTCTTTGCTGCTATTATTATCTACCTCATATTCTTTGCTGCTATTATTATCTACCTCATATTTTTGCTGCTATTATTATCTACCTCATATTATTTTTGCTGCTATTATCATCTACCTCATATTCTTTGCTGCTGTTATCATCTACCTCATATTATTATTGCTGCTATTACTTCTTTGCTGCTATTATCATCTACCTCATATTCTTTGCTGCTATTATCATCTACCTCATATTATTATTGCTGCTATTACTTCTTTGCTGCTATTATCATCTACCTCATATTCTTTGCTGCTATTATCATCTACCTCATATTATTATTGCTGCTATTACTTCTTTGCTGCTATTATTATCTACCTCATATTCTTTGCTGCTATTATTATCTACCTCATATTATTACTGGTGCTATTACTTCTATGCTGCTATTATTATCTACCTCATATTCTTTGCTGCTATGACCATTTTGCTGCTATATGTTATCACTGCCACTAATAAATGCTGCTATAACTTATCACTGCCACATTTTAGTCTCTGAGTAGTTTTATTCTCACTTGTACAAGTGCCAGTAGGGCAGTGGGGTATAGTGTCCCCGCACAGGGGCGAGAGGGCACCGGTTATGAGACAGAAATATGTGAAGAGATAGTAGCAGAGTGTATAAAGGGGGTATAAGTGGGGGGAACAGGGCAGAACAAGGTATAAATTGGAGGTGGGTTCTATGAAGTTGTTGAAATCCCAGTAGAACTCCAGGAAGAGGTAGGGCCATAGCTATAGGGGTGTAGAGGTAGCAATCACTACTGGGCCCTGGAACCTGAGTGGGCACAAGCACCTCTCTACAATACAAGAAGGTACCAGTATTTTATAGAATAATGATGGACTTCACACTCAGATGTTAACGTGCAAAATTCTGTTTATTGATCGATAGATCACAGGGTGCAATCAATACTAATGGGCTGTAGAGTTGTAGAGTGAAACGTTTTTCAGCCAAAGGACCTTCATCAGACTCTACAACGTTAATACATAATACAACATCAGATGCAAATTAAACACCAAAAAAATATCACCACATGTGATACAGTATGTACATATATATACAAGACCTGGACCAACAGAGATATATGTTAAATCACATATGGCAGGGTATCCTATAGCCAAGGCTGATCCATAATGGAAATATATGTGGCAACAGATAATAAAGAGTAAAACATAATGTGAGCTTGTCATAAATCATATACACACACCAGTACAGAGGAGATCAAAATGAGGAATGTCTATAGGTTTGCTGCCGGTGGAGGGTAAATTTGGGTGGGTAGGTAATGTCACTGTAGGATCATGCAGGGCACTCAAGTGCACACTACGTTATATGCCCCCCCACCAGTAGCAAACACAAGGCTCAATGTTATCAAGTGATTCATTAATACAAATCAGAGACCATAATTAATATACAGGGACCCGTCAGGTAGATAACCGGAGTAGATACATTATGCTCCATACTGCCTGTAATGCGTGTAAGCTGCCATGGGATCCAGTGTCAGACGTCTAGGGCCCACCATTAGGACCCCTGCAGACCAGCGATACCGAGACAGGGCGGCTAATGGTAATAACATGTCGGGAGCCATGCTGCTCACCCGTTATACCATGTGCAACAACGCACTAACTAAACCTACTGCTACACCCTGGATGGCAAGTGAACAGCGTGGCTCCGAGAATTGTTACCACCATTACCTGTAGCTGCACTGTCCTGGAAAAGCTGATCTGCAGAGGAGCAACCCATGTGGTGTATAATAAAAATTATAAAAAAGCATACTCTTCTGTCCTTGGCACACTGTTGTCCGCTGTCAGTGCCCATTCAGTCTTGTGCCGGCGCCTTCTTGCTGGGAGCCCTGCACCTTGTGTGACCGTAAAGATGAGTTAGGTACAGGATTTCCAGAAATGAGACAGAACAGACACAGGCAGGGGACAGCGGGGTGCTGGAGACAGGTGAGTAGACTTCTTCTTTTTTTCACCTCCCTTGGCGCCACAGGTATCACTAGAGTTTATGGACAACTTATTTTAAGGGGATGTCTGGGCCAAATTTTTTATGGCCACTTCACTGGTCTCCTATACTTGTAGGATGAACAGTGATGGGGGCATTATATTGTGTGGGAGCAGTGATGGCTGACATTCTGTGGGGGGACGACATTAAACTGTGCGATGCATATTAACCCCTTCCCGACTAGTACGGCGCATGCTGAGTGTTTACAGTATACAGTAGACACCCAGCACTAATGCCCCCGGTCGGTGTGTGCCCCCTCCCCCCAAAAAAACATTCTAAACATACCTGCCTATCCTCAGCGCTCCAGTGTCCTCTCAGCACAGTTCGGTCCTGCAGTTCTGCTGTCTTCTCTTCGATGTCCCAGGTCCCAACCCTTAGGCTGCTGATTGGCCTCAGGGGCCATGTGATGTCACAGGTAGTCACATGCAGAGGGAACTGGATATAGAAGCCTCTAGAAGTCACTGAGGAGTAGGGAGCAGCTCCCTATCATCCCACTGTACATATCAGCCTCAGTCCAGGAGATATAGGGCACAGTCTGCTGGGATATGTAGTGCCCCTTCTCTACTCTACAGTCCTGGTGGTCAGGGTCACCCTAACACTCAGCCTATCACATTCACCGTTTGCTTCTTCCCAATTACTATTCTCCATCTAGAGCAGACCTGGGAACTGTACCGCCTGACGCCATAAGGTTACATGACAGGGTGGGCGTCTCTTTACTTGTAAGAAGGTCCTTCCATATCCTTCCACTGTATCCTGTGCAGTGGAGTAACATGGAGTGATGTGAGGTGTAGGGGGGGAGAGATGTGGGATGCAGGGTGTAGTGTTGGGGGGAGAGATGTGGGATGCAGGGTGTAGTGTGGGGGGGAGAGATGTGGGATGCAGGGTGTAGTGTGGGGGGGAGAGATGTGGGATGCAGGGTGTAGTGTTGGGGGGAGAGATGTGGGATGCAGGGTGTAGTGTGTGAGGGAGAGATATGCAGGGTACACTCTGTAGGGGGAGACATGTGGGGTGCAGTGTTGGAGGGGAGAAATGTTCGGTGTAGGGGGGGAACACATGGGGTGCATGGTGAATTGGGGTGGTGGGGGTTATTTAGAGCTGTGTTACTTTAGGGGATGGCAAGGTATGGTTAAGGCTTGGTGGATTTAACAAACTGTGGCCCTGTGGGGCTGAGCTGTAGGAATAACAAACTTGATACCTTTGTGATTTTGTAAGATGTGGGGATGCTTGTGTGTTCTCCATGCACTAAAGGTACATTCAGGTGGGGGAGGGGGTTTACGGGAGGCTTATGAAGAATGGAGGACTCTTACATATCTGTGTTACGTTTGTATAAGAGGGGTAAAGAAGAGACTCCTCCAAGTGCATGGGCGATTGAAAATGTGCTTTAGGTTAAAGCCCCACATAGCGGGCCACAGCCAAAAAGCCCTGGGGGAAAAACCTCTGAAAACAAAATGAGATTTTCCCACAGCACCTTTCACAGAAAGTGTGCAGAGTTATAATTGCTAGCATTGCAGGGGTAGACTTATAGGAGCTATCTGGTCACTACATGGTAATCCCTCCCCTGGGTATCATGCACAGGGGTGATAAGAATTTGGGTGTTTTGCACACCAGTCAGAATGGAATGGCAAGTCTTAAAGAAGACCTTTCATCTGGGCACATGCAGTGTTATATACTGCTGGAAAGCCGACAGTGCGCTGAATTCAGAGCACTGTCGGCTTTCCCGATCTGTGCCCCGGGTAAAGCGCTATTGGTCCCGATTCCGTAGCGCTTTACAGTCAGAAGGGCGTTTCTGACAGTCAGTCAGGAATGTCCTTCTCCACAGCAGCGCCTATCGCGCTGTACAGTGTGAGCGGGGAGGAACGTCCTTTGACCGAGGCGCCGGAGGGGTTAATACCTCCGATCGGTCCGGGGACCGATTGGAGGCATTAGCGCTGAGTGTCTACTGTGTAAAACTCCCGGGTTGCCACCATAGTTAAACACCCAATATGCGCCATACTAGTACTATTATGGCATACGTCGGGAAGGGGAAATCCACCAATTAGTTATAACTTAACCCCCCCCATCACCAAAGTGAATCTGACCCATCAAGGCACAACAAGATCTGCATACAGTGGTGGAAGTACTAGAACATGGAGTAAGGTTACGTACACACTACTGTCATGCATGTCCGTTGCTGTCATCTATCATAGGATGAGAGCAACAGAAATAGATGGAGCCTCCTCCTCCTCCTATATTTGTTCTTATTGACTAGAATGTAAAAAAACCATTATGGACACCATAATGTCTCCTTTTTTCTGTCTCTTGTGTTTCTTCCGTCATTTTTGTTTACTTTTGTAAAGGAAGGAAATGTCCGGCGTGCACAACTTTTTCACTCACAAAACTGCTGCTGATATTACAAGCCAAGCGGCTTCTGGGTGATACAGCCGTATATACTACCGTTTCGAATAGTACTCGCTCATCTCTAGTCCCTACAAATGATGGGAAATAGGCGGCTCACATAGAGTCGGCTAAATACTGTCACTGGTGAGGACCTGGCTGTATACATATACAGTCCTATGAAAAAGTTTGGGCACCCCTATTAATCTTAATCATTTTTTGTTCTAAATATTTTGGTGTTTGCAACAGCCATTTCAGTTTAATATATCTAATAACTGATGGACACAGTAATATTTCAGGATTGAAATGAGGTTTATTGTACTAACAGAAAATGTGCAATATGCATTAAACCAAAATTTGACCGGTGCAAAAGTATGGGCACCCTTATCATTTTATTGATTTGAATTCCCCTAACTACTTTTTACTGACTTACTGAAGCACAAAATTGGTTTTGTAACCTCAGTGAGCTTTGAACTTCATAGCCAGATGTATCCAATCATAAGAAAAGGTATTTAAGGTGGCCAATTGCAAGTTGATCTCCTATTTGAATCTCCTCTGAAGAGTGGCATCATGGGCTACTCAAAACAACTCTGAAGAAGCCGTTTCTGCACGTACGCCACAAATAGAGTTGCCTGAGGTATGAAAAAGCACATTTGGACAAGGCAGCTTCATTTTGGAAACAAAAATTGAGTTGTTTGGTTATAAAAAAAGGCGTTATGCATGGCGTCCAAAAAGAAACAGCATTCCAAGAAAAACACATGCTACCCACTGTAAAATTTGGTGGAGGTTCCATCATGCTTTGGGGCTGTGTGGCCAGTGCCGGCATCGGGAATCTTGTTAAAGTTGAGAGTCGCATGGATTCCACTCAGTATCAGCAGATTCTTGAGAATAATGTTCAAGAATCAGTGACGAAGTTGAAGTTACGCCGGGGATGGATATTTCAGCAAGACAATGATCCAAAACACCGCTCCAAATCCTCAGGCATTCATGCAGAGGAACAATGACAATGTTCTGGAATGGCCATCCCAGTCCCCAGACCTGAATATCATTGAACATCTGTGGGATGATTTGAAGCGGGCTGTCCATGCTCGGCGACCATCTAACTTAACTGAACTTGAATTGTTTGTCCAAAATACCTTTATGCAGGATCCAGGAACTGATTAAAAGCTACAGGAAGCGACTAGAGGCTGTTATCTTTGCAAAAGGAGGATCTACTAAATATTAATGTCACTTTTCTGTTGAGGTGCCCATACTTTTGCACCGGTCAAATTTTGGTTTAATGCATATTGCACATTTTCTGTTAGTACAATAAACCTCATTTCAATCCTGAAATATTACTGTGTCCATCAGTTATTAGATATATCAAACTGAAATGGCTGCTGCAAACACCAAAATATTTAGAACTAAAAATGATTAAGATTAATAGGGGTGCCCAAACTTTTTCATAGGACTGTATATACTGTCACTGGTGTGGACCAGGCTGTATACATATATATATACTGTCACTGGTGAGGACCTGGCTCTATACATATATATACTGTCACTGGTGAGGACCTGGCTGTATACATATATATACTGTCACTGGTGTGGACCAGGCTGTATACATATACACTCACCGGCCACTTTATTAGGTACACCATGCTAGTAACGGGTTGAACCCCCTTTTGCCTTCAGAACTGCCTCAATTCTTCGTGGCATAGATTCAACAAGGTGCTGGAAGCATTCCTCAGAGATTTTGGTCCATATTGACATGATGGCATCACACAGTTGCCGCAGATTTGTCGGCTGCACATCCATGATGCGAATCTCCCGTTCCACCACATCCCAAAGATGCTCTATTGGATTGAGATCTGGTGACTGTGGAGGCCATTGGAGTACAGTGAACTCATTGTCATGTTCAAGAAACCAGTCTGAGATGATTCCAGCTTTATGACATGGCGCATTATCCGGCTGAAAGTAGCCATCAAATGTTGGGTACATTGTGGTCATAAAGGGATGGACATGGTCAGCAACAATACTCAGGTAGGCTTTGGCGTTCCAACGATGCTCAATTGGTACCAAGGGGCCCAAAGAGTGCCAAGAAAATATTCCCCACACCATGACACCACCACCACCAGCCTGAACCGTTGATACAAGGCAGGATGGATCCATGCTTTCATGTTGTTGACGCCAAATTCTGACCCTACCATCCGAATGTCGCAGCAGAAATCGAGACTCATCAGACCAGGCAACGTTTTTCCAATCTTCAATTGTCCAATTTCGATGAGCTTGTGCAAATTGTAGCCTCAGTTTCCTGTTCTTAGCTGAAAGGAGTGGCACCCGGTGTGGTCTTCTGCTGCTGTAGCCCATCTGCCTCAAAGTTCGACGTACTGTGCGTTCAGAGATGCTCTTCTGGCTACCTTGGTTGTAACGGGTGGCTATTTGAGTCACTGTTGCCTTTCTATCAGCTCAAACCAGTCTGGCCATTCTCCTCTGACCTCTGGCATCAACAACGCATTTCCGCCCACAGAACTGCCGCTCACTGGATGTTTTTTCTTTTACGGACCATTCTCTGTAAACCCTAGAGATGGTTGTGCGTGAAAATCCCAGTAGATCAGCAGTTTCTGAAATACTCAGACCAGCCCTTCTGGCACCAACAACCATGCCACGTTCAAAGGCACTCAAATCACCTTTCTTCCCCATACTGATGCTCGGTTTGAACTGCAGGAGATTGTCTTGACCATGTCTACATGCCTAAATGCACTGAGTTGCCGCCATGTGATTGGCTGATTAGAAATTAAGTGTTAACGAGCAGTTGGACAGGTGTACCTAATAAAGTGGCCGGTGAATGTATATATACTGTCACTGGTGAGGACCTGGCTCTATACATATATATACTGTCACTGGTGTGGACCTGGCTGTATACATATATATACTGTCACTGGTGAGGACCTGGCTCTATACATATATATACTGTCACTGGTGAGGACCTGGCTGTATACATATATATACTGTCACTGGTGAGGACCTGGCTGTATACATATATATACTGTCACTGGTGTGGACCTGGCTGTATACATATATATACTGTCACTGGTGAGGACCTGGCTCTATACATATATATACTGTCACTGGTGAGGACCTGGCTCTATACATATATATACTGTCACTGGTGAGGACCTGGCTCTATACATATATATACTGTCACTGGTGAGGACCTGGCTCTATACATATATATACTGTCACTGGTGAGGACCTGGCTCTATACATATGCAACACTCAGGAGGGCCAGGGCTGGTATCACGGTAATATATCAGATGTGGCCGGCTTGCAGGGAGTCCCTGGGTCCCGAATGTGCACAAAATTTCCCTTTTTGATGTCCCCGACTACCCTCCCCTGCGTGATATCTGACAATGACAACAGACAACCAGGCTTCGGGGGTAATCGTTGCTTTTCTTTTTACTAGCAGGACAAAGTAATACACATGTACATATGGAGGACTTCTTCACATACAATACAGCGATCTTTGCAGGTAGTGTCCAATTAGCGGAGGATGGGGCAGAATGCTTTGGATAGTGGTTGCTTGGCAGTTAACTTGTATATACTTGTAAAGATGGCCTGTATCCAGGGGGTTAGTCCTCAACAAACTGGGTACACGTATGTAGAAGAACAAATACAATTTTTCTTAGCAGCGGGAGATTCTCAATTTCTGCCAGACTAGCTATGGGCTTCTTTAAATATAGATTTGTCCCAAAGACTTACTTGGATAGAGATATACGTGGGGGGTCCCAGATGTATGGATAACCAGGTCCATCAACTTCAGCACTTGTAAGATTAGAGCTTCAGAGGAAAACGCTCTCTGAGAAGGGCCTTGAAGATAGGGAAGAAGACATCTCTGCTTGGTGCACCCTGATAAGTCGGAAGCCATTATCCATGCTCCATGTGCTCTGTCTCACAGCTGTGTCTACACTTGTAGCCCCACACAAAAGACATCAGCCAAAAACGTCCCCAACCCCCTCTAGAGAGGGTCGTCACTCAACTCTCCCTCCAGGCCAGTCAAGGGAGCCTCATTGGTCCTGGAGGTCAGCTAATCATAATGGACACTCCCTTTACAGTTACAACTCAAATTACAATGGCAAAGTATAGGCAGGTGCAGTTCACAAAAACATCCACAAGATGGCGCATTAATAGACCCCCTGTGTGCTGGCTCTGGAAGAATAGAAATATATAGAAGGAATGAAGGGGGAGGAAAATATTTACCTTATATGAAAATGTCCATGCTATCTCGGTCTGCATTAGAGGGAATTGGACTAGCAGTACCGGGACATTACATACACCCCCACTAAGAAAAGAGCCGTCCTCGGCGACTAACTAGCGCGGAGGAACCTAGAGAGATGGGATGCGCACAGGTAGTAGGGCTGGATACCTGAGAAACAATAAACAGAATAATGGCAAACAACAATGTGACATGACTTATGTACAAGAACGATACTCCGTGATTATATGCAAAACCAAAACATAATAAACAGTAGAAACATAATGCCAATAGGTGGGTAGAGTCTCTTTCAGCAATAGGGCATTGTCCATGGAAAGGCTCAGGGTAGGCACTATGTGGCACAAATACAGTCCTCAGTAGTCCATAGGCTGTAGAGAAATATGTAATGCAAAACAAGAACATAACAAAATGCTTGGGATTACCCAGGTATGGAGGCTTAAACGGTTGCTAACTAACTAATTAATAAGAACATAGGTATATGAAAGAGGCAAAGTATATATATATATATATGAAAGGATATGGTTGCTCAGTCTCTATAGCGAGCTGGGGGAGTTCCCTTGGTACTTCGCTCTGATCGCCTCAGCACTTGGTCTTCTACTTGCGTAGGAACACTGGAAACTGGAACTCCATCTTGTGCTGGTTCAGGAGCAGCAATTGGAGCAGCAACACTGGAGTCCGGAATTTCATCTTGTGTTGATTCAGGAGCAGCAACACTGGAGTCCGGAATTCCATCTTGTGTTGGTTCAGGAGCAGCAACACTGGAGTCCGGAATTTCATCTTGTGTTGGTTCCGGGGCAACAATTGGAACCGGAACATGAGTCGGGATAGGAACTGGAACAGGAACAAACTGGTAACAGCTGGGGATAAGAAATTGAGATCTAAAGATCGATTCATCTACAGAAGGCTGTCTTGGAGGAGTTGCCATCACAGGAACTGGTTGGTAGACAGTTGTAGCTTGTGGTGGTGCTGACATCCTCAGTGAGTCCTCTCTGGTGCACAATTTGATGCGGTTCCGATGCACTGTTTGTGGAGCCATGCCTGGTTTCTTTACTTCATAAACATCGGACTCTGGATAGGGAATGGCTGTAATGGTGTAGGGCTCCGCTTCCCAAAGAGAATCAAGTTTTCCAGTTCTGTGGTACTTCTTTAACCATACTTTGTCACCAATGTGTAAAGGTGTAGCATTAGCTCTTTGGTTGTAGTTCTCTTCTTGTCGTCTGTGAGCTTCCTTCATGCGACAGTCGACTATCTCTTGCGCTTCTTGCATTCGGCGCTGATGTTCTAGAACCCAATCAGTCTTTGGCAGAGGGTTGATCACATCTGGTATCTGAATTCCTAAAGCACGGTCTTTTGGAAGTTGACCTTGTCTTCCAAACATTAAGAAGTATGGTGAATAGCCTGTAGAACAGTGGGTAGTGTTATTGTAGATCTCCACTAATTCATCAAGTAGTTGAGGCCATTCTGCTTGTTTGGTGAAAGATGCTGTTCTCAGCATGTTGATGAAGATCTGGTTAACCTTCTCACAAAGTCCATTCCCTTGGGGATGGTAGGCAGTTGTTCTCAGCTTTTTGCATTCATGGAACTGGCATAGTTCTTGGAAAAGCTGTGACTCGAATGCAGGTCCTCTGTCAGTTAGGACTGCTTCAGGACACCCGTAGTGTCTCACATATTCGCGGTAGAATGTGATGGCTGTGGTACGTGCGGTGAGGTCTTTAACTGGCACAACGACAACCCACTTGGAGTAGTGGTCCACCATGGTAAGGGCATATGAGTAGCCTGAACGAGTCGGGGCTAACTTCACATGGTCAAGAGCAACTAGTTCGTTTGGTCTCTGAGTATGGATGGGATGTAGTGGTGCTCTAGCATCCTTCTTACCAGTCTTTGTAAGGTTGCAGGCTGGACATTCACTACACCAACTCTCAATGTCAGCACGCATTCCAATCCAATAGAAGCGTTGGCGTATGATGGCTTCAGTTTTCTGCACTCCAAAGTGTCCAGATTGATCGTGGTAGGCATCAAGAATGATCTTGGCATCCCGCCTAGGAATGAGAATTTGGTGCAACCTCTCACCGGAAACAGGATCTAAGGTGTTGCGCAGAATCAAGCCTTTCTGGATGAAAAGTCTTTTGCGCTGCCTCCATAGGCGTTTGAGCTCAGTATCCGTATACCGTCTTCTGAGTCTGACAGGTATTCTTCCAGTGATTAGGTAATCATAGATTTCACCTATGACACGAGATTCTTTCTGGAGGGTTTGCCATCTAGATAGTTCTTGAAGTGGGTCAGATTTCTCTTGAGGACCTTCTTCAGGCTGTGTAGCAGCAATGACGTTCTGCGTAGCAAACTTCTGATAGAAGGGAGGCATCTCAACATCTTCCCACATGTCTTCTTCAGGAGGTTCTTCTCCTATAGGCAAACGGGATAAAGCATCAGCGTTTACGTTGGTCTTACCACTGCGGTATTTGAGGTCGAAACAATAGTTCGCCAATCTGGAAGCCCATCTCTGTTCGAGAGCACCTAGCCGTGCTGTGTTTAGGTGAGCTAGAGGATTGTTGTCTGTGTAAACGGTAAATGGTGTAGCCGCAAGGTAGTCTTTGAATTTCTCTGTGACGGCCCACACAACACCAAGCAGCTCTAACTTGAACGAACTGTAATTGTGATCGTTCTTCTCAGCACCTCTCAAGCTTCGGCTGGCATAAGCGATGACTCTCTCTTTGTTGTCCTGGACTTGTGACAGTACAGCTCCTAGGCCTTGATAGCTGGCATCTGTATAGAGACGGAAAGGATGGCTGTAGTCAGGATAAGCCAGAATTGGAGGAGAAGTCAATAAGGCTTTCAAAGTCTGGAATGCAGTTTCTTGTCTTTCAGACCAATCAATTAGGAGTCTTCTGTTTGAGTTTTCTTTAGGACAACCACGTAGCAATTCTGTCAGTGGTTCCGCTACCTGTGCAAAGTGAGGTATAAAGCGGCGGTAGTAGCCCGCGAATCCTAGAAAACTTCTGACTTCCTTTACTGTCTTTGGAGTTTCCCAGTCTTTGACAGCAGAGATCTTGTCAGGATCAGGCTGGATACCTTCAGCACTGACTACATGACCTAAGTAATTGACCTTTGGTTTTAGCAGGTGGCATTTTGAAGGTTTTATCTTCAGGCCGTGTTCAATAAGAACCTGGAACACTTCTGCTAGGTTGTTCAGATGGTCTTCATAAGTGCGAGAATACACAACAACATCATCGAGATACAGCAAAACACTCTGGAAGTTGAGGTGGCCAAGACATCTCTCCATGAGTCGCTGGAATGTTGCTGGGGCATTGCACAACCCAAAAGGCATGCTATTAAACTCATAAAGTCCCATCGGGGTGGTAAAAGCTGTCTTTTCTCTATCCTCAGGAGCCATGGGGACCTGCCAGTAGCCACTGGTTAGGTCGAGAGTTGAGAAGTATGCAGCTGAACCAAGAGCAGTGAGGGATTCTTCAATCCGTGGAAGAGGATAGGCATCTTTATGTGTGATGTCGTTCAGTCTTTTGTAGTCAACACAGAATCTGATGTTACCATCCTTCTTTCTTACCAAAACGATAGGTGCTGCCCAAGGACTTTGACTTTCTTGGATGACTTTGGTGTCTTTCATCTCCTTTATCAGCTTCTTTACTTGCTGGTAGTTAGCAGGAGGGATTGGACGGTATCTTTCCTTGAAAGGAGGATGATCACCTGTGTTGATTTTATGCTGGATCAAAGAGGTTTTCCCAAAATCAAGTGGATGCTTGCTGAAAGCTTGGCTGTGCCGTTTCGCAACTTTGATGACACCATTGATGTGTTCCCTAGGGGTATTCGCATCCCCAATGTTGAGTTCATTCCACCAGAAGGTAGTAGGTTTGTGAGTACCTCCGGCAGGGACATGAATTGACTTTTGATAAGCAAGTGCTTCATCATCTAAGATGTCTTCTGAATTGAGCTGATACAGTTGAGCAACTGACTTAAACTTGTGCAATTCAATAGGTGCATCACTTAGGTTGACTAGCCGTACTGGTACTTTACCGTTGGAGACGGTGACGATGCTTCTGGCGGCTTTCACCAGCGGCTGTCCTTCAATCTGAATAGGATCAAGAAGAGCTTCGTAATCTTCGTTGTTAATGCCTGGACGGACTCGGCACCAGATGAGAGTCTCACTGTTAGGAGTCAGAGTGACGGGTCTGGCATCCTGGATACGGACACGACAGATTTCACCATTACGGTTAGCAAACTTCTGCTGGGCACAGAGCACTTTGATGGTACGTTGTACAGCTTGCCTGTAAGAAAGAGTAGCAGTAGGGAGAGAAGCATGCAAAGCATCTAGCAATTCAGTGAATACATGACGCATAACATTCATGCCTAATACCACTGGTGTAGCCATTCCCTGAGACTCTGTAACAATTACACCTTGTCGTGGTAATTCACGATCACCAATACGAATGGTAGGTTCCCAGTAACCTAGTTGGGATATAGGCTGACCATTACTTGCAATCAAACGTAACTTCGCTTTGCCCACAGAATTTAGTATGTCAGAGTCCCAATATTTCTCAAAGGCTTGTTGCCCAATAGTTGTTACTTGTGACCCAGTGTCCACTAAAGCTTCTAATGGTACACCCTCAATCCAAATAGTTATGTACGGGCACTTGGAGACGAATCTGGATGTCCATGGCGATTGTCCCCCTGGGCCTTTGGATTCACCTCCCGAGGGGCGGCCCTTGGCCTCGGTGGTGTCCCGTTTAACTTAAAGCACTGGTATTTGTAATGCCCAACACGCTCACAGTAAGTACAATAAGGACGTTCACGTGGTGAAGACCGGTCAGGAGGAAGCCTATCAGGACTTGGGCGGCTAGAGTGAGGCTCTGCAGGCAATGTTCTAGATAAAGAGGGCTCACATGATGCAGACTGGCCTTTTAATTCCTTTAGGGCTTGGCAAAGAGATTCCACTACCTGAGCAAGAACATCGGTGGTAGAGGGCATAGTGGCAGGAGTAGGAGCCTGTACAGTCTGAGTGGCCTGCATGGGCACAATAGGAGGTAATGGAGATGCAGCGGAGATTCCACCAGCCAGGTCTGGGGAATATGTGGCAGAGTAATAATTAGCACAAGGTGAATCAGTTCCCACTATTCGTAGGGCCAAAGTCTTAAAATCTAGAAAAGACATGTCTGGATTTTGGGCTGATAGCATGCGGAGTTGACTCTGTATTAGTCGTGAGTCCACACCTTCTATGAACCTGTCTGTAATAATGCTTTCTGCAGCAGTAGGATCAATGTTGTCAACTTGGCGCAGAGCCCTATATGCTGACTGGAGGGCAAGTGCATAGTCTCTGAGGGTCTCACCTGGTCTCTGACGTCTGTCATAGAATTTAAGACGAACCTCAGTTGGTGATTGGACTTCGAATTCTTTTCTCAGACGCGTGAGGACCTGGTCAACGGTGGTCTTTTCTGTCGGTGGCCAGGAACGAACTTCCTCAGCAGCTGGACCTTCAAGTTGTCCTAAGAGAAGCTGTACCTGTTGCTTGGGAGAAAGTGATACAAGTTCAAGAGTACGCAATATCTTTTCCTGAAACTGAGCAAGGGTATGAGGATCCCCTCTGTAACTTGGAAGACTGGAGGGTCCTATAAAGAAAGGCAAGCCTGTCGCTATAACAGGAGTTGAAGCAGAGATGGTAGCTGTCTCCTGAGGTGCAGGAGAACTGGAGGATGAGGTTGTAGTGTTATCTGCGCCAGACAGGGCATCTCGAGGCGATGTAGACATTTTTGCAAAAATTAGGATACTGTCTCTTTAAGTAAAATAATAAGGCTTCTGTCTCTTTTATGAAATGCAAATCTCAGCAAATACAAAGTCACTTTATAAAATGCACTTATCTGTATCCCAGGAATGGCAGGTAACAGCAGACAATGGCAGTGGAGGTTCTGGCAGAAGTGATGAGCAGGAGCTGCAGGCAGGATGATCACTTTGATCCTTGAAGAGATAAGGAGTCTTTGCAAAAAGAATTGGGGGCAGGGAAGTTGGAGTCTTGTTACAGCTGGGATGGATTTGGATTCAGTGTCGGATAGAGATGGCGACACCCAGTTTTGGCACCTGGGGGAAGTTTGGTGGGGGGAGTTTACTCCTGCTGAATTGCTCAAGAAGCTAGTCAATCCAAAATGGTGGAATATGCAGTCACACAGCATGGCATACAACAACACAGTCTTTAGGCAGGCACAGAGGCAGAATGCTTTCACCCCCACTTTGTAGAGAGTATCGGTTAGTCTTGGAGCAGTAGTTCTCCAGAAGCAACATACAGTCTTTAGGCAGGCACAGAGGCACAATCCTGTTCGTGACGCCACAAAAAGGGGTTTGCAACACTCAGGAGGGCCAGGGCTGGTATCACGGTAATATATCAGATGTGGCCGGCTTGCAGGGAGTCCCTGGGTCCCGAATGTGCACAAAATTTCCCTTTTTGATGTCCCCGACTACCCTCCCCTGCGTGATATCTGACAATGACAACAGACAACCAGGCTTCGGGGGTAATCGTTGCTTTTCTTTTTACTAGCAGGACAAAGTAATACACATGTACATATGGAGGACTTCTTCACATACAATACAGCGATCTTTGCAGGTAGTGTCCAATTAGCGGAGGATGGGGCAGAATGCTTTGGATAGTGGTTGCTTGGCAGTTAACTTGTATATACTTGTAAAGATGGCCTGTATCCAGGGGGTTAGTCCTCAACAAACTGGGTACACGTATGTAGAAGAACAAATACAATTTTTCTTAGCAGCGGGAGATTCTCAATTTCTGCCAGACTAGCTATGGGCTTCTTTAAATATAGATTTGTCCCAAAGACTTACTTGGATAGAGATATACGTGGGGGGTCCCAGATGTATGGATAACCAGGTCCATCAACTTCAGCACTTGTAAGATTAGAGCTTCAGAGGAAAACGCTCTCTGAGAAGGGCCTTGAAGATAGGGAAGAAGACATCTCTGCTTGGTGCACCCTGATAAGTCGGAAGCCATTATCCATGCTCCATGTGCTCTGTCTCACAGCTGTGTCTACACTTGTAGCCCCACACAAAAGACATCAGCCAAAAACGTCCCCAACCCCCTCTAGAGAGGGTCGTCACTCAACTCTCCCTCCAGGCCAGTCAAGGGAGCCTCATTGGTCCTGGAGGTCAGCTAATCATAATGGACACTCCCTTTACAGTTACAACTCAAATTACAATGGCAAAGTATAGGCAGGTGCAGTTCACAAAAACATCCACAAGATGGCGCATTAATAGACCCCCTGTGTGCTGGCTCTGGAAGAATAGAAATATATAGAAGGAATGAAGGGGGAGGAAAATATTTACCTTATATGAAAATGTCCATGCTATCTCGGTCTGCATTAGAGGGAATTGGACTAGCAGTACCGGGACATTACACATATATATACTGTCACTGGTGTGGACCTGGCTGTATACATATATATACTGTCACTGGTGAGGACCTGGCTCTATACATATATATACTGTTACTGGTGAGGACCTGGCTCTATACATATATATACTGTCACTGGTGAGGACCTGGCTCTATACATATATATACTGTCACTGGTGAGGACCTGGCTCTATACATATATATACTGTCACTGGTGAGGACCTGGCTCTATACATATATACTGTCACTGGTGAGGACCTGGCTCTATACATATATATACTGTCACTGGTGAGGACCTGGCTGTATACATATATATACTGTCACTGGTGAGGACCTGGCTCTATACATATATATACTATCACTGGTGAGGACCTGGCTGTATACATATATATACTGTCACTGGTGAGGACCTGGCTGTATACATATATATACTGTCACTGGTGAGGACCTGGCTGTATACATATATATACTGTCACTGGTGAGGACCTGGCTCTATACATATATATACTATCACTGGTGAGGACCTGGCTGTATACATATATATACTGTCACTGGTGAGGACCTGGCTCTATACATATATATACTATCACTGGTGAGGACCTGGCCAGGGTCGGACTGGCCCGCCGGAGCACCGGGGGATCCCCCGGTGGGCCCCCGGGCCCTGACTATATTGCTAATCATTTTAGCATAGGCAGGGGCCCGATCATCAATGGGGTGGATCGGGTGGTTAGGACTGGAGGGACAACCTATATAACTCTTAACCAAATAGACTCCTATTTAATAAGGACAAACACACTGCTTAGTGGGAAAAAACTGGGGGGTTGGCCACAGCTTATTTATTAATTTACAACTTGAGCAAAAATTATGCTAACATTTGCATAATAAGTGTAAACATAAAAAACCCCAAACAAACTCCATGCCCTGTAACCTTGCTCCTGGCTTTCGCCCGAAATGCCAGACCGCCTTCCGACAGCGGGCATGCGGACCATCTCATCTCCGGGGCATGGAAACCTTCCGCCAGCTGTGATAACGAAAACCTAAAGAAAAGAACAGTTAGCCATCGACAAAACAAACCACCGTGAGGGCAGGGTGGGAGGGAGACCCTCTCTGCAGCCGACACTGTGAGAAGGTGCTTCCACATCCACGTGACCTCAATTTTATAGTGGCCCGCCCTTTGAAACTAGGGGCCAATCAGAAAAAGACCGCCAAGGAGTCTCCAATGATTTTAAAAGTAAACCTGCTAGTCACCCCGCCCTCCAGTCCTAGCCCTTCTCTCTATACGCTTCAAGGGCTCCTAGACTGGAGGGACAACCTATATAACTCTTAACCAAATAGACTCCTATTTAATAAGGACAAACACACTGCTTAGTGGGAAAAAACTGGGGGGTTGGCCACAGCTTATTTATTAATTTACAACTTGAGCAAAAATTATGCTAACATTTGCATAATAAGTGTAAACATAAAAAACCAAACAAACTCCATGCCCTGTAACCTTGCTCCTGGCTTTCGCCCGAAATGCCAGACCGCCTTCCGACAGCGGGCATGCGGACCATCTCATCTCCGGGGCATGGAAACCTTCCGCCACGGAGGGGACGTTGTAGACCTACACACGTCTCCGACCAACCCCACCCAAAATCAACTTCGCCTTCTCAATACCGTCCTGCAACCCGGCCAGAAATATATCAAGCCCAATGGGGTTGAGGTGCACCCCGTCGGCCCTCAACAGGTTACCATTGTCACCCTCCAACTCCGTGTGCCGCACCGAAACCCCTCCCAGGGACCTAACATGTTTCGACACCCGGTGGTTCACCACCCTCCTAGCCCTCTCAAGAGCATTCATATCCCTCGCCCCTCTCCACACCTTCCTAGGCACAATCTCCGACCATACCAAAACAACTTCCCTAAAAAATTCAGGAAAACGAGAAAAATCCTGTCTGATCAATGAAACCAAATCCCCCATCTTAGTTGCCCCCAAGTCATTTTCCCCAGCATGCACTACTAAAATTGCACTACCGGAGACAGACCTGCTCAGTTTGGCGACCTGGGGGAAGATGCCCATCCACCGAAGTCCGCGGATCCCCAGCCAATGTACTTCCGTCCCTTCCGTCCCCAGAGATAAACCACCAGGACGCTCCGCCGCTCTCCTCGCAGCCCAATACACGTAGGAGTGCCCTACTATCCAAACAGGAATGGGAAAACCTATGAAAGAACAAAAAGGAAGAAAAACATTACCAAGCAAAAACATTCATGCCGTGAGCAAATCGGGGCGAACATACGAACGATATGCTTCAGAAGACCATCTACCGACCCTTTTGACACCTTCGACACCTAATCCCAACACATCGGCAGCAGTGGCCGCCCCAATCCGGAAGGAATGGGACGCAAAATCAGACGGGTTAAGACCTAAATTGACTAAAGACAGCCGAAAAACGGAGGAAAATTGAAATTTAGTAAGGGGAGAACCACAGGAATGCAACAGAAATCGATCACCAGGCACACGCACAGTCAAATATTCACTCACTAAACGAAAAGGGCAGGATGAAGAACCAATAGCACGCAAGGACACCCAGGTACCCCGGCCATACACATCCGTCTTAGACTTGCGGATACACACTCTGACACCGGAATCAACAACCACCACATCATTCTGACCCAGACCGCCAGACGCTCTCGCACTGGCGGGCAAAAGTTCGCTGATACGTAAAGCCGCATAAAATGCTAAAGAAAAGGCTACACGAAACAACAATACCTCGGAATCACAAGAACATACAACGGACAATATCCCCATCAGGCGGTCTAGCAGAGAAAGCGACACCGGACGACGTCTGTCAACCGAAGAAACCTCTTTCTTCCAGCCCCTAAGAATCTGCCGAATCACAAAACATTTAGTAACATCCGAAAAACCATGCAATTTCAACATAAATGCAATACCCGACAAATGTTTCTTCACCAGGGACGCCGATACACCCCTGCGACGTAGACTGCACAATAAATCCAAGGTAACATTTAAGCGGCAGCTGTCCTCTGCGGGTACCAAAAACCGCCGCGAACCCGTCGCTGCCCGCTGCATCAGTGAACAAACACAAATCGCCACTAGATAACTCAGACTCCTGACAGATAACACGCCCGTTGAAAGACAGTAAGAATTCCCGCCAAACCAACAAATCTGCGCGCAAAGGCTTCGTAACCCTAATAAAATGATGCGATGCCTGAACACCTTTTGTCGACAGAGAGAGCCGACGACAAAAGGCCCTGCCCATAGGCATCACCCTACAGGCAAAGTTCAGCAGACCCAAAAGCACCTGCATCTGATGAAGAGTAACCTTGCGGGACCCGGACACCTCCTCCACAGTTGATAACAGGCGATTTAACTTATCAGAAGGCAAACGAAAAACCATGGAAACCGTGTCAATTTCTATTCCTAAAAATGAAAGACAAGTAACCGGACCAACAGTTTTTTCGGCTGACAAGGGGACCCCGAAGCGCTCCATCAAGCTTTTAAAGGAACAAAGCAACAACTCACACGTAGCTGACCCAGCCGACCCAACGAACAAAAAATCGTCGAGATAATGAATAGACGAAGAGATACCCGATTCAAAACACAAAGACCACTCTAAAAAGGAACTAAATAACTCAAAATAATAACAGGAAATTGAACAGCCCATGGGCAAACACATGTCAACAAAGAAGAAACCACGCAAAGAACAGCCCAACAAGTGGAAACAGTCAGGGTGGATCGGCAAAAGACGAAAAGCCGATTCAATATCCGATTTGGCCAAAAGGGCGCCCGGGCCAGCCCTTCGGACCAAATCGACCGCCCTATCGAAGGACGCAGACTCTTCCTTAGAAATTCCGTCGTTAACCGAATCCCCCTTTGGGAAAGACAGGTGATGAATGAGGCGGAACTTGCCAGGTTCCTTCTTCGGAACCAAACCCAAAGGAGACACCCTGAAATTAGGAAAAGGGGGTTCACTAAACGGACCCGCCATCCTGCCAAGCTCCACCTCCTTCATCACCTTCTCCCAGGCCAAATCAACATTCTCGGAAACTGACTTCAAATTGGAACAAAACATAGACGACACCGACGGAACAAAAGGTATAACAAAGCCTTCGGTGAAGCCATCAAGCAGCAGCTTTGCCTCCCGTCTCCTGGGATACAGGTTTAGCCACTGCCTGATGACCTGACCTCTCACCGGCGTTCTCCGAGACACCTGCGGAACCCACTCTGGCCGACTGCTTTCCTTTTTTAGAACAACGGACAGCCGGGTGGGATCCCCCGCAGATGGAGCAGTCATGCCTGAATTTGCATGCTGCAAAAAATCTACAGTGGCCCTCGTTAAAGAGCCAGCACGAACCCGTCGGCTTCTGGGAAACAGCACCCGAGGACCCACCCCCGGGACCGGCCTGAAAGGGGCGCTGAGCCTTCTGCGAAAGGATCAATTGGATCCAGACATCCGCAGCTTTGGAGGCCCAACCAATAGAAGGAGTAAAGGCCAAACGACGCCGGTACTCCTCGTCATAGCGCCACCAAGCTGCACAGCCGTGCATCTTGTGGGCGCTATAAATTGTGTCTAAATAAACAAAAAGCTCCGGACCCCTTTCAGGCAAGTGCTGACACAAAATATAAGACATGACTGAAAAGGCTTGCAACCAGTTCCCGAAGGTCTTAGCGACCTTGGGTTTCCTATCAGAACCTCGCTCGAACGACCTCTCCTTGTCCACCGTCACATGGTCGGGAGAAAGGAGAGACCAAATATCTATATACTCCCCTTTTAAAATCTTTTCCTGGGTGTCAGCTGGCACATTAATGCCCAACGGAGACACCCCGCAAAAGATAGAATCACGAAAGGTCATACCAGCCTGCCCGCCCACGGACGGAGGGCAAGAACCTCCTGGCGCCGTAAGCGAACCGGCAGGTGCAACCGAGCCATCCAATTGACTAGCGACCCTACGCAAAACCGAAGCTAAATCCTCCGGAGGGCCCGCAGCCGGTAGGGCAGACCAAGCAAGAGAAGCAGAAGAGCACTCACCTTCTCTCCTGGTCCCTGATTCTGGCAAAGGAGGGGCCGGCGATGGGACGGGGACTTCCAATGGCGCAGGTGAAGGTCCGGGGATCTGCTGGCGAACCGGAGGGCTAGGTGGAGCCCCTGGTGAGCCTCTTCTAGAAGAATTTCTACCCGAGGCATGGCTTGACCGCGAAGGAGACCGTCTTGACCTGGAGAAGGTGGAACGGGCAGGAGAGCCGACTGAAGCGTGACGTGCGCTGGAGGACCTGCGTTCGACCGACCGATTACGGGAAAACCTGCTTCTGGACCGGGAACGGTGGCGAGATCCATGAGAATGCGAATGGCGATGAGCGCTCCTCCTGGAGCGGACGGGCGATCTCTCTCTCGACTGCCGACGAGGGCTCCGCTGCGGACCTGAAGAGGAAGATGAAGCAGAGGCAGAAGGGCATCTATGCAAACGAGGTGACATAGCAACGGAAGGACGCCGTGCATGTGAGCTCCTGCTCAAATCTCTAGCACCCTGCGCAGCCCCCGTTGCCATGGGCAGCTGCAGAAGCGCAGAAGGCGGAGCCTGGGCGCTAACCAGACCCCCCTGAAAAACCAAAGGTGGCATGGCGTTAAACCCCCCATAAGAAAATTGCTGTGGGGGCATATAAGGTGTTTGAAGGGGGAAAGGGCCGCTAGACACCGCCTCCCCGCTACCCGAAACCCCTCCCCCAACCGCAAGGGCTACAGGGCTGCTGGATGAGGATGCTGATGGTAAAGGCAAGCCCCAAGCGCCATCAGGCGCGCCACCAGCTGACGCTGGACCGGATCCCTGGGAAAGCTGAGTAACTGCAGGGAGACCCGCCCCCCCGGCCCATCCATCCCCGTGACGGGAGAAAACCTGTTCTATGGCCCACGTGTTGCTAGGAGGGAGGGGAGCACTTACCTGGACGCCACGCGCATTAACCCCAGCGGAGGATATGGGGAGACCCGAGGAGGGAGCGCCGATGCGAGCGCCCTGGACATCCACAGCCGCGGCCCTGCTAACAGGAGAAGACACACGCTGCGCACCTGGCCCATCCCCACGCCCCGCCCCCCCCGCTGCCGCCGGCCGTGCGCGCGCACGCGAACGCTCCTGGGCTAACAACAAGGACGGAGCTGCTACAGCCTTACCCCTCGCCGCCGCACCCGAACCCGAACGCCCGATCCTCTTCTTACCACTCCCCGGGGGACTAGGGCTGAGCCGTCTCGGAGGTCTGGTGTCCCTCTGCGGCCTCCTGGCTTCCACAGGCGCAGGCCCCGGCACGAAAACTTCCTCCACGCCTGGACCCATCGACTGCTCACCGGACACGTCCCGCTGCGATTCCTCCGATCTGGACTCCTGGACTCCTCTCAGCAAGGCATCAAGCCAGCCAGAACCCTCCGCTCTGAGCCTGTCCATGATGAGCCGCTCCATCTCCATGACAAGGTAAGCGCTCGATCCTCTCTGCAGCCGACACTGTGAGAAGGTGCTTCCACATCCACGTGACCTCAATTTTATAGTGGCCCGCCCTTTGAAACTAGGGGCCAATCAGAAAAAGACCGCCAAGGAGTCTCCAATGATTTTAAAAGTAAACATGCTAGTCACCCCGCCCTCCAGTCCTAGCCCTTCTCTCTATACGCTTCAAGGGCTCCTAGGGCCCGATCGGGCCCCTGACATTTCAATCGGGCCCCTGCCCATGTCAGAGGAGGATTAGGGGAGGCGCTTAGGGCGCCTCCCTTAATCCTAAGAACCAGCGCAAGGAGAGCTACCGCTCTCCTTGCGCTTGTTCAGTCATCTACGTATCAGCGTAGGCGGCGTCATCACGCCGCCTACGCTGATACAGAGACGTCTGACAGAAGAGGATGCGGGAGCAGCAGCAGCGGTCGGTCGGTCGGTAAGTATAATAACTTTTTTTTGTTTTATAATAGGCCGCTGCCTGCTGGAGTATCTACCAGCAGGCAGCGGCCTATTACCAACCCGGACCTGTTCACTGCCGCCCCCGCTTCCCCTTGTACTTTAGGCCGCGGCGGGCGGTAGTGAATAGGCCTGGGCCAGGCCGTGACCCACTGCCGCTGATATTATACTCGGGGGTCTTTTCAGACCCCTGAGTATAATAATCGGAGCCCCAGGGGAGGTGAGAGAACATAATAAACAGTGTTACTCACCTCTCTGGGATCCGGTGTTACTCCTAGCTGGCTTTGGGGCTATATGGTAATGCCCAGACGTCACGTGGTCTGGAATATTACCATATAGGCCCGAAGCCTGTGCTAGCAGTACTATATAGGCCTGAAGCCTGTGCTAGTAGTAATAGCCTGTTACTGCTAGCACAGGCTTTAGGCCTATATAGTAACAGGCTGTTACTGCTACCACAGGCTTTGGGCCTATATGTTACTGCTAGTGCAGGCTTTGGGCCTATATGGTAATATCCCAGACCACGTGACGTCTGACACATTACCATATAGGCCCAAAGCCTGCTAGGAGTAAAATCGGATCCCAGTGAGGTGAGTAACAGTGTTTATTATGTTCTCTCACCTCCCCTGGGGCTCCGATTATTATACTCAGGGTCTGAAAAGACCCCCGAGTATAATAATAGTTCATGGGTGTGCAACTGTGGGGCATAATAGAGCTTGAAGGGTCCACTGTGGCCCCTGTAACCTCTATTATGCCCTACAGTGGCCCCCCTGCAACCTCTATTATGCCCCACAGTCTATTGTGCCATTGTGGGGTATTATATAGGCTGCAGGGGCTGTATATATAATATATATATATATATATATATATATATATATATATATATATATATATATATATATATATATATGGGTTGGGTACATGGAGAAGTGAGGAGTCAAAGATGTCTGTGTTTCAAACTTTACAGAGTCAAGTCACAGCTGGAAGAAGTGGTCATGGCGGTCCAAAGGGAAGAGACGGGAAATGTGGGAAGACGTCTCCTGTGAGTATTACTGCACAAAATATTACTGCATTGTATTTATTGTAATGTTGTGATTTATTGTAATGGTACTGCTAGCACCCCCAATCCCCCCGCTGTCTGAGGTGGACAATCGAAAGATGCCCCCAAATCTTTCAATTACTACAACTCCCAGCAGCTCCAGATGCCCTGGAACTGTTGAGAGTTGTAGTCCACCCACCCCATAGATGATGTCCCACTCTATTGTTATGCTGGTGCCCTTTTCTAGAGCGCCAGCATAACAATATCCAAGTTTCAGAAACGCTGAGGACTTAGGATATGTTCACACATCAGTATGCCATCCGTCCGTTTGAATTCAGTTTGACACTTCAGAACGGACTGATGCACATACTGATCTCTACTCTGGTTACAATTGCTACTTTTAATCCCCTTATCTGTCCTCTAGGGGACGGAGAGCGTTTGCTATCAGCATAAAAAGGTGTCAGTATACAATCAGTATGTGCATCAGTCCGTTTTGAAGTGTCAAACTGAATTCAAACGGACAGATGGCATACTGATGTGTGAACATACCCTTATCTGCCTGACAATGCCTGAAAATGGCTGACACCTGGCGGACTTCATTATGTTAATGAGGTCTGCCACTGTCTGTGTGTAACCGCCATTTTGATAGTCCACCTCTCCGTCATTCTGGTCCCATGGTGGACCTGTATGACGGAGAGCTTGCCGCTGTTGTGAACCTAGCATAAGGCTATGGCTACACTATAATTTCTGTCATACAACCAAAGATGTGTCGCCCTGTGATTCTTTCACTCATGTTAGTGAATGGAGTCACATTGCAACCTGAGGGACCCAATGCGACTCCATTCACTAATGTGAAAGCGTCCCAAAGGGACACTGCGATCTTTGGTTGCATGAAGGAAGTAGTAGTGTAGCCATAGCTGTTTTGCACACTGTATTGTGCGTGAAAATGCACTTTAAACGTGTATAATGGCAAAAACTGGACGGGCGATATTACATATGGCAGTAGGGTGGGCCCCTGGAGATAATCCCACTGGTGGGCCCTAGGCACCCCAGTCCGACCCTGGACCTGGCTGTATACATATATATACTGTCACTGGTGAGGACCTGGCTCTATATATATACTGTCACTGGTGAGGACCTGGCTCTATACATATATATACTGTCACTAGTGAGGACCTGGCTCTATATATATACTGTCACTGGTGAGGACCTGGCTCTATATATATACTGTCACTGGTGAGGACCTGGCTCTATATATATACTGTCACTAGTGAGGACCTGGCTCTATATATATACTGTCACTGGTGAGGACCTGGCTCTATACATATATATACTTAGTGTAGGTGTGATTATATCCATGTAGCTCTATGTGTAACTTCTTCCTGGCTGTCTATGGCCAATGTTCACTTTACCTTTATATTGGGGTGTTGCCTTTGTACCTGGAGGATTTCTCATTGGTTATTTCTATCATTGCTTTCCACATGTATTTATCACCCTGTGACACACACTATACACCCGGCCCTTATACATTGGGATTTGGTATTTCTGACACCTATATAGACTTCCCATGTCTTTCCAGTTACATTATTACAGAGCAGTATAAGAGTGTAAGCTGCTCTCTGATTGGTTACTGTGGGAGCGGCTCTCTGATTGGTTACTGTAGGAGCTGCTCTCTGATTGGTTACTGTGGGAGCTGCATTCCAGTTGCTATGAGTAACAATGAGCTACAACCTGGCTACGTATAACAGTTACAGTTACCACTTACAGTTGTTTGCAGAGCCTTCTGTGATATCTGTGACATGTAAGTAACAAATGAGGGGCCACAACTGCTGGGGCCAATGTCATAACCGTATGTGTGTATATAAGAGGGACAGAGGTCACATGTGGGCCCTCGTACCTGAGGGGGCCACATATAAAGATCACACTATTATACTTTTCGGACCCCCGAGTATAATGATCGTTGGCCCGGGAGAGGTAAGAAACATAAAAAAACACTGTTACTTACCTCTCCACGATCCGGACAGGTTTCGGCCTGCATCCCGGGTCATGTGACGTCTGAAGTCATTGAAGATGGACTACTTTGGAGGCCAACAGCGTAGGAGGCGGGAGATAGGTGAGTAACAGAGGGTTTTTATGTTTTTCTCCCCTGGGTGTCCAATTAATATACTCTGGGGTCTGAAAAGACCCCAGAGTATAATAATTGTTTATGGGCGTCCACAGTGGGACAAAAAACTGTGTGCAGGGGCCACTATGGGGTACAATACTGTGTGCAGGGGCCACTATGGGGGATAATACTGTGTGCAGGGGCCACTATGGGGATAATACTGTGTGCGGGGCCACTATGGGGTACAATATTGTGTGCAGGGGCCACTATAGGGTACAATACTGTGTGCAGGGGCCACTATGGGGTAAAATATTGTGTGCAGGGGCCACTATGGGGTACAATACTGTGTGCAGGGGCCATTATGGGGTACAATACTGTGTGCAGGGGCCACTATGGGGTACAATATTGTGTGCAGGGGCCACTATAGGGGATAATACTGTGTGGAGGGGCCACTATGGGGGATAATACTGTGTGCAGGGGCCACTATGGGGATAATACTTTGTGCGGGGCCACTATGGGGTACAATATTGTGTGCAGGGGCCACTATGGGGTACAATACTGTGTGCAGGGGCCACTATGGGGTAAAATATTGTGTGCAGGGGCCACTATGGGGTACAATACTGTGTGCAGGGGCCATTATGGGGTACAATATTGTGTGCAGGGGCCACTATGGAGGATAATACTGTGTGCAGGGGCCACTATGGGGTACAATATTGTGTGCAGGGGCCACTATGGGGTACAATACTGTGTGCAGGGGCCATTATGGGGTACAATATTGTGTGCAGGGGCCACTATGGGGGATAATACTGTGTGCAGGGGCCACTATGGGGGATAATACTGTGTGGAGGGGCCACTATGGGGTACAATACTGTGTGCAGGGGCCACTACGCAGAAATGCGTAGGAGTGGGTCGGTCGAGGTCTTCGGTGTCGGTTGGGGGGGGGGGGCAAGTCAAAAGTTCGCCACAGGCCCCGCCATTCCTAGTTACGCCACTGGCTGCAGATGTAGTGAGCGGCCGAGACGTCTTATAGATTCTATGTAATAAACTTCAAAACATCTCAAAGATTCTAACCCAGAGTGTATTGTCTATTATATTCCCCGAAACGGCAGAAAGAAGAGAAAATGGACAAGTACGTGAACAAGCTACTGTAAGTGTGCAGATCTTATGTTATTGGGCTCCTCTCTCCTGTAGTGTCGTACTCTTGATGGACTTGTATGGGACAGAACCACAATCACTAACAAGACTATGGCAAATACAAAGCCTGGCAACCTGCATGTAAACAATGCCAGGTGCTGGGTGCTCTGGGAAACAGCTGATCAGTGGGGTCCCAACAGTCGGACCCCGCTAATCTCATATTGATGATCTATCTTAATTATAGATCATCCATTTTTAAAAGGTGGATTAACTTTGTGTTGTATTGGGCGTACCTCGTTTATTTGGGGCCCTGCGAGGCCACCTATTTTTTTCATGTCTAATGTCCTTTCTTTGCTCCTTTAATAAAGTTTGGTGATGTAAAAGGTGGGTTAACCCTATAAAGTTGATAGGTCATCTTTAAAGGGGTTGTCCCACGTCGCATACTTACCAGTCTTCGTTTCTGTGAATTCTTCTGTCTTCTGGCTTTGTCTCGTCATTGGTGGGCGGGGTCACATATGAAAAGCCAGCCGGCGAGATGCCGCCGGCCCTGCGTGCGCGCTCATAGACCAGTCTAGCCTTCACAGTGCAAATACAAACCGACAGGGTGTCGGGGTCTGTATTCGCATTGTGAAGGCTAGACTGGTGTATGAGCGTGCACACAGGGCCGGCAGCATCTCGCCGCTTGGCTTTGCATATGTGACCCCGGAGCGGAATAACAGCATCGCTTCTGCCGCTGCTTGCTTCATGCAGGGCAGAAGCATAGCGATGTTGCAGGCTTCACCTGTGCGCCGGCATCCGCCTCTCTATTACAGCGGATGCTGGGGAGTGTTAGACGCCGGCACAGGTGAAGCCAGCAACATCTCTATGCTTCTGCCCTGCATGAAGCAAGCAGCGGCAGAAGCGATGCTGTTATTCCGCTCCTCCGCCCCCCGCCCCGGAATAGCAGCATCGCTACTGCCGCTGCTTGCTTCATGCAGGGCAGAAGCATAGAGATGTTGCTGACTTCACTTGTGCCGGCGTCTAACCCTGTATTGGCGGCCCCTTCCCCCAAAGGGTAAACTACCCCCCCACCTCCATGTTCGCTCCCGTGCACTTAGCCCCTCCTCCCTCCCCCTGAGAGCAGGCAGACACATCACTTGACTCAGGAGCAGCTAGGTCAGGGCTGTGGCCACAAAAAAATGAATAAAGTAAGATAGTGGCCAAACAAAGCAATTTTGCTGAAGCAATGTATTTAGGAAAAGTCTTACATTCACATTAATAAGCATTATAGATAGGATCCTTGTGATGGGACAACCCCTTTAAGAGATCAGTAGGATCCAAAGCCTGGGAACCTTACTGTCAGCTATTTGTAGGCGCTATGTCACTCATGCGATCGCCCCGACCCCTTCACTATGTCTCAGGCTGTGTATTGCAGCCATGTCATATGATAACAGTAAAGGGGTCATGGCGCTCGCATGACTGCCACAACCCCTTAAAACCACTGATCTGTAAGGGTCCCGGATTTTGGACCCCCATTGATCTCTTACTTATGACTGATCCTAAGCACCTGGAATACCCCTTTAAAGTTTGTGACTTGGTGATGGATGGCTCTCTGGAGGGAGGGGATCGGAACGTGACTACATCAAGTTTGTAAAAGTGGTAAATTGTAACAAAATATATAGAAATTTGGTATCGCGAGGGGAGTACCTCTAGGTGGTGCAGAGGTAGTGATCACTACGGGGCCCTGGAGCCTGAGGGGGCCTCTTCACAACATAATAAGACACCAGTGTGACATATTTTGCATTGGAGCCCAGTAAGAAGATTTTGGCTCCTGTATTGCATGGAGAACAATACAAAAATTGCCCATAGCAGGAAGGAGTTAATATTAATGACCTGTCCTTAGGTTAGGCCTCTAGTGGGTCTGACTGGGCCCCCGACCTATCTAATGGTAGAGCATGCAGGACAGCCCTCTCATTGCTCAATAGGCATAGCGCCACACGTTTTGTAGTGACCATGCCCAGTACTGCAGCTCTTTGGAGTTAAGTTCCATATGAGGGGTCACATATTTATAGATTGGTGTCTGACAGGTTCTTTGCTTTGTCTTTAATAGTGAAGAAGATAATATGGAAGAACTGGAAGAGCTGGTAGAGCTGATGGAGTAAGTAGAGGAATAGAAGGGGGTGGTGACAACAGACATTACATGACACAACAGCACAGACGTCTCATCTCTACATCCAGGGGGATGACAAGTCTGACCCCACATCTACCCGGCTGTACCGAGACCTGCCACAGGGGGGACACATGAGGGGAAGGTTCTCCCTCTATAGTCTCACCCCCCAGTAGTGGGGTAATGGAGCATTTGGGACCATTACGGGGTCCACTCTACAATACTGGATGTCACCCCGACATTCTCTCAGGATTTATGTCTACTCCATAAGACACAGAAGAAAATTGTCCTGAAAGTGACGAAACCTTCTAGATAATATTTCTCCTTCTCTCTTTTTCCACCAGATTTATATGGGACGTACATTTTATAAAGCCAGCCTTCAGGTAGGTCTCCCGGAACACACCGGATCCCTCCTCAGTTACAGTATAAGGGTCTTCTATGTACAGAGTGGGGGGAATAGTCCTGGGGGCCAATATTTTAGACTGAGGGGACAACCGACATCTTTACTCAATAGGAAGAGACAGAGGAACAGAGACTATTGTCAGAGACTACAACCTGCACCGACCAAGTTCTGCTCACACATCTGAGGGTTTGGTACAGTGTATCAGTGTAGGTAATGCTTTGTGTAGTTCTAGAAACCTCTATCCTGATCTGAAGTACCAGGTGATGGTTCTTACCTACACTGATACATTGTAACGACATTATTATCGGGGTACCGGTTCATGACATTATTCTATAAGCTTTATTCTCCTTAGAGTGGGGGGTCCAGTAAATGCATTACTAGATGTAGGGGGGGGGGGGAGTTATTACAGAGAATAAAGAGTTAATGATGGTAACTGGAGATGTTTCCTCTATTACAGAAAAAAATTTACATTTCCATCTGAGAGGCCCGAACTTGGAACAATCATGTAAGTCTACAGGAAGGGCGGGGGAGGGAGAGGGGCAGAAAAAGGGTATCTATAGAGGAGTATCCAAGATGGCAAAACTGGTGACAATCTAATCATATGAAGAAAGATCAGACTTCTTGTAACTTACACATTGCTCCAAATCCTCTGCAACTTACACTCTGCCCTAGGGCTACATACAGTAAATTGCATTAAAGGGATTCTATCAAGAGAATCCTGTTTTAAGCTATACCCACGTCAGAATACCCGTAAGAAAGATTATTCTCCCCCTACCTTTAGATGTCTTCTCCGCTCCACCGTCCCTTAGATATCCCGGGTTTTGTCCATATGGTAATGGAGGCGTCCCCTGTGCTGCGAGAAAACTATCCAGCACCACCTTCTTCTTCTCGCCTCCTCCACCTCTTCTTCCTCGTCCCATCACGTCTTCTTCAAAAAGTGCAAACTGCGCATGCCCGTCGCCATTTTCCTGTGGCCAAACGGGAAAGAAGAGGCGGAGGCGTCGAACAAGAAAGGGGCGCTGGATAATTTGCTCACAGCACAGGGGACGCCCCCAGTGCTGGGATAAAACTAATCAGCATATGGGCGAAAACCGGGATATCTAGGGAACAGCGACGCGGAGAAGACATTTAAAGGTAGGGGGGAGAATAGCACTAGGGAGAGCTCACTACATACAGGATTATACAGTCACCACTAGGGAGAGCTCACGACATACAGATTATACAGTCACCACTAGAGGGAGCTCACAACATATAGATTCTACAGTCACCACTAGGAGGAGCTCACTACATACAGATTATACAGTCACCACTAGGGAGAGCTCACTACATACAGATTATACAGTCACCACTAGGGAGAGCTCACTACATACAGATTATACAGTCACCACTAGAGGGAGCTCATTAAATACAGATTATACAGTCACCACTAGAGGGAGCTCACTACATACAGATTATGCAGTCACCACTAGAGGCAGCTCACTACATACAGATTATACAGTCACCATTAGGGAGAGCTCACTACATACAGATTATGCAGTCACCACTAGGGGGAGCTCACTACATACAGATTATACAGTCACCACTAGGGAATGCTCACTACATACAGATTATACAGTCACCACTAGGGAGAGCTCACTACATACAGATTATGCAGTCACCACTAGGGGGAGCTCACTACATATGAATTGATATAGTTTCCTTTGACCTCGATAGTTGATCAGTATGCAGTGAGTGCCTCCTTTTATTGATGGCTCTAGTGGGGGCTCTCATAATTATAGATTGTTGTCTGATTATTTTTATGTTCTTTCTCCAATAGTGAGGATGTAGAAATTCCTGATGAAGAGCCCCAGACTGTGTAAGTATAAGGGCCACATACGACGCCTGCTGACCCCGCCCATTACCGCTCTCATCACATCTTTGTGATTTTCACTTTCTGGTTCTTTAGATGGGAAAAAATGGAGATACATTGTAACAACACATGAATCCTACTGCTAGGGCAAACCAGTCTCATGGGGGGCCAGATATTGGGGTACAGTGGGCATTATTAGGGGTTGGTATTTCTTTAAACTCTATAGCTATGGGGTAGATGAGTTATATATTTAAGAGATCAGTAGGATCCAAAGCCTGGGAACCTTACTGTCAGCTATTTGTAGGCGCTATGTCACTCATGCGATCGCCCCGACCCCTTCACTATGTCTCAGGCTGTGTATTGCAGCCATGTCATATGATAACAGTAAAGGGGTCATGGCGCTCGCATGACTGCCACAACCCCTTAAAACCACTGATCTGTAAGGGTCCCGGATTTTGAACCCCCATTGATCTCTTACTTATGACTGATCCTAAGCACCTGGAATACCCCTTTAAAGTTTGTGAAATGGTGATGGATGGCTCTCTGGAGGGAGGGGATCGGAACGTGACTACATCAAGTTTGTAAAAGTGGTAAATTGTAACAAAATATATAGAAATTTGGTATCGCGAGGGGAGTACCTCTAGGTGGTGCAGAGGTAGTGATCACTACGGGGCCCTGGAGCCTGAGGGGGCCTCTTCACAACATAATAAGACACCAGTGTGACATATTTTGCATTGGAGCCCAGTAAGAAGATTTTGGCTCCTGTATTGCATGGAGAACAATACAAAAATTGCCCATAGCAGGAAGGAGTTAATATTAATGACCTGTCCTTAGGTTAGGCCTCTAGTGGGTCTGACTGGGCCCCCGACCTATCTAATGGTAGAGCATGCAGGACAGCCCTCTCATTGGTCAATAGGCATAGCGCCACACGTTTTGTAGTGACCATGCCCAGTACTGCAGCTCTTTGGAGTTAATTTCCATATGAGGGGTCACATATTTATAGATTGGTGTCTGACAGGTTCTTTGCTTTGTCTTTAATAGTGAAGAAGATAATATGGAAGAACTGGAAGAGCTGGTAGAGCTGATGGAGTAAGTAGAGGAATAGAAGGGGGTGGTGACAACAGACATTACATGACACAACAGCACAGACGTCTCATCTCTACATCCAGGGGGATGACAAGTCTGACCCCACATCTACCCGGCTGTACCGAGACCTGCCACAGGGGGGACACATGAAGGGAAGGTTCTCCCTCTATAGTCTCACCCCCCAGTAGTGGGGTAATGGAGCATTTGGGACCATTACGGGGTCCACTCTACAATACTGGATGTCACCCCGACATTCTCTCAGGATTTATGTCTACTCCATAAGACACAGAAGAAAATTGTCCTGAAAGTGACGAAACCTTCTAGATAATATTTCTCCTTCTCTCTTTTTCCACCAGATTTATATGCGACGTACATTTTATAGAGCCAGCCTTCAGGTAGGTCTCCCGGAACACACCGGATAATTCCTCAGTTACAGTATAAGGGTCTTCTATGTACAGAGTGGGGGGAATAGTCCTGGGGGCTAATATTTTAGACTGAGGGGACAACCGACATCTTTACTCAAAGTACAGTGTATCAGTGTAGGTAATGCTTTGTGTAGTTCTAGAAACCTCTATCCTGATCTGAAGTACCAGGTGATGGTTCTTACCTACACTGATACATTGTAACGACATTATTATCGGGGGTACCGGTTCATGACATTATTCTATAAGCTTTATTCTCCTTAGAGTGGGGGGTCCAGTAAATGCATTACTAGATGTAGGGGGGGGGGGGGGAGTTATTACAGAGAATAAAGAGTTAATGATGGTAACTGGAGATGTTTTCTCTATTACAGAAAAAAATTTACATTTCCATCTGAGAGGCCCGAACTTGGAACAATCATGTAAGTCTACAGGAAGGGCGGGGGAGGGAGAGGGGCAGAAAAAGGGTATCTATAGAGGGGTATCCAAGATGGCAAAACTGGTGACAATCTAATCATATGAAGAAAGATCAGACTTCTTGTAACTTACACATTGCTCCAAATCCTCTGCAACTTACACTCTGCCCTAGGGCTACATACAGTAAATTGCATTAAAGGGATTCTATCAAGAGAATCCTGTTTTAAGCTATACCTACGTCAGAATACCCGTAAGAAAGATTATTCTCCCCCTACCTTTAGATGTCTTCTCCGCTCCACCGTCCCTTAGATATCCCGGGTTTTGTCCATATGGTAATGGAGGCGTCCCCTGTGCGGCGAGAAAACTATCCAGCACCACCTTCTTCTTGTCGCCTCCTCCACCTCTTCTTCCTCGTCCCATCACGTCTTCTTCAAAAAGTGCAAACTGCGCATGCCCGTCGCCATTTTCCTGTGGCCAAACGGGAAAGAAGAGGCGGAGACGTCGAACAAGAAAGGGGCGCTGGATAATTTGCTCACAGCACAGGGGACGCCCACAGTGCTGGGACAAAACTAATCAGCATATGGGCGAAAACCGGGATATCTAGGGAATGGCGACGCGGAGAACACATCTAAAGGTAGGGGGAGAATAGCACTAGGGAGAGCTCACGACATACAGGATTATACAGTCACCACTAGAGGGAGCTCACGACATACAGATTATAAAGTCACCACTAGAGGGAGCTCACTACATACAGATTATACAGTCACCACTAGGGAGAGCTCACTACATACATATTATACAGTCACCACTATGGGGAGCTCACTACATACAGATTATACAGTCACCACTAGAGGGAGCTCATTAAATACAGATTATACAGTCACCACTAGAGGGAGCTCACTGCATACAGATTATGCAGTCACCACTAGAGGGAGCTCACTACATACAGATTATACAGTCACCATTAGGGAGAGCTCACTACATACAGATTATGCAGTCACCACTAGGGGGAGTTCACTACATACAGATTATGCAGTCACCACTAGGAGGAGCTCACTACATACAGATTATACAGTCACCACTAGGGAATGCTCACTACATACAGATTATACAGTCAACACTAGGGAGACCTCACTACATACAGATTATGCAGTCACCACTAGGGGGAGCTCACTACATACAGATTATGCAGTCACCACTAGGGGGAGCTCACTACATATGAATTGATATAGTTTCCTTTGACCTCGATTTATTGATGGCTCTAGTGGGGGCTCTCATAATTATAGATTGTTGTCTGATTAGTTTTATGTTCTTTCTCCAATAGTGAGGATGTAGAAATTCCTGATGAAGAGCCCCAGACTGTGTAAGTATAAGGGCCACATACGACGCCTGCTGACCCCGCCCATTACCGCTCTCATCACATCTTTGTGATTTTCACCTTCTGGTTCTTTAGATGGGAAAAAATGGAGATACATTGTAACAACACATGAATCCTACTGCTAGGGCAAACCAGTCTCATGGGGGGCCAGATATTGGGGTACAGTGGGCATTATTAGGGGTTGGTATTTCTTTAAACTCTATATCTATGGGGTAGATGAGTTATTAAAAGGAATAAAGGGGCAGTGATGGTATCTGGAGATGGCTTTTCTAGTTCAGCTTCAATTTAATCTTTCCTTCAAGACTGCCGGCCTTAGAAACTATTGTGTAAATCTATAGGGGGGGGGGGGGGGAGTCTGGGGGGCTGGAAATACGACAAATCTTTACAGAGACGTATCCAAGATGGCAAAACCGAACACAATCTCACCCAATAAAGATCGAATCTCTTGTTACTTAAACATTGCTCCAAATCATCAGCTAATTACAATAAGCACTAGGGTAAACTAATATAACACTGATTACCTGGAGCCACCACTAGTGGGAGCTCACTACAAACACACTGGTATATAGTCAGCATTAAGGGGCACTCACTACATATAGATTACACAGGCACCACTAGGGGGAGCTCACTATATACAGATTACACAGTCAGCACTAGAGGGAGCTCACTATATACAGAATGTACAGTCACCACTGGGGGGGCTCACTACATACAGATTATGTGGTCACCACGAGAGGGAGATCACTACACACAGATTATACAGTCACCACTAGGAGGAGCTCACTACATACAGATTATGCATTCAGCACTAGAGGGAGCTCACTATATACAGATTATACAGTCACCACTAGAGGGAGCTCACTATATACAGATTATACAGTCACCACTATGGTCACATTTGTATAGACTGTTGTCTGACAGGTTTTATGTTCTTTCTCCAATAGTGAGGATCAAGAGATTCCAATTATTTTTGAAGAGGCCATAACAGAGCCCCAGACTGTGTAAGTAGAAGGGGCACATACAGCGCCCACTGACCCCACCCATTACCACTCTTATCACATCTTATTTTGTGGTTTTCTCCTTCTGGTTCTTCAGAAGACCAAGACGCTGGTTCAGATGTTGGAGGAAGAGCAGGTGAGTGATAGAAAGTCTTATGGCTGCTGAATTCATCATCTTCGGGATTCACTTTCACCTCTTGTACATCACACACGGTAGACATGGTTGTCTCAATGTCAGCCAGAGCTTGAAGGGCATGGGAAGGTAACCAGCTGCCTAGAGGGGCACATCACATAGACATTACTAGAGGGTCCCCTAGGGCAGATACATGACCCCTGGTCCACCAGGGACCTCAAGGGATGGCGAATTTACTGGGTACTAATGGCTTGTATTTTATTCCAGCCGCAGCAACAGAAAAGATAAACGCCCCTCAAGGTAAGTCCAAGGCCGACGCCAAGGATAAGACCAACCCTATAGGTTGTGCCCTCCCTTGGTAGAATATTAGTGGGGGTACGTGGGGAGTTCCGGGATTTATGTGCTTCTTTTCTCAGCTAAATCCCTTTTTTTTGTTTTCTAGATTCAGGGCGCTCTTCTGCTGCTGCTGTGCAGCCCAAGACTAAAATGTAAGTACACAAGACCCTCCCACAAGTGGGCGCTGTACACCTCACATACCCTCATTCAATGTGTCACCTCTCTGTCCCCGCATCTTATTGACATTGCCTACATCTCTGCTCACTTTTAGAGACTGAGCCATTCACAGGCTGATACTCCCCATGACTTAGTCATGCCCACACAGCTGTGGAGGCGTCACAATGTACCAGTGTAAGAGCTATCAGCCTGAAGTGTGTGTCTCTACACTGAGACATTGTAACAAGAGCGCCGCTGAGTGAGCAGGACTAGGTCAGGATGGGTATTAAGCCTCTAGCAATGAATGTCAGGAAGTGGAGATTGTGAAAATGGTGGCCCTATATAAGAGTGTACGGCTCTGTTTACACCAGGGTCATGGCTTCTGTGTATAGCGCATCCATACAGGTGTGAACAGGACCTTGTAGTGGTTCTCAACCTATTCCAGTACCCCTGGTGAGAAAATGTCCCAACTGAGGACCCCCAAAGTAGCCATAATGGTAATCCAATACGGCTTTTATTGTAGCTTTTGTTAACAATTATGAAAGGCCCCCTCAGTGCTCCCACATGTAGTATAAAGGCCCCCTCAGTGCTCCCACATGTAGTATAAAGGCCCCCTCAGTGTTCCCACATGTAGTATAACGGCCCCCTCAGTGCAACCACATGTAGTATAAAGGCCCCCTCAGTGCAACCACATGTAGTATAAAGGCCCCCTCAGTGCTCCCACATGTAGTATAAAGGCCCCCTCAGTGCAACCACATGTAGTATAAAGGTCCCCTCAGTGCTCCCACATGTAGTATAAAGGCCCCCTCAGTGCTCCCACATGTAGTATAAAGGCCCCCTCAGTGCCACCACATGTAGTATAAAGGCCCCCTCAGTGCTCCCACATGTAGTATAAAGGCCCCCTCAGTGCTCCCACATGTAGTATAAAGGTCCCCTCAGTGCTCCCACATGTAGTATAAAGGCCCCCTCAGTGCCACCACATGTAGTATAAAGGCCCCCTCAGTGCTCCCACATGTAGTATAAAGGTCCCCTCAGTGCTCCCACATGTAGTATAAAGGCCCCCTCAGTGTTCCCACATGTAGTATAAAGGCCCCCTCAGTGCCACCACATGTAGTATAAAGGCCCCCTCAGTGCTCCCACATGTAGTATAAAGGTCCCCTCAGTGCTCCCACATGTAGTATAAAGGTCCCCTCAGTGCTCCCACATGTAGTATAAAGGTCCCCTCAGTGCTCCCACATGTAGTATAAAGGCCCCCTCAGTGCTCCCACATGTAGTATAAAGGCCCCCTCAGTGCTCCCACATGTAGTATAAAGGCCCCCTCAGTGCAACCACATGTAGTATAAAGGCCCCCTCAGTGCAACCACATGTAGTATAAAGACCCCCTCAGTGCAACCACATGTAGTATAAATGTGAGATATATATAGAGAAAGATCCACCACACAAAAATTTGGATATTACCTAGTGTCAGACTAGCAGTTTACAGGTCCTGTAATCTGACACTAGAGTGGGACCATGTATCTCAGAGGTGTGTTTCTGGTGGGACACTTATTGTAGTGCACCTCAGATAGCAAGAAGAAGGGAGGTCCTACTCTCCATATTGATGCATGTCCCTTATGATTACAGGTACAGTGATTAATTGCTGCAGCCATGTTGTTGTTATATTCTCATATTGTATTGTTCAGTATATGTTGATACAGTCACTGATGTTAGGAATGATTGAGAACTTGATGCTAATGTATAACTACTAGATAGTATGTAAGGACAATTATTGTAGTGCACCTCAGATAGCAAGAAGAAGGGAGGTCCTACTCTCCATATTGATGCATGTCCCTTATGATTACAGATAAAGTGAATAAAGAATATAAACCCCCCCAACCACACCAGTGTTAGTTCATTAGGTGTGCAACAAAAATGGCGACGAGGATGGGATTGAGTGACAATTCATAGAAGATACAGAGCAGAATTCACTCAATAAGAGATAGACAAGAACCAATTGTAAAGTGCAGCCATCTCAGTGATATCCTGTGAGTGTCCCCTCAGTGAGATCCTGCCCAGCAGACTGACAATGGATGTGGAGAGCTGTATTAATGAGATTAGTGAGTCCTTGCTGCATCTAACATTTGATGAACTGGGTGCTGTTAGCAAATATCTTAAAGTGCCATGGGAGCAAATCTCCAAAGCCAGAACCCGCAGGCACCTGCTGAATGCCATCAATAAACTGCTTGATGAAGTGGGAGAAACAGAGGATGAAGATGTTACCTGTCTGTTCCTCCAAAAGTGCAAACAGTTCATTACAGATCTGCATTCAGAGGCAGAGGTCGGGGCACAGGCAAAAGAGACTAAGACCCAGACTCAATTGGAAGATTTAAAGGCACAGTACCTTACTTTGCAGAAAGCATTCCAGGAATCTAGCAAACTGTTAGAAAAAGCCCTTGTTTCTGAGACATCAAGTCAAGCAAAGCAAGAGGTGTCAGAGAGAGAGACTTACTGCAGGACTTCTCCACAGAACATGTGGCCAGAAATGACAATACGGAAAGACTTTAAAATTAGTGGTCAAATTGGTGAAAGAGGTCAAAAAGACAAACTGTCTTACACAAATCTCATGCACCAGATAGACATGGGACTGCAAAAGGGCTACATTGAATTAGAAGTGATTGAGGCAGTAGTTAAAGCAATAAGCCCCGGCCTGAGTATAAGAAATATGTTAGAGATGAAAAGTGATCTAACACTGCCACAGCTGAAGACTATCCTAAAAGGACACTACAAGGAGGAGAGCAAATCGGACTTATACCACCGGCTGGTAAATATCTCGCAAGACAGCAAAGAATCTCCTCAAAATTTCCTCTTCAGGGCTATAGAACTAAAGGACAGACTTCTTTTTGCCTCTAGAGAAGTGGGAGCAGAGGAAAAAATTGAAACGGATTTGATTCAAAGGAAATTCCTGAGATCAGTAGGAACAGGACTGCTCAGTGAACACATTAAATTCCAATTGAAACCTTATTTGGATGATCCCACTGTCACTGATGACGTATTAATAAAGAAAATGAATGAAGCTGCCAGTTGGGAACAAGAGAGGGAACAGAAATTAAAGAAGTACTCTTCCAGCAAAATCAGCAAACTTGGCGAAATGCAGGCTGGTACCACACAACAAGGATTACTTACAAAAGTAGAGTCATCTACAACTCAAACCGCCCCACCTACGCTAAAATCAAAGAAAGTTCCACCTTCAGGAGATACAGAAGTGACAAACTGGGAGGAGGCTGTGAAAGAACTGAGGAATGAGATGTCAGAATTGAAAAAGTTACTTAAGACTTCTCAAGAACCAAGATTGGTTTCATCCCAAGTAACTTCCAGAAATAAGCAGAATCCAATTTGTGAGGCCTGCAAGACATCAAATCAAGGTCATACATGTCGCCACTGCTACAAATGTGGTAAAGAAGGACATTATGCTAGGGGATGTTGTGCACCCAGATCTGCACAGTTAAAAGACAGGAGGTTGCTGATGAGGGACAATCAGTAACCTGTGCCAAGCCCCAGTCCCAACCAAAGAAAGTACCATCTTCAGGTATGGAAGCCAAAGAAAATCTGCTACATACTTATTTCCAAAATGTATGTGATCGTATCCAACAACTGGAGCTTCAACAGAACAGTATACAGCAAGTCACCTCTAGGAAGTGCACGACAACTAACTTACAGATGAGTGAAAGTGTGTCGAGAGGCCAAAGAAAACTCATCAATTTAATAGGAAAAAGGTGTATGGTCCTATGTAAACTAAATGGGGTTCCTCTTCAGGCATTATGGGACACTGGAGCTCAAGCAAGTATCATCAATGAAAGTTGGCGGCAGCAGTACCTTCCTCAAACAGAAGTAAGGGCAGTGGAAGAATTACTAGGCTCTGAACCATTATGCGGGAGGGCGGTAAACAAGACCGAAATTCCTTTCATTGGTTGGATAGAAGTAACCTTTCAGCTGTCCTCTGGTAATGACAACATAGAACTTCTGGTGCCTTTTCTAGTATCCAGTGACAATAATGTAGCTGAAGAGCCAATCATTGGATATAATGTGATTGAGGAAGTCATCCTGAGAAAAATCCCTTCATCATCTTTGGTGAGTACACTGGCTGCATCATTTTCACTGCCGACAAGAAGAGCAGAGATGGTGGTAAAAGCCGTCCAAGTGAGCCAAGCAGAAACATTTGTGAAGGAGGTAAGAACTGGAGTACGTCGTACCATTATTCCTGCAGGTACTATAATGGGTGTCAAGTGTGGTGTCCATGTGGGACCTCATAAGAAGAACCAGGAAAAGCTCTTTGTGCCAAGTAACACTGCACAGTTACCAGAGGGAATATATACAGATGAGACAGTTGTGATTGTACCTTATGACAACTATGCTCGGGTAACCATTCCAGTAATGAACCCCACTAAACATGATATTGTACTGGATCCAAAAACCGTGTTGGGTCACTTGGAAACAGTCAAAGCGGTATATCCAGCTTGCATAAAACCTGTTCAAGTTTCTTCTCTGACTGCAAACATACAAACAGTGGAAAATGTTGACAAAGCAGAGGGTGAAGTGTCTTCAGTTAAAGAGGAATGGGATCCTCCGGTTCCTACGGATCATCTTGATGCAGACGAACAGTGCATAGTAAGGCAGATGTTAAGAGAAGAATGTCATGCCTTCTCCAGAGATGAGTCTGATGTTGGATGTATTTCATCACTCCAATTAAAGATTAATCTAAAAGACACCACCCCCGTTAAAAAGACATATACTTCGGTGCCAAAACCGCTTCATAACGAAGTGAAGGAGTACCTACAAGACCTGATAAATAGAGGATGGATTAGAAAGTCAAAATCATCCTACTCTTCTCCTATAGTATGTGTAAGAAAACGAGATGGTAGCCTGAGACTCTGCTGTGATTATAGAGAACTAAACCAGAAGTCAGTTCCTGACCGTCATCCTATACCGAGAATCCAAGATATGCTGAATAGTTTGTCAGGAAGTTCATGGTTTTCTGTGCTTGATCAAGGGAAAGCCTATCACCAAGGATTTATGGAAGAATCCAGTAGGCCTTTGACAGCCTTTATAACACCTTGGGGATTTTATGAATGGATCCATATTCCTTTTGGGCTCAGCTCAGCTCCAGCAGAATTTCAGAGAAGCATGGAAGAATGCTTGGAAGGACTGAGAGACAGTATCTGTCAACCGTATCTTGATGACAACCTGGTTCACAGTAAGTCTTTCACTGAACATGTGGAACATGTACGGACTGTGCTTCAGCGCTACCAACAGCATGGAATCAAGCTAACACCGAAGAAATGTGAGCTGTTCAAAAGACAAGTCCGGTTCCTAGGTAAGATTGTCTCTGGTGATGGCTATACTATGGATCCAGCAGAAATTGCTCCAGTAATGGCTTTGAAAAACAAACCTCCATCTACAGTGGGAGAGCTTAGAAAAATACTAGGTTTTCTGTCCTACTACCGGACATATATTCAAAATTTCTCCCGGATTGCCGCTCCACTGTATGATCTACTGTCGGTAGGGCCTTGTTCACCATCACCCACACAAAAGAAAGCAAAGAGAGATAGATCCAAGCAGAAGGAAAAAAGTCAACTTCCTGCACATCAGCCCATCAATTGGACTGCCCATCATCAAGAAATCCTGGAGAGACTGATTGATTTGTTAGTTAAGCCACCAGTGATGGGATATCCAGACTTCAACATCCCATTCATACTGCACTGTGATGCGTCGCAGGAAGGACTTGGTGCTGTCCTATATCAAAGGCAAAATGGCAAGTTGAGAGTTATTGGTTATGGCTCAAGAACTCTTACTGCAGCAGAGAAAAACTACCATTTGCACTCGGGGAAACTTGAGTTTTTGGCAATGAAATGGGCAATATGTGACCGTTTTAGAGACTACTTGTACTATAGTCCATCATTTGTTGTATATACAGACAACAATCCACTTACCTATGTTCTCACTACAGCGAAATTAAATGCAACTGGCCATAGATGGGTGTCAGAACTTGCAGACTTCAATTTTAGCATTAAATACCGCCCAGGGAAAGCAAATGCAGACGCTGATGGATTGTCAAGAATGCCACTAGATCCTGACCAGTATATGAAGGAATGTTCCCAAGAAATCAGCATGGAAGCTATTGGTAGCACTGTCCAAGCAGTTCAGATACAAGAGGAGGAACATATGCCATGGTGGTGCCCTGTAACTGTAGAAAGTACAGCTGGAGAAGCTGAACAAAGCCTCAGAGCAAGCATTAACCAGCTCCCAAAAGAAACTATCAGAAAAGCACAAGAAGAAGACAAGATCATTGGGAGACTGCTACACTACAAACATCAAAACAGATTTCCGGCTAAGAAGGAGAGACAAACAGAACCACCAGCTGTAACTGCCTTATTCAGAGAATGGTCTAAGTTATACCTCAATTCAGATGGTATTCTTTATAGGAAGACTAGCCATAACTTACAATTAGTCCTGCCAAAAGTCTACCATAGGACAGTATTCAAAGAACTCCATGAGCAAATGGGACACTTAGGAGTAGAAAGAACTGTCAATCTTGTTAGAGAACGCTTTTTCTGGCCATACATGCAGAAGGATATTGAGCATTATGTCACCAGAGAATGCAAGTGTCTAAAAGACAAACGTCCCAATAAACCAACCAGAGTATCATTGAACAACATTGTCTCCACCTATCCTTTTGAAATGGTATCGATTGATTTTCTGCATCTGGAAAAATGCAAAGGAGGATATGAGTACATCCTTGTTGTAATGGATCACTTTACAAGGTTTGCACAGGCATATGCTACCACAAACAAGTCTGGTAAGACTGCAGCAGACAAGATATTTAATGATTTTGCTCTAAAGTTTGGCTGTCCAACAAAATTACACCATGATCTGGGAAGAGAATTTGAAAATCAGTTATTTGCAAGACTTGGGAAATACTGCAGAATTCAGAATTCTCATACAACTCCATATCACCCAGAGGGTAATGGACAGGTTGAACGTTTTAATCGTACATTATTGTCAATGTTGAGAACTCTTACAGAGGAAGAAAAGCAAGACTGGAAGAACTCTTTGTCAAAAGTTGTCCACGCTTACAATTGTACTAAAAGTGAAGCAACAGGGTATTCACCTTTCTACCTATTGTATGGTCGTTCACCAAGACTTCCAATTGACATAATGTTTGACACTCCAGTATCAGAGAAATACAAAACTTACGCAGATTATGTTACAGTCTGGAAAAAGAGAATGGCAGAAGCTTATAAAATAGCTTCAGAAACAGCAAAGAAGTCAGCATGTAAAAGCAAGGAATACTATGATCAAAAAAGTCATGGTGCTGAACTTACTCCAGGAAGTCGAGTTCTAGTGAAGAACTTACATGAGAAAGGAGGACCAGGAAAACTTCGCTCCTATTGGGAAGATAAGATTTATGTTGTCGTGAGAAGAAAACACGAAAACAGTCCAGTGTATGAGGTAAAACCAGAGTCAGGTGGCAACAGATCAAGGATTTTGCACCGTAATCTGTTATTATCTTGTGACTATCTTCCAGATGTACAGCAGACTGCTGAATTGTTAGGCCAAGAGAGATCCTCCAAAGCAAAGCGACCAAAACCAACATCGCATGTAGGATATGAAACTGATAGTGTTGATCAAGAAGATGAAATATGTTCATTAAGTTCACCTACAACAGATAACTATACAGCACAAGGCAGTAAACTTAATCCTGACGCAGCAGAATTTGAACCACAAAATTCATCAGAGATCTTGGCATCACCTGAAGGTCTACTGTCAGAGTCAGAAAAGTCATCAGAGGAATCTGCAACCACTCCAGAGGAAGAGGTATGGATGGAGAAATCTGAATCAACAGACCCAGAAACAGATGAAGAAACAGAAATTTCAGGACAACAGACTTTGAAAAGATCTTCTGTTGCGAGAGAAAGGCGAAGGCCGGTTACACTTACTTATGATACCATGGGAGAACCAAGTAGGGTACCAAGAAGTTTTCATGCTAAACAGGTAGTGAAAACCATTGGCCAAGAGAAACAACCTGAATGGTACCTACCACCAGCATATTTTCTGGAGAACTGTGAGCGGATATAAAGACTATTTACCTTCAAAGCAATTGCACTGTTACGTTTACAATTAGTTTGTTTATTTGACAATGTTTCTAGTTGTTTAGCGATAGAAACTGTGAGGTTACTTGGTCATGTGGTCATATTTAATGCAAAAATTAGACCTGACCAATCTCCACCTCATAAAATGAGGTTCAGATATTGTAGTGGCATTGTTATGCATGGTGGTCCAATACTACTTAGAACCAGTGCTAACATTGGCTCTTCTAGGTCTCTTAGCTAGCAACGGACCTAGAAGTAACTTGTGACATTTTATGGGAACATATGTTACAATGAGGCATTGACCTCTATTGGAGATATCACCACCAATTGATTGTTCTCAATTACTAAAGTACCTTAAGACAACCCACATAATTGTGGAAATGCGGAATGTCGAGGACGACATTAATTTAGTGGGGAAGAATGTGAGATATATATAGAGAAAGATCCACCACACAAAAATTTGGATATTACCTAGTGTCAGACTAGCAGTTTACAGGTCCTGTAATCTGACACTAGAGTGGGACCATGTGTCTCAGAGGTGTGTTTCTGGTGGGACACTTATTGTAGTGCACCTCAGATAGCAAGAAGAAGGGAGGTCCTACTCTCCATATTGATGCATGTCCCTTATGATTACAGGTACAGTGATTAATTGCTGCAGCCATGTTGTTGTTATATTCTCATCTTGTATTGTTCAGTATATGTTGATACAGTCACTGTTGTTAGGAATGATTGAGAACTTGATGCTAATGTATAACTACTAGATAGTATGTAAGGACAATTATTGTAGTGCACCTCAGATAGCAAGAAGAAGGGAGGTCCTACACTCCAGATTGATGCATGTCCCTTATGATTACAGATAAAGTGAATAAAGAATATAAACCCCCCAACCACACCAGTGTTAGTTCATTAGGTGTGCAACATAAAGGCCCCCTCAGTGCTCCCACATGTAGTATAAAGGCCCCCTCAGTGCTCCCACATGTAGTATAAAGGCCCCCTCAGTGCTCCCACATGTAGTATAAAGGTCCCCTCAGTGCCCAGACATGTAAAATAAGAACCCTTAGGCCAGGGCCCCACATGCCAGAAACGCCACAGGAAAATTCGCAGCGTTTTACAGTATTGCAAAGTGGATGGGATTCATGCGAATCCCATGCCCATTTTGCGGTTTTGAAAATCGCAGCATGTCAATTATATCTATGGAAACACCGGCGGCTTTCCCATAGACATAATGGTAAAAGAAAGTCCGCGAAGGAAACATCCGTGAACTTTCTCTTCAAAGCGTTGTGGGAAGAACAGCAATACGTTCATGCATTATGCGCTGGATATCGTCCCGTGGGGCCTTAGCCTCACAGTGCCATAGCAGCCCATCCATACAGAATAATGTCCCATAGTGACCCCTCCTTGCAGTATAATGTCCCGGACTGGCCCTCCATGTAGTGTAATGTCCCTGAGTGATGCATTCATGCAGTATAATGTCCTATAGTTGCCCCTCCATGTAGTATAATATCCCTGAGTGGCCCCTCCATGCAGTATAATGTCCCTGAGTGATGTCTTCATGCAGTGTAATGTCCTATAGTAGCTTCTCCATGCAGTATAATGTCCCTGAGTGGCCCCTTCTTGCATTATAATGTCCCAGACTGGCTCCTCCATGTAGCATAATGTCCCTGAGTGATGCCTTCATGCAGTATAATGTCCTATAGTGGCCCCTCCATGTAGTATAATGTCCCTGAGTGGCCCCTCCATGCAGTATATTGTCCCTGAGTGATGTCTTCATGCAGTGTAATGTCCTATAGTAGCTTCTCCATGCAGTATAATGTCCCTGAGTGGCCCCTCCATGCAGCATATCATCCCATAGTGGCCCTTACATTAATAAAATCCCACATAAATAGGGATTTTCTCACAACATTGTGTTTGACCAAACCCGCAATTATATGGGGTTCAGCCGAACTTGATATTTTGAGGGGTTGTCACACACAAAGCACAATTCTACTCTGAGGGTCTCTTTAGACCCTCAGAGTATTAATAATGGAGGCTGCGGGGAGCTAACTAAACCTAAAAACAGTGTAACTTACCTGTCCTGGGCTCCGGCGCTTCTCCCCGTGCTCCTCCAGTCTGCAGAGAGGTCACATGGATTACATAGCGTAACGATGCCTATGCTGCGTGACCTTTCTGTAGATTGGATTACAATCCTCCATCTAGAAGAATCTGTCAAGGTCCACTGTAGAGATAATGGCGGGGTTATCCATGTGGGAGGAGCCTGACATCTTCTGACCCCTCCCATCATCAAATGTCTGATTATTTCTCCTCAATCCTCATTTCTAGCGAAGAAGAGATGCAGCAGAATATGCACAAATCCCATCATCTGCTGCATCATCCCTCCACAGTGTGCAAACCCCCTGAATTTATGACCTCCCCCCATGTCCTCAAGCAAGACCTGCTCCACTGATTAAAATCATCAAGACCTGCTCCACTGCCAAAATCAACTTTAAGACCTGCTCCAATGCCAGAAACATCAAGACCTGCTCCAATGCCAAAAATTACACCAAACCTGCTCCACTGCATAAAATACCAACAAGACCTGCTTCCCTGCCAAAATAATATGAAGACCTGCTCCACTGCCAAAAATACTATGAAGACCTGCAGCACTGCCAATAACAACTTTAAGACCTGCTCCAATGCCAAAAATTACACCAAACCTGCTCCACTGCATAAAATACCAACAAGACCTGCTTCCCTGCCAAAAATAATATGAAGACCTGCTCCACTGCCAATAACAACTTTAAGACCTGCTCCAATGCCAAAAATTACACCAAACCTGCTCCACTGCATAAAATACCAACAAGACCTGCTTCCCTGCCAAAAATAATATGAAGACCTGCTCCACTGCCAATAACAACTTTAAGACCTGCTCCACTGATTAAAAACATGAAGACCTGCTCCACTGCCAAAATGAACATGAAGATCTGCTCCAATGCCAAAAATTACACCAAAACCTGCTCCACTGGAAAAAATACCAACAAGACCTGCTCCACTGCCAAAAATACTATGAAGACCTGCTCCACTGCCAACAATACCATCAAGACCTGCTCCACTGCCAACAATACCATCAAGACCTGCTCCACTGCCAACAATACCATCAAGACCTAACATCAATGCCACTTTCTGCTGCTGCTCCCAGACTATTTTTACTGCTACGACCATTATGCTGCTATTATTATTGGTGCTTTTTTGCTGCTATTTTAATCTACCTCAAATTTTTTGCTGCTATTATTATTGGTGCAATTGCTTTTTGCTGCTATTTTTTTATCTACCTCTAATTCTTTGCTGCTATTATTATCTACCTCATATTCTTTGCTGCTATTATTATCTACCTCATATTCTTTGCTGCTATTATTATTGGTGCAATTGCTTTTTGCTGCTATTTTATTATCTACCTCAAATTTTTTGCTGCAATTTTTTTTTATCTACCTCATATTCTTTGCTGCTATTATCTACCTCATATCATTATTGGTGCTTTTTTGCTGCTATTTTAATCTACCTCATATTTTTTTGCTGCTATTATTATCTACCTCATATTATTATTGGTGCTATTACTTCTTTGCTGCTATTAATATCTACCTCATATTCTTTGCTGCTATTATTATTGGTGCAATTGCTTTTTGCTGCTATTTTTTTTATCTACTTCATATTTTTTGCTGCTATTATTATCTACCTCGTATTATTATTGGTGCTATTACTTCTTTGCTGCTATTATTATCTACCTCATATTTTTGCTGCTATTATTATCTACCTCATATTTTTTGCTGCTATTATCATCTACCTCATATTCTTTGCTGCTATTATCATTTACCTCATATTATTATTGCTGCTATTACTTCTTTGCTGCTATTATTATCTACCTCATATTTTTGCTGCTATTATTATCTACCTCATATTTTTGCTGCTATTATTATCTACCTCATTTTTTTTGCTGCTATTATTATCTACCTCATATTTTTTTGCTGCTATTATTATCTACCTCATATTCTTTGCTGCTATTATTATTGCTGCTATCACTTCTTTGCTGCTATTATTATCTACCTCATATTCTTTGCTGCTATTATTATCTACCTCATATTATTATTGGTGCTATTACTTCTATGCTGCTATTATTATCTACCTCATATTCTTTGCTGCTATTATTATCTACCTCATATTATTATTGCTGCTATTACTTCTTTGCTGCTATTATTATCTACCTCATATTCTTTGCTGCTATTATTATCTACCTCATATTATTATTGGTGCTATTACTTCTTTGCTGCTATTATTATCTACCTCATATTCTTTGCTGCTATGACCATTTTGCTGCTATATTTTATCACTGCCACTAATAAATGCTGCTATAACTTATCACTGCCACATTTTAGTCTCTGAGTAGTTTTATTCTCACTTGTACAAGTGCCAGTAGGGCAGTGGGGTATAGTGTCCCTGCACAGGGGCGAGAGGGCACCGGTTATGAGACAGAAATATGTGAAGAGATAGTAGCAGAGTGTATAAAGGGGGTATAAGTGGGGGGAACAGGGCAGAACAAGGTATAAATTGGAGGTGGGTTCTATGAAGTTGTTCAAATCCCAGTAGAACTCCAGGAAGAGGTAGGGCCATAGCTATAGGGGTGTAGAGGTAGCAATCACTACTGGGCCCTGGAACCTGAGTGGGCACAAGCACCTCTCTACAATACAAGAAGGTAACAGTATTTTATAGAATAATGATGGACTTCACACTCAGATGTTAACGTGCAAAATTCTGTTTATTGATCGATAGATCACAGGGTGCAATCAATACTAATGGGCTGTAGAGTTGTAGAGTGAAACGTTTTTCGGCCAAAGGACCTTCATCAGACTCTACAACGTTAATACATAATACAACATCAGATGCAAATTAAACACCAAAAAAATATCACCACATGTGATACAGTATGTACATATATACACAAGACCTGGACCAACAGAGATATATGTTAAATCACATATGGCAGGGTATCCTATAGCCAAAGCTGATCCATAATGGAAATATATGTGGCAACAGATAATAAAGAGTAAAACATAATGTGAGCTTGTCATAAATCATATACACACACCAGTACAGAGGAGATCAAAATGAGGAATGTCTATAGGTTTGCTGCCGGTGGAGGGTAAATTTGGGTGGGTAGGTAATGTCACTGTAGGATCATGCAGGGCACTCAAGTGCACACTACGTTATATGCCCCCCCCCACACACACACACCAGTAGTAAACACAAGGCTCAATGTTATCAAGTGATTCAATAATACAAATCAGAGACCATAATTAATATAAATGGACCCATCAGGTAGATAACCGGAGTAGATACATTATGCTCCATACTGCCTGTAATGCCTGTAAGCTGCCATGGGATCCAGTGTCAGACGTCTAGGGCCCACCATTAGGACCTCTGCAGACCAGCGATACCAAGACAGGGCGGCTAAAGGTAATAACATGTCGGGAGCCATGCTGCTCACCCGTTATACCATGTGCAACAACGCACTAACTAAACCTACTGCTACACCCTGGATGGCAAGTGAACAGCGTGACTCCAAGAATTGTTACCACCATTACCTGTAGCTGCACTGTCCTGGAAAAGCTGATCTGCAGAGGAGCAACCCATGTGGTGTATAATAAAAATTATAAAAAAAGCATACTCTTCTGTCCTTGGCACACTGTTGTCCGCTGTCAGTGCCCATTCAGTCTTGTGCCGGCGCCTTCTTGCTGGGAGCCCTGCACCTTGTGTGACCGTAAAGATCAGTTAGGTACAGGATTTCCAGAAATGAGACAGAACAGACACAGGCAGGGGACAGCGGGGTGCTGGAGACAGGTGAGTAGACTTCTTTTTTTTTCACCTCCCTTGGCGCCACAGGTATCACTAGAGTTTATGGACAACTTATTTTAAGGGGATGTCTGGGCCAAATTTTTTATGGCCACTTCACTGGTCTCCCATACTTGTAGGATGAACAGTGATGGGGGCATTATATTGTGTGGGAGCAGTGATGGCTGACATTCTGTGGGGGGACGACATTAAACTGTGCGATGCATATTAACCCCTTCCCGACTAGTACGGCGCATGCTGAGTGTTTACAGTATACAGTAGACACCCAGCACTAATGCCCCCGGTCGGTGCGTGCCACCTCCCCCCCAAAAAACATTCTAAACATACCTGCCTATCCTCAGCGCTCCAGTGTCCTCTCAGCACAGTTCGGTCCTGCAGTTCTGCTGTCTTCTCTTCGATGTCCCAGGTCCCATCCCTTAGGCTGCTGATTGGCCTCAGGGGCCATGTGATGTCACAGGTAGTCACATGCAGAGGGAACTGGATATAGAAGCCTCTAGAAGTCACTGAGGAGTAGGGAGCAGCTCCCTATCATCCCACTGTACATATCAGCCTCAGTCCAGGAGATATAGGGCACAGTCTGCTGGGATATGTAGTGCCCCTTCTCTACTCTACAGTCCTGGTGGTCAGGGTCACCCTAACACTCGGCCTATCACATTCACCGTTTGCTTCTTCCCAATTACAATTCTCCATCTAGAGCAGACCTGGGAACTGTACCGCCTGACGCCATAAGGTTACATGACAGGGTGGGCGTGTCTTTACTTGTAAGGGAGCGTTCACACTACCGTCAGTGTCTGACAGGTAGTGTCCGCTCCTAGTGTCCGTTCAAAATCTGGCACGGACATTAGGAACGGACACTAGCTGTGTCCGTGACACTTGTCATTTATTTAAATGGCGATCGGGTGCATTCCTTTGCACTCCGTGCACTTCCTTCACTGTCCGCTTGTAAAGATGTCCGACTTTTCAAACGGACAGAAAAAACCTAAATGTCGGGTTTTTCTGTCCGCTTGAAAAGTGGAAGCTGTCATCAAGGCTAAGGGTGGGCCAACATCATATTGAATTCCAGCATTACCAATGGAGGGCGCCACTATATATATATATATATATATATATATATATATATATATATATATATATATATAGTCACTGGTGAGGACCTGGTCCCTCTAGAGTGGGGGATATGGACAATTCACTGTGAGCTAGCTAAATACTACATCTTTTAAGGACCTGACCACTAGGGGGCATAGACAGCTCACACTGAGCCGGCAGGTCCTTACGGAGTATTGTATTTAGTCACAACCCAATATGGACATGTAGGTACTAAGGGAGCCTTCACACGGAGTAAACGCGCGTGTATTTTTGCAAAATACACGTGTAAAAATAAGATTCCCATTGACTTATTGGCGTATTTTTACAGGCGTATTTTTACACGTGTAAAAAATATCATTGAAGTCAATGGGAGTCTTATTTTTACACGTGTATTTTTACATGTGTACTTTGCAAAAATACACGCGTGTTTACTCCGTGTGAAGGCTCCCTGAAGCCTAGCTGGCTAAAGGATCTTTGATGATGTCATCAGCACGTGACCAGTGAGATGTGTGGGCGGGGTCAGGCTTCAGCTGTGCAGGTTCCTACCTATAGGGCTGTGCACAGTGTCTGCCAGCATGTCTCCATCATCTGAACTGTGCTCTATCTGCTACCCCTGGGTCTTAGGGTCAGTGCACACAGAGTTTTTTGGCTCTGATTTTGACGCTGAATCAGGTGACTAGTGTGCTACTGCCTGCAATAGTAGCTGCTGTAATATCATATACTGCTATTAGGCCAGGGCCCTATGTTGTGACAAACTGCGGCGTTTTACAGTACCTGCAAAGTGGACGGTACTCTGGCTAATGTTATTGCAGCTCAGTATATGGGGGCTCAGTGTAAAGTGTTTTCTAAGAGTAAAGGGGTTGTCCAGGAATTGAACAAATCGGAAAGGAGACCGGAGAAGATGTAACAAAATAAAAAAATTAAAAATCCCACTCACCCATCCCCGGAGCTGCGGTGTCCACTGCTGCACTCCATATGTAAGCGTATCGTGCCTTCGCCGCCAGATATCCTGCAATGTGACCGCTGAGGACAATCAATGGCTGGAAAGGATCAAAATATCACCGGGTATTTTACTGCGGCCACTGAGTCGTGGAGTGCAGGACTGACACCACAGGGACAGGTGACAGGATAGGTCATAAATACCTGATCAGTGGGGGCAGTGGTGTAAATTAAAGTCTCGTGGGCCTGGTGTAATGTTTTGTCCGGGGCCCCTTACCTCATTGTCTAGAGCCAACTCTTGATTGTGATAGTTACGGGTGCTAAGGTGTTTAATCCACCTTACCGTGGTTAGGGTCAGTGGCGTAACTAGGAATGGCGGGGCCCCGTGGTGAACTTTTGACATGCCCCCCCCCCCCATGACCGACAACAAAGACCCCGACTGACCCCCCACCACCACCGCCACACACACATTCCTGCTTGCTCTATTATGCCCCATATTGGACCCTGCACATACTATTATGCCCCACTGTGAACACCCATGTACAATTATTATACTCTGGGGTCTTTTCAGACCCCAGAGTATAATAATTAGAGATCCAGGGGGGGATACTAACATAAAAAACACTGTTACTTACCTATCTCCGGCTCCGCTGCAGTCCTCAGGGGTCTCAGCCAACTTCAATGAACGTCACACAACTCGGCCCGAAGCCTGCCAGGGGTGTGGAAAGGTAAGTAACATGTTTATTATGTTCCTTTATTTTTCCAGGGCCTCCGATCATTATACTCTGAAAAGACCCCAAGTATAATAATAGTGTTTGTGGGGCCCTTGGCGTCACTTACCAATCCCAGCCCCAGCCAGGATCGGTAAGTAAATAGGGCCTGTTACCATCTGGAGTAACTCCAGCCAGTAACAGCCTATTAAAAAAAAAACAACCTGCAGGGGTAGCGGCTGTCGCCAGGCCCCTAATGTCCCAGGTCTTGTGGCAGCCGCTACCCCGGTAGTTACGCCACTGGTTAGGGTAATCTGTGGGTCTCCTTGGTTTATGGGCCAGATGGAAGCTGCAATCTCAATACTGATGCCAGTGCTTATGGGCCCTGGTGCAACTGCATCTTCTGCACCACCTCAAGTTACGCCCCAGTCTGGGGTTCGACCCCTGAACTGGGCTGTGTTACGTGTTGCCATGGAATTGAGCAGGGCTCTTATTTTTTCAGTATTCTGCTTCGAGCTTTGCCTTGTTTTGTACACTCACCGGCCACTTTATTAGGTACACCATGCTAGTAACGGGTTGGACCCCCTTTTGCCTTCAGAACTGCCTCAATTCTTCGTGGCATAGATTCAACAAGGTGCTGGAAGCATTCCTCAGAGATTTTGGTCCATATTGACATGATGGCATCACACAGTTGCCGCAGATTTGTCGGCTGCACATCCATGATGCGAATCTCCCGTTCCACCACATCCCAAAGATGCTCTATTGGATTGAGATCTGGTGACTGTGGAGGCCATTGGAGTACAGTGAACTCATTGTCATGTTCAAGAAACCAGTCTGAGATGATTCCAGCTTTATGACATGGCATTGCATTATCCTGCTGAAAGTAGCCATCAGATGTTGGGTACATTGTGGTCATAAAGGGATGGACATGGTCAGCAACAATACTCAGGTAGGCTTTGGCGTTGCAACGATGCTCAATTGGTACCAAGGGGCCCAAAGAGTGCCAAGAAAATATTCCCCACACCATGACACCACCACCACCAGCCTGAACCGTTGATACAAGGCAGGATGGATCCATGCTTTCATGTTGTTGACGCCAAATTCTGACCCTACCATCCGAATGTCGCAGCAGAAATCGAGACTCATCAGACCAGGCAACGTTTTTCCAATCTTCAATTGTCCAATTTCGATGAGCTTGTGCAAATTGTAGCCTCAGTTTCCTGTTCTTAGCTGAAAGGAGTGGCACCCGGTGTGGTCTTCTGCTGCTGTAGCCCATCTGCCTCAAAGTCCGACGTACTGTGCGTTCAGAGATGCTCTTCTGGCTACCTTGGTTGTAACGGGTGGCTATTTGAGTCACTGTTGCCTTTCTATCAGCTCGAACCAGTCTGGCCATTCTCCTCTGACCTCTGGCATCAACAACGCATTTCCGCCCACAGAACTGCCGCCCACTGGATGTTTTTTCTTTTTCGGACCATTCTCTGTAAACCCTAGAGATGGTTGTGCGTGAAAATCCCAGTAGATCAGCAGTTTCTGAAATACTCAGACCAGCCCTTCTGGCACCAACAACCATGCCACGTTCAAAGGCACTCAAATCACCTTTCTTCCCCATACTGATGCTCGGTTTGAACTGCAGGAGATTGTCTTGACCATGTCTACATGCCTAAATGCACTGAGTTGCCGCCATGTGATTGGCTGATTAGAAATTAAGTGTTAACGAGCAGTTGGACAGGTGTACCTAATAAAGTGGCCAGCGAGTGTATATAATGGGAAGGAAAATTCAGCGCATATTCTTCCTTAAAATCAGCGTCAAATTCCTACATGTGAACATACCCGAAATCCCAATATACAGAGGGACCAGGTCTTTTAACTGACTTGTAAATGTTAGAGATATAGCAAAATCTATGCAGTGTAGCATTAAAGCACCATTACGGTAACTCCTGAAACACTCACAGTCCTGCGACTCCGTCCTAGGATTTAATGTTAGCAATAATAATAGTAAAACATGGAATCCTATAGCTAGTTATAGTCTATATGAATACTGGGTCAGCTTTACAGTGATGTACAGCCACCAAAGAGTTAAACTCTCATTTCTCCCACGCTGGCGTAGCTTGTCCAATAAGCAGTGTGATCCCGCCCCCTTGTGCTTATCCAATGACCTCCCCAGACTGGAAGCTTCCTGCATCGACAGCTGCTGAAAGTTGCACATTAACTTTTCTGCTAATTTGTTCCTTTAATTGGTTGCTACTACTTGGGCTCATTGACGGTTTTATTGCGCGGTAAACCAGCTGTATGGTGTAGGCACATCACCATCAGCACTTCCTTCCATGCTGGGCTGCAGAGCTTGCACTTCATTGACAAGTAACTGGTCTAGAGTATCCGCTGGTGCTTCTTTGGTGTAAATGCCCTAGCCATGACTATGTGATCGCTTAGGAGATGTCCGCACAAGATCCATTTCTCTGATCCTAAGTGGAGATCGCTTGCTTTTAATGGATCTGGCCTAAGAAGCTTGCGGTTCAATATGTCATCGCTAAGCACAGTTCAGATTAAAGAAGCTAATGCCCACTTGGCAGCATTACACCACCGAGTGGCAGAGCTGGAGGGCACGGTAAGAGAGCAAGCTGAGAGTCTTATTCGGAAGGATGAGCAGTACCAGATCTCTATAAGGGACATGATTGGTGCCAAAGACAGGTCAGTTGTTCTATAAGATGGCAGAAATTCCAGGGTAATTTTTACTTCTTTTTTTTTTTTGTGTAACACAACTTTCCCATAAGCAGAAGTCCTGGACGGCACTCCTACTGTGCCACACCTGCATGTCACCTGCTCCGGCATTCTGTAACAGCTGCTACTTTGCATTACAAAGCTGCGCTCTTTATGAAGGCTTGGTTCACATATTCTGTTTGTATGGCGGATGGGTTGATCCAGAATGGAGCTGAATCCATGGAGAACTATATTGCAGCTAAGTGTACTTTTAGTTTTTAATGGCCTTGAGCTGAACTGCTGTTTGGCTGCATAACCGCCATGAAAGTGCTTTGAGCTGCGGTCACCTGGAAACCTTGCCAATCTGCATGCTGGCGTGGTTTTCATCTGTATCCCAGGCAAACCTTGCTATGATGCATCCTGAACATGTGAACCTAGAAATATACCTCCCTTCCTGATATATACACATTAGGAGTATGAATGTTGGTGTTTGAGACAGTGTTGCCTAATATACTGCTCACTGTACAAATTGTAGCAGCAAGTGTAGTAGATACTGTAGCACTGTCCCACTGAAGTCTATGGAGCGGCGTTGCATTACCTACACTTGCCTTTACAGATTGTACATGGTGTGACCAGCACAATTCTTCTGTGCTGCTTCAGTACCAGTGATCTACGGGGGATCAGAGTATCAGACGATGCCTTTGCCACTGTGAAAATGCCACAGAAAAAAGTGTTTTACAATCCCTGCAAAGTGTATGAGATTCTGGCTAATCCCATCCACACGTTGCAGAAAAAGTAAATCTGCAGCGGAAATGTTGCGATTTGAAAAACGCTTGTGTTGTTGCAAATTGCAGCATGTCCATTATACCCAGGGGCATAACTACCGGGTAGCGGCTGCCACAGGGCCCGGGATATTAGGGGGGCCCAGCGACAGCTGCTGTGGTTTTTTTTATTTTTTAATAGGCCGTTACTGGCTGGAGTTATTCTAGCTGGCAACAGGTCCTACTTACTTACCGATCCTGGCAGGTATTGCCTACTATTTGGTCTCTCCACTAGGACTCCCACCAATCATAACAACTGTGCCCAGTTTTCCCGGTATGAATAGAGTAGTAAGTCAGGAACGGGAACTGCTGATCTATTCCGCTACTGGTACTTCCAGAGATATACCAAGTGCAGAACCTGGCTGTATATCTACATGGCTGTCTCACATAGCAAATAGAGCGGAGTACCTGTGCAAAAACTCCCTGCACTTCATTGCAGTTCAGCCTCCTGTCTGCTTTCTCTTTAGGCAGCTAGAGCCAATACCATGTCTGCCTGCTAGGAGAACAGTGTAAGGGGGCATTCATACTTGTGCTGGTGTCCGTCCATGGGGTTTCCGTCCTAAGCCCCTAGAGAAACTGCATAGGGGACGGCTTGCCAGTGGTCAGTCATAAAACCCATTCCTTTGAATGGGTTTTTAAAGCAAACCGCCAGTGTCCGTATGCAGACTCTGTGTCTTCGCAAAAAAAAATTGGTTTAACCGCAAAGTTCTGCATGTCAGACTTTGTCTCTATGCAAAAATAAAAAATCAAAAAAAAACTGTTTCCTCACAGAGAGGCAGCATACGGACAGCAGCGACCTGCTTTTAAAACTAACCACTGACAAGCTGTCCCCTATGCAGTTTCTCCAGGGCTTAGGGCGGAAAACCCCATGGGCGGACACGGGCGCAAGCGTGAATGCTGCATAATTCACCATCCTGCTAAATAAGCAGAGATATCTTACAACTAGCCATACAATCTGATAGCAGGCTCCACAGTTATCTTGGCTGACTCCCTCATACACCCATAAACCCTTGTCCAGGTCTACAGTATATGTTCTAAACAGGTAGATGAATGAAGGCAGTTACCCAGAGTTTTTTGGCAGGGCCTTCTTTCAGAGAACAAGTTCTTTCTGCAGCTTTTCACTGAAAATTTTACCCTTTGCAATGAAACTGTAGCAAATCCATAAAACAGATCGGCATAATCTATTTTCAGTCCAGTGTGAACACTCCACACATAACACTACTGATGACCTTCCATTGTACAGATTGTCAGTTTGATTCAGTTTAAAGGGGTTGTCTAGGCAAAAATGGATAACCCTTTCAACATTTAAATAAGCTGGGTCAGTGGTGGTGGGAAGAAACATACTAACCTGTCCCCTTTGCTCTGGTGTCCTTCCATGCCTCCTGGTTCTTCTGCTCCGGCGGGTCTCTTCCAGAGCTGCACTGAAGCCGCTGGGCAAAGGGCATGAATGGCCCTTCCTGTGACCTCACGGGTCCGCTTCCTGAGGCCGCTGATTGACCGCCAGTGTTTCCATAGGTATAATTGATGTGCTGTGATTTGCAAAAAAAAAAGCGAGCACTTTCCAAAGGTCTGAGCACACCAATGGGTTGTTAATCGTAAACCCTAGTATCAGAATTTTGATGCCCATGTGGTCATTATAATTTTTTTTTTATGTCCCATTTAGAGAAATTGCTGAGATTCAGACGAGGTTAGCACAATCTGAAGTAGAAATGAAAAGACTAATGGCCTCCATCAAGGACAAGGACCGAGAGATGGAACGACTTCGACACCACAGCCGACTTCTGGCCCAAATGTGCCGCAGCCGACCTCTGTTGAATACTTTAGTTTCCCTTATGGCCCAAGCTGAAGGGCTTTCTAATTTACCTCATGAGGAGCAGTGCAATGGCCTTCCAAGTGTTCCAGACTTTGCTCAAAGTGAAGACCTGGAAGACTCTGATCTAGACGGAACACTTTTTGGGACGACTGTATAAGGAGAATTGGTTCTTTCTTTTTAAAGATAACGGTATTCCTATATATTTTTGTATTTCCATATTACAAAGGGATTTTGTATAACTAAACTTTGGGACTTCTTTTGCTCCTAAGCAAGTATTTTATGAATCCGTTTTCTGCTGTATACGTTGTAGCTCATATACACTTATTACATTTCCCATAGTCTATATTCCATAATTCCCTTACATCTTGGATTCTCCTCATTGAAATGCTAGTTTTTATGCTGCCCTCTCTTTAGACTGGCCATATGTGCTGTCTGGTTGACGGCTATCTCTCCCTGCCCCCCCTATTCACATGCATGCTGGGCTTGGCCAAGTATGCATGTATTCTGAAAGGGGAAAAAAGCAGATCCTGGATACATCTCTCTGTGAATAGTAAAAGGACCGGGTAGTTGCAATCCAAAGTCATAATCCTTCTCTCCTCTGATACATCAGGGACAGTTGGGAGCCCCCATCTCATGGGTGGCTGATCCTGACAAAACTAGTAAATCCTAATATGCAAGGCTGCCCCTGAGCGTCTTATGCCTCTCCGCAGCAAAACCGTTTTTTTAAATTGGACACAAAGTCGGACATGCAGGAATTTGTGTCTGGTTTAAAAAAAACAACAAAAACTGTTTCGCCACGGAGAGGGAGAAGACGCTCCCAGGCGGTCACTTTGCAAACCCATTCAAGTGAATGGGTTTGAAAACTGACTGCCGGGTTTCCGTCTCCTGTCCAGTTTCTCTCAGGAGAAGACGGAAACCTGAAAGCGGAGACCGGGCGAAGGCGTGAACCCCCCGCCCTGATCTGTTTTTAATAAACGTTACTCAGTCGTCACTCTGTCCATCAATACAAGGGTAGAGCGTGTCTGTTTGATGGCTGTGGGGGGGGGAATAAACTTGTTAAATCAGTCATGTGATGACGTTACTGTTGTGTGACTAGGACCCCATGCACACTACAGAATGTGCATCTGAGGGGGTGTCGGAGTGACGACTGTGCATTCTATGATACAATTACCTCTATGGGGGTCAATGAATCCGTGCAGGATAGGACCTAATCTGTTACAGAACCTCACAGGGCACCCTCGGACATGTGCATGGAGCGTAAGGGACCTATGATGTGTGAAAATTACCTCAGGAAGCATCAAAAAGTGAAATGTTGCAAATAACTTTTATAGCTTTTTATTACTTAGTCCTTTTTAAGTACTATTATTGTAATGCATTACTGTTACACTCATACCGGTGTGAACATTTCACCAATTCACCTCACGACATTCCTGACATCTGGGGGGGAAGGATGACGAGAGATTATCGTAACCGCGTTGTTATAACGGGGCTGTGAATGGACAGAATGTTACCTTTATGTGAAGCCTGGTTACACTACAAGCTGTATAAACCACCACGTGAAAACCAAAGAGTCAAAATGGCTGCCGGGATGACAGGTCAAACATGCTGTCACCAGTAAATGATCACTGCCATGAGCAGATCTATAAATCTCTTCTGTTACTATGTCTATCTGTGTCTATGCGGTTTTTATACTGAACTTTTATTATATCTACTTTCTTGTACGCTTTTGGGATATGTTTGGCGCATATACTTATTTTACAGTCACGGTACCAATGCTATAATATCTTTATAGAAATTCTGTAGATGCATGCTTATTTCAGAAAGGAAGAGTAAACTATTTATATGTATGGCCATAACTGTGTCAGTAGGGTGCAATATGATTTTTTTTTTTATTTTTTTTTTGGGGGGAGGGGTAAAAAAACAATTGGAATAGTTGGTCTTACCGGATATGAAACACATATTCCATGGACGGTATTCATTGTTCATACTCTGCCTGAGGCACACAAATTATTTACGGTATATATTTTCACAATTCTGATATGTCATCATCAAGACTTGCAATAAAGGATTCTGTTTTATGTACAAGGTGTTTGTGTAGCATTGCAGATATTTGTAAATGGTGTTCTTATTGTTTTGTTCATGCAATTGAGTATATCTTCCAATTTTTTTTTGGACCGGCATGGTTTATTTTGTGATAAGCTTTTTTTTTTTTTTTTTTTTTAAAGTTTTTTCCAGGATTTATTTATTTATTGCAAATTTTCCCATGTCAAAACAATAAGACCTTTTGGGGTGTGTTCATGCAACGAATTTTAATCATGGAGTGCCAAAGTGGAAGCTCAATATGCAACAGAGAAACTCATGAGGAGCCAACGGGTCATCGCTGCAGCCATGTGCCTTGCAGCATTATATTTAACATGATAAACGGTTCTGCATGCAGCATAATTTTTTTGCTCTTAAAACAAGGTTCTTTGGGCACCAGTGGTATAAAAACTTACAACAGGTACAGAATGTTATGGCTTCTATTATGAATGTGTGATTCGGTCACTTTACATGCCATTTGTATCTGAAATTATGTGTGGCCAGCACATACAGTGGGGGAATAAGTACAGTCCTATGAAAAAGTTTGGGCACCCCTATTAATCTTAATCATTTTTAGTTCTAAATATTTTGGTGTTTGCAGCAGCCATTTCAGTTTGATATATCTAATAACTGATGGACACAGTAATATTTCAGGAGTGAAATGAGGTTTATTGTACTAACAGAAAATGTGCAACATGCATTAAACCAAAATTTGACCGGTGCAAAAGTATGGGCACCCTTATCATTTTATTGATTTGAATACTCCTAACTACTTTTTACTGACTTACTGAAGCACAAAATTTTTTTTGTAACCTCACTGAGCTTTGAACTTCATAGCCAGATGTATCCAATCATGAGAAAAGGTATTTAAGGTGGCCAATTGCAAGTTGTTCTCCTATTTGAATCTCCTCTGAAGAGTGGCATCATGGGCTACTTAAAACAACTCTCAAATGATCTGAAAACAAAGATTGTTCAACATAGGTGTTCAGGGGAAGGATACAAAACGTTGTCTCAGAGATTTAACCTGTCAGTTTCCACTGTGAGGAACATAGTAAGGAAATGGAAGACCACAGGGACAGTTCTTGTTAAGCCCAGAAGTGGCAGGCCAAGAAAAATATCACAAAGGCAGAGAAGAAGAATGGTGAGAACAGTCAAGGACAATCCACAGACCACCTCCAAAGAGCTGCAGCATCATCTTGCTGCAGATGGTGTCAGTGTGCATCGGTCAACTATACAGCGCACTTTGCACAAGGAGAAGCTGTATGGTTGAGTGATGAGAAAGAAACCGTTTCTGCAACCACGCCACAAACAGAGTCGCCTGAGGTATGCAAAAGCACATTTGGATAAGCCAGCTTCATTTTGGAAGAAGGTCCTGTGGACTGATGAAACAAAGATTGAGTTGTTTGGTCATACAAAAAGGCGTTATGCATGGAGTCCAAAAAAAAACAGCATTCCAAGAAAAACACTTGCTACCCACTGTAATATTTGGTGGAGGTTCCATCATGCTTTGGGGTTGTGTGGCCAATGCCGGCACCGGGAATCTTGTTAAAGTTGAGGGTCACATGGATTCCACTCAGTACCAGCAGATTCTTGAGAATAATGTTCAAGAATCAGTGACGAAGTTGAAGTTACGCCGGGGATGGATATTTCAGCAAGACAATGATCCAAAACACTGCTCCAAATCAACTCAGGCATTCATGCAGAGGAACAATTACAATGTTCTGGAATGGCCATCCCAGTCCCCAGACCTGAATATCATTGAACATCTGTGGGATGATTTGAGAGCGGGCTGTCCATGCTCGGCGACCATCTAACTTAACTGAACTTGAATTGTTTGTCCAAAATACCTTTATCCAGGATCCAGGAACTGATTAAAAGCTACAGGAAGCGACTAGAGGCTGTTATCTTTGCAAAAGGAGGATCTACTAAATATTAATGTCACTTTTCTGTTGAGGTGCCCATACTTTTGCACTGGTCAAATTTTGGTTTAATGCATATTGCACATTTTCTGTTAGTACAATAAACCTCATTTCAATCCTGAAATATTACTGTGTCCATCAGTTATTAGATATATCAAACTGAAATGGCTGTTGCAAACACCAAAATATTTAGAACTAAAAATGATTAAGAATAATAGGGGTGCCCAAACTTTTTCATAGGACTGTATTTGATATACTGGGGAATTTGTAAGTTTCTTTGCAACCTTTATCACTTCAACTTATTGCAAGAAATAAAGATTTGATACAATAGAAAAACAGAACTTAATATTTGCTACACAAATCTTTGTTTGCAATTACATAGGTCAGACGTTTCCTGTAGTTCTTTATCAAGTTTACACGCACCACACACTCTGCAGCGGGGGTACAGGTAAGGGAGCCTGCACATGGAGTTTACACTCGCTCATTCTGAACGTAAAACTCGTTCACAGTGAGCGGCGTAAAAAACAGATCCCATTGACTTGAATGGGTGCCGGCATACACGCACTACCCATTGAAATCAATGGGAGTCTTTTATACCTATTGCTTTTAATGCGATACGCTTACAATACTGTGCAAGCGGCCATTTTCTCGTAGCCTGTGGGCATGTGCAGTCTGCTCAGCCCAAGACCTAGAAGTTACAAGCCACCGCCAGAAGAAGAGGCTGAAGATGACGCTGCTGAAGAAGATGGAGGCGGTGCTGGAGAGCGTTCTCTCACAGCATTGGGGCTACCCCCAGTGCTGCGAAAGGGCTCATTTGCATACTGACAAGAACCGGGACTGTAGGCGAACGGTGGTATGGAGAAGACGGCGAAAGGTAGGAGAAAGAAAACATTGGCTTCCACTCCCATTGTGCAAAGATCATGTATGTGATGTACAGTCCATGGGACACATAGATGCACAGTTCATTACAGTCACCACAGTAATCAGCTATGTCTTATGATGAGCAATGCACCTGTGTGTCTGTCACATGACCATGGACTGTAAATTACGTGACAATGGGCTATACATCACATGACCATGGACTACTATGGAAGTAATCAGAATGAATGACAGCAAGCAGAGATCTAGAAACCATGAGGAATTGATACAGAAAGTATATTGTACAATTGTAGAACCTTTCATCATACATGTGTCTCTTGATATTGTTCTGAAACTGGACAAGCCCTTTAAATAAATATTTCACCTGTCAAAATTGCAATACACCAAAATATTTTTTTTTCAGTGTGTCCTGGATCCAGTAGGTGGCACTGCCTTGACTCTGGGAGTGTTTCCACACAGCAAGATTGTTGGGGACTCCCTAATGGAAACATAATCCGCATAAAAAAATGGTTACCTAATGAAACCCGTGGACCCCATAGACTATAATGGGGTTCGTGTGGTTTCACTAGGTGTCCACACAAAATGGCCTGAACCCAGATGTGCCTTACCCGCCTGGTTGGATATGGATGCAGCAGGTGGTGCCTCATACTAAGGGTATGTTCACACGGCAAAATTTGCATTCTGCGTGTGAACATTCTGCGCGGCTAGCAGCGACGGCATGCTGATGAAGTGCACTGACATTCCACTTCGGATTAGGCCCAAATGAATGGGCCTAGTCAGGAGCGAGTCTCACGCCGTGGCCAGATAGGTCACCTCGCTTCTTGTTTCTGCTAGCATAAAAAAAGAAGCGAACGGATCCCACTGAAATGAATGGAAGGCAGTTTTTGGAGGCAGATTTCTGTGTCAAAATCCACTCCAAAAAAACACTATGTCAACACAGCCTATAACAGTCCCAGGAGGCAGCGCCCCCTATTGGATCCAGACAGCCCCTGATTTTACTCCATTGTAGCACCTATCCACTTGAAGGATTATGTCATGGTGGCGCTTGGAATTGCCACAAATCTGATCTCCAGGGCGGGATTTCTGGAGACAGACAGGGGGCGCTGCTCTATTTCAGTAATTCCCTCCCTGGTTCTCAGGCCTTGCAGCCAGTTCTGACCATCATCGTTTACTGAGACAGTGCGGTTTTTGTTTTATAGGTGTGGGCTATATTCACACAGTGCAGCTCTAGGCACAGCAGACGCTTCAGGAGCCTCAGGCCACGCCCTCGCAGCTTACACTTATAACTCCTCCCCCACACGTGACAGGTCACATGGTTATGACGTCATCAAAGGTCCTTTAGCTCTCGCCAGTACTTAACATCCGAGTGTCCTTGTCGTCCGGAAGATAATGGGGTACTGGGACATTCCCGACGGGAGCGACTGTGTGCAGAAGACATGGCTGACCACAAAGCTGTCTGTAGCGCTGGGTATGTGCTAGAGGAGCCCTGTGTGTGGTGGGGGAGGAAGACTAGCGGTGTATTACTGACAGGAGACCCGACTACTAAGTACCAGCCGCCACTAGACCGCTGTCACACTCATCCTGCTCATAGACTACTTACAATAAAGTGATTTGTAATGATCTTGTACAATTGATATTATGTAATGAATTAGAGCCATAGCTTGTTACATAATTACTGTTACTGTAAGTCAATCTGATTCAGGCTGTCACACGTATACGGCTGCTGCATAGACAATATGTGACCTCTAAGGTTGCTGATTGGAAGCCGCAGTCACTTACTGTGGACCTGTGTGGCTTTAAAAAATAAAAAAATCCCTTAAGCCTCAGCCCCACATTGTGAAACAGCTAAGAAATTCAGAAAAAACCACAGTGAAAGTATAGTATAGATTTTTGGGTCTTAAGAGTTTTTGCTAAGTTTTTTTTCTTCCCCTATTAAATCTATAGGTAAACCGCTTGCAGTTCCTCAGATTGAATTAAAGAGGACCTTTCATCAGATCGGGCACAGGCAGTTCTATATACTGCTGGAAAGCGGACAGTGTGCTGAATACAGCACACTGTCGGCTTTCCTGATCTGTGCCCCGGGTAAAGCGCTATCGGTCCCGGTACCAATAGGGCTTTACAGTCAGAAGGGCGTTTCTGACCATTAGCCAGGGACGCCCTTCTGCCCAGCAGCGCGTATCGCGCAGTACTGTGGAACGGGGAGGAACGCCTCCTCTCTCTGCTCACACAGCTCGTCCATAGACGAGTATTATCAGGCGAGGGAGGGGGAGTTCCTCCCCGCTCACACTGTACAGCGCGATAGGCGCCGCAAGGCAGAAGGGCGTCCCTGGCTAAGTGTCAGAAACGCCCTTCTGACTGTGAAGAGCTATGGTACTGGGACCGATAGCGCTTTACCCAGGGCACAGATCAGGAAATCCGACAGTGCACTGAATTCAGCGCACTGTCCGCTTTCCAGCAGTATATAGAACTGCCTGTGCCCGATCTGGTGAAAGGTCCTCTTTAACCACTTCCAGACCACCCTTATATGTTTATCGCCATCTCTGCCTTCCTGAGTGTGGTGTATAATGAGCGCTGTATACGCCATTATGGGTGCCGCCATGATGCGGATGCCCTCTGACCCAGGGGTCATGTGATCCAACGGGATCAGCTTCTGTAAGTGCTGCTGGGTCCTACAGGAGCCAGATCATCTCTATTAGTCCTATAGTAACGCACAGGAGGCTGTACTCCCCCTGCAACTGGGGCTAAACGTACCATCATCTGTTATAATCAGCCTCACCCATCACAAAAATAGTGATCAGATGTCCCCAAAGGTCTATTATGACCTTATGGGAACATAATGTGAAACATATATGTGTGTGTATATATATATAACACACCATACAAAATAAAAACTACCATAACGGAGAGGAAGAACTATTTCAAGCCAATCCCCCACGTTGTGGAAACACAGGGTTTTTTTGTTGTTGTTGTTGCAGATTTTGCTGCGGTTTTTTGAGCCAAAGCCAGGGCTAGATTGAGCACAAGATAGAAGTATAAGAGCATTCTGTATATTTTCGATTCCATTTGTAGCCATTCTTAGCAATAAAATCTGCATTTCCGCAATGTGGGGCCTTAGGCCGGGGCCCCACGGGACGTAAACGCCGCAATTTGCCCGCAGCGGAGATGCTGCTGGGAAAATCGCAGCGTTGTACAGTGCAGGTAAAGTGGATGGGATTCATGTAAATCACATCCCCACTTTGTGGAAGAAATCACAGCGCGGACACGCTGTGGTTTGCAAAGCCGTTGCAGTTTTGGAAATCGCAGCATGTCAATTATATCTACGGAAATGCCAGCAGCTTTCCCATAGATATAATTGGAACAGAAAGTCCTTGAAGGAAAACTCCATGAACTTTCTGTTCAAAGCACTGCAGAAAGAACCGCAATGCAATCACGCAGTGGTTCTTCTTGCAGCACTTTATCACTGCCATTACGGCCTGTGGGGCCTTGGCCTTAAAAAGTTTTTTAGTAGCACTTTAATATTATTAAATGAAATTAAAAAATGAAAAGTGAAAAACAAACACGTTTTCCCTCCTCTTTTGTTTATATTTTCTCGGATATACATTTTTTTTTTTAAAAAAAACATGCGCTATGTGTCACCAAAAAGAAGAAGCAGAAATTAGTTGAATAACCCAAATGATAGAAATGTTATAGCCGTCAAAACCGCACATACAAAAAAAATCCAAAAATGCCTCTCATCCTGGACCAGAAATAGGCCCAGTACTGAAGTGGTTAACATGCTGGATTTTTCAAAAATGTGTGCGTTTGAAAATGCAGCTTTTTTTGCAGTTTTGATTTTCTTCTGTAGTGTGTAAATGAGATTAAAGGGGGGGTTGTCCAGGAAATACCTTGCTATACTTGCCTGGTGTTTCCCACCGCTGTGCAGTCCCATTCAGATTTGCAGTGTAACAGGCAAACCCATTTCAATTCCAGATGATTTGGTCAGGGAGAGGGAACAGCTTACGTTGGTCTAACACCAGTGTAGGATCTAAGTAAAGAAGGGGCCACAATATGGTATACCTGGCTATCAATCCCTGTCCGAAATAAGTGTCCTTTACTATTCTCTTGTTACCCTTGACTAAACACCACTCTTGCTTTCTCTTCCGTAGGCCTGGTTGGTTCTGCTTATCACATTGTCGCATTTCAACCTAAGACTGTACTGGAGGGTGTTCAGCGAGCTGGAGGAGCGACATTAACCATGGGTAATATAACCGACTCCTGATACTTTGGGAATTAGAATGAATTTGCATGTGCTATAAAAAAAAAAGTGTGGGCAGCAGTAAAACCTCAAACCGTGGAGAGCCCGCCTACTTGACGCACACAGAAAGTTAAAGGGGATGTCTGGGATAAAACATAAACTAAACCCTCTCCCCCGCTTAACTTCTAATTTACTTAGTCACACAAAAAAAAAAAAACAAGTCTATCTATTCATCCATATCACCAATACTCCCTACACCTCCACCCTGACCCCATCATACTTACCAGTCTTCTGGCACGAAACGTCACTTCCTTTGCTTCTGCCTGCGCAATAGGGCCAGTGATTCTAGCTCTGTTGTACACTCGCTGGCAGAAGTGAAGAACACCTACCATGCATATGCAAGAAGTCCACAGAAGGAGGAGCTGGCGGGACAGAAGAAACGTGTCTTCAGGACACAGATGACAGGTAAGTATGATGGGGGAGGGAGGCTGAGTTAAGTAGGTAGGGCTAGAAGTCCACGGGATAGTTGGGGGGGATCTTGATAGTTGTAGGTTAGAAGCACAGAAAGCTACTCAAGTAAACAAATGCAGAGGATGCCAGGCGCTCCAAGAGATCACTCAGAACACTGCTAAGGGTATTTGGGTGCAATTATTAACCCACTAATAGCACTATAATACCTTTTTTTTTCCCCGGCAAAACCCCTTTAACACATTGCACATTATACCAAGGGTTAAGGGAGTGATGAATTTTAGCTATTTAGGTTTTTTGGAATGCGAGCAGGTGAAATGTTCAGATCAACACTCAGCACACGCTGCTACACAATGGGGGAATTTAGCAACCCACCTATGCCAGTTTTTTGAACCTCCCGCAGCTTCTTATGGATCAGTGGTTTAGTGTGCCAAATAGCCCTATTGTAGCACTGTCTGCGCCTGTAGAAAGAAAAAAAATACAAAAACGCTTTAGGCCGCACCTTGCAGAAACACAGCAGAAAGAAACTCTGTCTTTTACAGAACCAGCAAAGTGAATGAGATTTCATTTAATGGGATCCAATCATTGGAGTCCCATTTTTTTCTCCCTAACATGTAGGAATAGACTTAAGAAAGGCAATTCTTCTCCTACCTTTAGATGTCTTCTCTGTGCCACCGTTCGGTAGAAATCTTTTTTTTTTTTTTTTCTATATGCAAATGAGTTCTCTCGCAGCACTGGGGGCGGTGCTAGTGCTCAAACAGCGCCGCCTCTATCTTCATCTGGAACTCCTCTCTCCGCGTCTTCTTCCGTCCTGGGTTTCAAACTTCTAGGCATGCGCAGAGCCGACTGCGCATTAACTTCATATTCTAACAATATGCCATCACTTTATAAGATGGGAATGCTCCTTTAAAATACATATATATGCATTGCTAGCTTTATGACTTGATAAAACTGTTAATGGAGTTTGAGAGAAAAAAAGAAAAAGTATATTAGCCTGTTTTATGGTTGGCCAGGTATGGCACGGCCTGGTAACAGCTGCCTTATCTTGTTTTTGTCTCCTATAGCTTCCCTTGGTGCCATCTTTGGGATGACTACCTGTATCACAGCTCAGCTTCGGGATAAACCTGATGACTTGGTGAACTACTTTGTCGGGGGTTGTGTCTCCGGTGCATTTCTTGGAGTCAGGAGTAAGTGGTTCTTGTATCCTGGTATAAATGTCACCGCTTCCCTTGTGTGCACTACATGGTTTAGTATACGATAGTTCATGATTGGTGGTTTTCCATGTTTCTAATTCTCCTTATATGCTATTTAGCTATGCACAAACCTCAGGGTTCCTGTTCCACTCTGTGATCTCATGGCCGCTGTAGCTGACATGTGGAAAGTGGAGCATTTCTGTAAGCTTCGTATTGAGGGACAGGCTACTACTTCTGCGTCACCTATACTCGTAGGGTTATGTACAAGGTTTACCCTTCCTTGGACGCAGCAGCCATGTGTCGTGTGCACTGGCACCACCTCTGAAGCCAGTGATTTGCTGCTGCGTCCATATAAGCGATCTGCCTTGTGATCATTGTAGGAAATAAGCAGTTCCTGTTCTGTTACCAAGCTTATACTGAATGAATAAGAAGCATCGCTGTATTTCACTATTGTTGGTTTTGCTCACTAGTTCTGCTCTACTATTCACAGCTCACAGTTACGCGACTGGCACCTCGGCTTGCGTGGCACTGGGCGTCCTGGCTGCTCTCGCCAAGAGTTCCAAAAGAGACGGATGGGAATTTCTTATATCTGAACCAAAACTCTGAAGCTCTACCTGTTTGTTCTGTAATGCTAGTGTTAATAATAAAATCTATACATAAGTGATCTCTTTGCTTCTCCATCCTCCTTCCCTCAGGCAGGTTTTCTGCCTGTCCTGGGCACAGATGAATGATCATAGTGTATGGTGACGGACTATCAGGAATCAGGGTTTTTGTCCCCATACAGAGAGTGAGTTGTAAATGACTTGCGTTTTTCCTATATACAATTTAATTGGTTGTCTGCACCACATCTCTCGGAGCACCTGAAGGGACAATGTGTGCTATAGACAGTGCCATAATAGACAAATGGCTAAGGAAATAGGTCACTTACTCATCGGTATGATCAGGGATTTTATACAGGATTTAGGGCTAAAGTATGACAAAGTTGTAATATTTAAGTCTTCACAATTCCCAAACACACTAAGGGTAAGTTCACACTGAGTTTTTTGGTCAGGATTTTGAGGCTCATTCTTCATGCCGACTCACCTCGCGACATATGCCTGAAGACACTGCCTTGTCCGGATTAGTCCTATTCATTGGGCCTAATCCGGAGCGGAGTGCGCGACTGGATGCTGGTATACTGCACCGGCATACAGGCGCAGCGGACCGTATTTTGGACTGGAACCTGAGGAGGACTCTGGCTCAGGTTCTGGTCCAAAAAACCCCAAGAACTGAGGTGCTCTGGGAGCTGAAAAGGTTCCACATTGTGCCAGCACTTATCAGTGACACCGGTGTATCTTCTTAGTGGACACGGGCAATGTAATACATAACTTGTCTACCTGGGAACACAATGTACTGACAATGCCACTGCGGCTATTTCCCTTGCTCTATTGTGCAATATAACTCAGCATCTTAATTTTTTATGTTGGCATTGTTACAGTACATGGCCTATGGCAGAACTTCACATGTTTGACACAAGCGCCATCTAGTGGTGACACTTGTATAGACTAAATACACATAGCTTTACCTTATGATTACATATTTATTACACACTCTATACTATAGAGTCTATAGCAAAGAAATAGGCTAAAAATATCTAGGCACCTGCCCCTGGTACATACTGCGATAGGCTTCATACACGCTACCAAGTGGGCCATAGTTGGTTTTACCAGAAGACATTGCAGTGACATCTGAGTGACTTGTGTGTTTCATTTCTATGGGGATTCTCATCTGATATCATGGAGTAGGATAGAACCTGCTTCCGTTATTGGATAATATTCAGGGTCTTAGTAAGATGCAGAAACTCATTTTGTTCTTAAAGGGGTATGATCGTAGTAAGCAAAATGTTACTAGTGTCATCCTCTGTTGAACCTGGCCTGCGATGTAATGTCTGTCTGCCCTTCATGTTTTTATGACCCATAAACTTTAATGAATGGGAAAAAAACCTGCAAAAACCGAGAGGAATAGGACCTGCTCCATGTTTAGTGACACTTTCATACAGCCATAAAATCTACAGATGTGTGTACGGGCCCATAGAACTTACTGGTTAACCTATGGCAAGAAACTGCAGTTGTGTGCATGGAGCCTAAGGGTATTCAGGCTGATATGATTGCAAGTACCCAACACTATTTCATCCAATTCCCAGAGAAACCCTTTAGGCTAAGGCCTCATGTCGTGTCCCGCAGTTTAAAAAAGCTGCAGGTAAAACCATAGCAGCAATGCATTGCGGTTCTTCCCGCAGCGCTTTAGCAAAGTTTGCAGAGGCTTCCTTCGCTGACTGTTTCAATTATACCTATGGGGGACACCGCCAGCGTTCCTGTAGGTATAATTGACATGCAGTGATTTCCAAAATCGTGCTAGTTTTGGAAATTGTGGCACATCAGCAGCACGGTTTTTGCCGCAAAGTGGGCATGAAATTCACTAGAATTCCATGCACTTTGCTCAGACTGTAAAACACTAATTTTTTTCCGTGGCATTTAAGGCACATGATGCCCCGTCCTTAAAGTGAGTCTGTTGGCACAATAAACTAATAACTGTAATGGTGTATGGAGTGGGGGCTGAGTAAACTGAAGACAAAATGAGGGGAGGGTTATATCTCCGAGACCATAAAATTTTCTTTTGGTGTTATATAAAAGAGATTCACTTCTTTCATATGACTAAAATTGCAGAGCTCTTATTTCTAGAGATATCACCGGCTGAAACCACAGTCAGCATTGGGATATTTATATCATATATATTATGCCGCTACATATCAATTTCCTAATCCCAACTGTGGTTTCAGTCAGTGATATCTCTGCAGGTACCATAGGAAAGAGAAACTCAATTTTCATATGACACAAAAGTTTTGTGTTTCATAATGTTCAAGATATAACTGTTTGAAGTGATCGAGTTTAAGGGGTAACCAGATCCTTCTAATACCCAGCACACGGCTCTTAAAGGGACTTCTATTTAACTTACATTGACTGGTGGTTTCTTCATTCATCCACCTGGAGGTTCAAGGCCGGTTCTGAGCCCTGGTCACATGATCTGAACCAAACCCCCATGCCCAAAATCTCTCCACCTCGTATACATGTTTTCACAGGTAATATCTGTGCTATAGGGCTGACAGTATTTCAGAGGGAGAGAAACTCAGCCATGTGATGATAGACAATGTAACGTTACCAATCGGTGTCACCCACCGCTAAGGTGCAGAAAGTTTACAAGTTGCCCTCACTGGTGACATAGTATCTGTAGAGCTTCCTCCTCCGGCTCTAAGCACACAATAACAGCGCACCAGGATCTTCGTGGCATTGCATTACCTGGCCGGAGCTGCTGGATACAAGCCGTAATAACCAGGCACAATGCCAATGTCAGGAGTGGTGTAAAGCACATTGCCATCACTGACAAGTCTGGATTAAATGAATGCCAGGAGGTTACCAGCCTGACTTCATTGTGCCAGCTGTAAGGACGGATAATGCTATGGTGTTTTTCAGGAGCTGGTCTAGGCTCCTTAGCAGTGGCGTAACTAGGAATGGCGGGGCCCCGTGCACCCCCCCCCGACAAACCCCCTCCTACGCGTTCTATTATGCCCCATAGTGGCCCCTGCACACAGTATTATGCCCCATAGTGGCCCCTGCACACAGTATTATGCCCCATAGTGGCCCCTGCACACAGTATTATGCCCCATAGTGGCCCCTGCACACAGTATTATGCCCCATAGTGGCCCCTGCACACAGTATTATGCCCCATAGTGGCCCCTGCACACAGTATTATGCCCCATAGTGGCCCCTGCACACAGTATTATGCCCCATAGTGGCCCCTGCACACAGTATTATCCCCCATAGTGGCCCCTGCACACAGTATTATGCCCCATAGTGGCCCCTGCACACAGTATTATGTCCCACTCTGGGGTCTTTTCAGACCCCAGAGTATAATAATCGGAGACCCGGGGGAATAAAAACATAAAAAACTACTGTTTCTTACCTGTCCCCCGGCTACTACGCTGTCGGCCTCCACTGCCGTCCTTCTTCAATGACGTCAGACGTCACATGACCCGGGACGCAGGTCGGGTTCATGTGACGTCAGACAACTAGGAAGGAGGCCTGGCCAGGATCGTGGAGAGGTAAGTAACTGTTTTTTTATGTTTCTTACCTCTGCTGCTATGGCGGTAATTACGCCACTGCTCCTTAGGAAATCTCGAGACATTTAGAACAATTGTATGGTTCCAACTTTCTTTGAAAGGCTTCTTTATGTTTCAAAGCACAAATCAAGGTCTATGAGAGTTTGGTGTGGAGGATCTTCACTGGGCCACATACACCCCTGACTTTATTCCTAATGACTTCTCCCCCTTCTCCCTTCTGTGTGGCCAATGAACTATACCAAACTCTTGCCCGGCCCTGTTATCGTATTCACGCCAGTGTGGGATGTAACAGTTTGGAGCAACAGCGTCTGTCGTTTATCCCCAGATATATAAATGGAAAGGTCTGCCCTAAAAATCAGATAAAAGCCAACACTTACCGGTAACTCTCATTTTCCCTTTTAAAACATGAAACACACAAAGTTATAAAACACAAAAAAAAACAAAACAGTTTATTGCTTGAAGAATACAGCATGGAGGAGGGAGAAAAAAAATATATATAAAGCACAGGAACTTTTAAAGAAAATTTTTCACAAAGCTCCAACTATCACATAACACAAGCACGTAATGCAGTGACACTAGCCCAAAACACTGCGTTCTCCAAATTAGGTCTGCAAAACGTTTTGTACAGTAAGTGAGGAGACGGCCTACTGAAGTAGAAAACACGGGGGCATTATAGTACAAGTTAGAAAAGTCAACGCTGCACCATGAAAATATTCTGTCTATGCTAGAGGTCACTGACTCCAGAACAAGATGGAAGGATTGCAGGAGGGGGAAAAAAAAATCTCAGCTGAATTGTCTAAGGGAGGAATACAAAACAGATCAGATTCATGCAATAAAAGCCACCATGGACTTATTCAAATGTGTTTTCTGAACAGAAACCTGTCCATTGCTTCGGGTACAGAAATCCCAACACAGAGCTTTACTAGATTTTTTTTTTTTTTTTTTCTTTGCAGAGAGTGAGGTTAAATATTGCCGAAATACAGGGAAGCCATACAAAGTCATAAGCACGGCTTTCCTCCGCTCCCCAATTCTAAATCAATCGCTTATTGCTCTTTTCTGAGACATTACTATTGATGGCCTATCGCTAAGCTGGCTGTTCAGCCTCTTTAAAGGGATTCTACCACTAAAACACATTTTTTTCTAGTTAACACGTCGGAATAGCCTTTAGAAAGGCTATTCGTCTCCTACCTTTAGAAGTGCTCTCCGCCGCGCCGTTCGTTCAAAATACCGGTTTGTACCGGTATGCTAATGAGTTCTCTCGCAGCGATGGGGGCGTCCCCATCGCAGAAGCAACGATGGGGGCGTCCCCATTGCAGCTCGAAAACCGACCGCAGCGCCGCCTCTCTGGTCTTCTGTATCCTCCCCTTGCTTCTTCAGCGTCTGTCGGACGCCTGCGCAGTACGCTCTGTTCGGCGAAGATTGCCGAACGTACTGCGCATGCGCGAAATTGCGGTGCCCGCACTATGGCCGGGACCGCAATTTTGCGCATGCGCAGTACGTTCGGCAATCTTTGCCGAACAGAGCGTACTGCGCAGGCGTCCGACAGACGCTGAAGAAGCAAGGGGAGGACACCGAAGACCAGAGAGGCGGCGCTGCGGTCGGTTTTCGAGCTGCAATGGGGACGCCCCCATCGTTGCTCCTGCGATGGGGACGCCCCCATCGCTGCGAGAGAACTCATTAGCATACCGGTACAAACCGGTATTTTGAACGAACGGCGCGGCGGAGAGCACTTCTAAAGGTAGGAGACGAATAGCCTTTCTAAAGGCTATTCCGACGTGTTAACTAGAAAAAAATGTGTTTTAGTGGTAGAATCCCTTTAAGCGTAAGTTCACACAGGGTTTTTTGGTTAGGATTTTGAGGCCGTATCCGCCTCAAAATCCTGACCAAATCAATGGGAGCCTGTCAGTTCTTTTTTCCGGGAGCAGTTTGTTCTGGCTCTAGGTAAAAGCAGCGACATGCTCATTCTCTCAGACAGATTCGCCTTGCGACATGCGCCTGAAGACAGTCCCTCCCGACTAGGCCCATTCATTTGGGCCTAATCTGGAGCGAAGTGCGTGGCTGGATGCCGATACTCTGCACCGCCATCCAGTCGCAGCTACCCGCATTCCGTTCCGGAACCTGAGGTGGCCTCCGTGTGACCTTACCCTTACACAACCGAGTCCTAGCTGGGAAAAACTGTCCATGTGTGGGCTGTATTTTCCTAACAATTCATCTGTGTGAAGTGAACCCCGTGCATCATAGTGAGCTAGGATGTATCCAGCTTATGACTGACCAAACCGCTAATGTACCGCCAAACAACGCTATCAGTTTGGTACAGTAGTGCATCGCCTATTGGGCAGCGCAGTCTCATAACCCACTATGATGCAGTGTGCTACATTCACATAGATCAGTCTGGAAAATACAGGCCCGATGAAACGTTTTTCCCCGTCAAAGCTGCCCTGATGTGTATCAGAGGACCGATCAATGGCAGCAGGACTTGCTAACCATCTTGTGTGTATCAGGGCATTACAATTTCACACCCTTGTACACCCAAAGGCAGATTTCAGGGAAAATAGGGATTGGAACTGCCCAATCCTTTTCATTTTTTTGGGGGGAAGGGAATAAGCTAGTGCCAGGAGTGTCTGGCAGCAGATTTCTCCCCTTTTCCCAGTTCAGGACACCAGCAATGTATGTGGTGGTTGGAAAAGACTACTGTGGCCTTATGTGCACTGACAGCTTTAGGATAGGTCACCAGTATCATATTCGTGGACATCTGACTCTTGGCCCTGTGGCATGGGGGTAAATGCTGGGGTCTCATTTACCAGTCACAGCACCTTACATTTTATAGTATCTGTGTGTAGCACTGCACCCCATTACCATTTAGGGTACAGCCAGTACCACACACAGCCAGTACTGAACATCTAGTACTGTACCTTACAATGAAGAGAGCGCCTCAGTTCCTTCAAACGGCTAGTCCAAAACTGATGACCTATCCTAACGACCGCCAATCAATACTAAAGCCCCGGAAACGGCTTTTAATTCCTATATACAAAAGGAAGAAGAAAAAGAAAGTTGAGACCTTGATTCTATGACTGAATGACTAAGCAGGTAAGACATGAAATGTTAAGCAGCACCAATATATATATTTATGACACATAATCCAGGGGCTACAGGGGAGACATTCAGAAAGGTATATCTTTATATTAACACAGGGCTTACACTGGGGAAGGGGAGATAGGGGGCAGGAGGAAAAAAACAAACAAAAAAAAAAACTTTACAGGGATGAGAAATCCGATATAAAACTTCAACTAAAAACAGGTAACGTGTGCAATATTTACATAGAAGGCTTAACTATCAGCTCACATAATCAAAAACATTCAAGGAGTAACCTGGGATTTCACATCTGTCTTCCCAATTCTCGTGAGCCATTTGGCTGCCACTAGACTCAATATTCCTATGGCAGAAAGAAGTCTGAAAGATTGCCTTATGTCTACTATATGGTAAATGCTTTGAAAAATCAAGAAGAAAAAAAAAAAATTCACTTAGGGAGTTACTAAGCGTCTCCCTCTCAGTGTTCTTATTGTGGCACATGGTATACACTGTCCTTAGCATATAGAGTCAATTATTTTCTAGGAACGAAAGAGATGGGATCCGTACGGATACATAAGCCCCTGATCGGTAGGGTGAATGGCGACACAGTGAGCGGTAGGTATCAGGCGGGCCAGGTTCTGCAATGTTCTCAGTAGTAACACTGGTTAGTGACATCGTATACAAGTCACATTCACTTCATGAAGAACACATCTGTATATTTTGCTGGTCGCTTTATATTGTATAGCAATGTTATGAAAGCGGTAGATGGCAAAAAAAAAAAAAAGTCAGACCGGTCTTGTTGTATTAGACCAGTCCTTGTGTGATCGGCGCTTCGTTCACCGCTATGGAGCCACACAGCAACCTCATAGAAGTGAATGGAGCGCTGGTTGGAGTGGGTCTATCTAAAACTACATTCTATTGGAACCTTTAAATGCTACACATGATACTAATGCTACACTTGGCCATATAAAAAAAAAATTCTCTATGGGCTAGTTCACACGGGGTTCCGCGTGTACACATCCTGTTGTGGCATTCTGCGATGGGTTAGGCCGGAGCCTCGCGCTGCAGCCGAGGAATCCGTGGCAAGATAGGGCAGCTTGCTTTTTGTTCCGCTAAAAGCTAGTAAATGGGAGCAGCGGATTTTGAGGCGGATTCCACGTCAAAATCCTCTGCCCTGTGTGAACCAGCCCTAACAGGGATCACAATATCTCTAAGTGAAGAGCCCTATTAAAGAGAATAACCGGTTTGCACCAATTGTAGTGCACAAACACTAGGGGGAAAGGACATGAGCTGAGTTTGGGAGGCTCAACGCCCCTTTTGAAGTTTAACCTACTCCATAGTCTGAACTCCCATAGACTGATGTGCAATAAAATAGCACCAAAGTTAGGAGGATCGAGCTATTTTTTTTCTCTAGATCTTAGCTCAAGATCTTGCTCCCTTAACGTTGGTGCAATTTTTTTGCCCATCAGTCTATGGGAGTTCAGCCTATGGAGTAGGTTAAACTACAAAAGGGCATTGGGCCTCCCAAATTCAGCTCATGTCCTTTCCCCCTAGTGTTTGTGCACTACGATAGGTACATACCAGTTATTCTCTTTAATAGGGCTCTTCCCTTAGAGATATCGTTATCCCTATTAGATCATTTTCTATATGGCCAAGTATGCCTTTAGTATTATCAATGTGGTATTTTAATGGTTCCAATAAAATCTAGGTTTAGATATACTTCGTCCCCTGTTCTCCCGATTGCTGGAGGAGCTAGCAGTCGGACCCCCAGCGAAGTGACACGTAAGTGATGGGGTATAAGTCTCCATAACGGTTCAACCTCTTTAAAAAGGGTTTGCATTAGGTCATCAATATCTAGAAATGAGCGAGTAGTATTCGATGGAATACCTCGCTTCCATAGGAATGCGTGTAAGTGGCCGAACACCAAGGGGTTAAGCGCAGTAAATATTCGATGTGCTTAACCCCTTGGTGTTCGGCCGCTTACACGCATTCCTATGGGAGCGAAGTATTCGATCGAATACTACTCGCTCTTCTCTATCAATATCAGATTAGTGGGGGCCAATTGTAATCACAACCATGATCTGCTGATTAGAGGGGATGCAAATTTCTAGAAGAAGATATTGCATAGTAGCCATGAAGGGTCCTATTCACGCAATACAATGCTCAAGATTGCACTGATGTTGAGAGTAGGACCCTTACCAATCTGATACCGATGACCTATCCTACAGAGGGGTCTGAAAGTTTTGGGAAGGAAAAAGAAACCCCCAAAAAACAAAACATGCTTTAGGCTGAGGCCACACGCTAACGAAAAGCTATGTTCTCTGTTGTAGATGTTATTGTGTTTTCTGAGCCACATATAGCTTCTAAAGGAGGGGAAATATATAGGAGGCATGTATATTTCTCCCTTCTGCTAAATTCACTTTGGTTCAATAACACACAGCAAAATCTGTAGCAAAAATAAAGCAGTAAATATCTTTACTGTGTGGCCTCAACCTTAAGAGGTACAGCCATTATGGGGGGAAAAACAAAAAAAACAGACTAGTACAAAAAAAAAAAATTTTTTTTATATGATCCTTTACAATTGAAGATCTTTTTTTTTGTCCCCTTCTGTTAACCGCCATCACTACAAACGTGATACATGTGACATGATACATCACTACTTCCTTAGATACAGATGACCAAAAACCTGACGAATTTATTTCATACACTTCAAGGATTTCGATGTTGATCCAGACAACGTCAAACAATTCACCGTCAATCACTGATCGTATGGATTTCACCGTACACGGAAACTGATGGGCGTACGCATTTAAAAAGAAAACAAACAGAAAAACATTGCTGCATGAAAAACCCAAATCCTACAAGATGATGTGTGCCAACCCAAAAAAACGAATGCAGAAAAGGTGCACTACGCAGTAGAGTATACATTTCCATTCTGTAAAACATCTCGCATTTCCGTTTTTCACAACACACCATCCTTTCACATGTGCCACCGGGTTCGAAACGGCAACATTACACAACGTCTTATCTTCGCCATATTCCTGTCAGACCAATACATACCCTACCCCACCCAAAAAATTAAAAAATTCCTAAGATTTTCACTTTAAGCTTAGTTTAAAAGGGAGATGCAGATAGGTTTTTTTGAGTTTCTGTATAAATCTCGCTATAGTATAGAGTTGTAGTTTGGTATAACACTGCTTACTGATCAAGTAAATGACTCTGCTAATATAAAATTCCATAAAGACCATTAAAAATTCTCTAGTGATATGATACTGAACCTTAAGGTTGTCGACTGTTCAAAAAGGAAGGGTTTTTTTTTTTCTTTTTACATGTACATAGCATACAATTGTGGAGACTTGACAGACATCCCTACAATACCACTTTACCAGTCCACCAAAGATGCATAAAAAAAAATGATTTTTTTTTTGTACAGGTAAGCATATTTTGTTTTCTTTGTGCAGATGAAAACTATTTAGAGGGTGGATACAAAAAGCCAACAGGAAAGATTCAGATATCGTCATCTTCCTCATCCTGGGAGGAGCCTGCCTGGTTGGTTGCACTAGCTGAGGCCGCTGCGAGTTGCGCCTGCTGAGCCGCCTGCTGCATCTGTAGCCATTCCTGCTGGGCTAATTCTGCTTGTTGCTGTCTCGCCTAAAGAACAAAACAATGGAGACGACGGATTAAGAGAAACTGAAAAACACAAGCATAAGTGTACCTTAAAGAGGACCTTCCATGGTTTGGGGCACAGGCAGTTCTATATACTGCTGGAAAGCCGACAGTGTGTTGAATTCAGTGCACTATGGGCTTTCACGATCTGTGCCCCGGGTAAAGAGCTATCGCTGCCGGTACCTTAGCTCTTCACAGTCAGAAGGGCGTTCCTGTCAGTCTGTCAAGAATGTCCTTCTCCACAACAGTGCCAATAGCGCTGTACAGTGTGAGCGGGGAGGAACGCCCCCTCCCTCTGCTCACAGTGCTTGTCCATAGACGAGTATTATCAGGAGGGGAGGGGGCGTTCCTACCCGCTCACACTGTGCAGCGCGATAGGCGCTTCTATGAAGAAGGACGTATTTGACTGACTGTCAGAAACGCCCTTCTGACTGCAAAGAGCTACGGTACTGGGATCAAAAGCTCTTTACCCAGGGCACAGATCGGGAAAACCGACAGTGTGCTGAATTCAGCGCACTGTCGGCTTTCCAGCAGTATATAGAACTGCCTGTGCCCCAAACCATGAGAGGTCCTCTTTAAAATAAACGCTGACAGGTCACAATGTGTCACAATTATTTTTTTTTCTTTCTTGTGTTGCAACAAGAAAGAAAAAAAAAAAAAATTATATATATATATATATATATATATATATATATATATATATATATATATATACACACACACACACACACACCAGTAAGTATATATTAATAAGAAACGAAACAACAACAATTTACCTACGGTTAGTCTCTTTAGCAAGACTGCGCTCTCACACAAATAAAGGTACGTCACTTTACCACTAACTGCCCCTACAACAGCATAGAAGTGATTCAGAAACAATTTTGGTGGCAGTAGAAGGAGTCCAGAAATGTGTGGTCCCTGTGTGTAGTGTAATGTTAGCGAATATGGTGGCATTATGTGCTCCACCTCAGAGGACTGAACCCCTCTCTAGTCCTCCTCCATGTATGAGATGGTCAAATTTACAGTACAAATCTATTAGAGATCTGATTCCCACAGACTCACACTGTTAGTTTGGCCTCCTGTCTATCTGTTTATACAGGAATCATTGCATACATTGTAGGAACAGAGAATAGAAATATATATCACACACACATACCCATTATACATTAGACTACAATTTGACGCAGAGGCCGCCTCAGATTCCAGGCCCAAAAAACGTCTAGCCGCACAGCGCACCGGCAATTAGTCGCGGTATTTCGCTCCGGATTAGGCCGAAACGAATGGGCCTAGTTGGGCGAGAGGTGTTGCGAACCGGACGTCTGTGGCTGATCAGAACCTGGTGAATGTTTCCATAGAGATACAGGAAGTTTCTTTGCCTCTATCAGCCATGACTTACAATGTAGTGCGCGCCATAGAGATTTTTTAGTAGCTGCAGCATGTATTATACTTTATTGTCCCGCAGTTGCTGCTGCTATATATGATGTACACGGCAGACTCTGCAGAACTACTGATTTAATCTCAATGGATAGTGGACAGGAAATGCTCCTTTGTTTTCAAAGAGGTTCTGCAGCAACTAAAGTGTGCTCTTTAAAGGGATTCTCCAAGCCTCAATACTGTTGTCCTATCCTTTGGCTGGGTTAACAATGCCTGGTCTAGGGTCAGACATGCAACACCCCCCCCCCCCCCCCTTACCCCACGAGCTGCTTTCAACACTGAGCTTGAAGCAGTTTGCTCCATACACTGTGTATGTGTACAGGCCCTCCATGTGACTGCAGCTCAGCCCCCATTAAGAGAGACCTGAGCTGCTGTAGCCCAGTAAGATCGCATACAGCAGAGAGATCTGGGTTGCTCCAGCTGTGTACACTGTGCTACTTCGCCTGTTATCAGCTGGTCAGGCAGCCACCAATCTGATATTAATAAGGTATAGTAATAGAAAAATATCTAAATCCTCAAAAATTCAGTTGAGAGGTAATGGATCAAAATCTTACTTTTGCAAACAACTCTTGTTGCTGCCTTAGAAGCTCTTCTTCTGGAATGCCGAGGTTTTCTAGGCGAGAATTTGCTTGTCGTCTTTTTAACGCGACCGTTTTACACTCTTGCAGCACTTCTTTTACCTCGCTGATGTAGGATCCGAAGCCCAAACTTTCGAGAGCTATTGAAGAAGAAAATTAAGAGCTAAAATGATTGTTAGTATAGATATATATATATATATATATATATATATATATATATATATATAATGGTTGATGGCCAGGCCAGACAGGAGCTGCAAATCTTCTAATTCACAAAAAAATAAAAAGCTAATGATAAAAAGCTATGAAAGTAAGCGAGTAACAAACTACGTATCTTATTTATTTAGCTTCCTTGTATAGTGCCATCAGATTGCGGCGCGCTTTACAGACTGACAGTCACTGACCACATATAGGACTCACATCCAACATTCCCTATCAGTATGTCTTTGGAGTGCGGGAGGAAACAACAATAGTAGATATTCACTCATTACAAAAACTCTGAGTTAAGTGGGAACAGACCACAAAAAGGAGAAGGAAAAAAACAAAACTAAACTAAAATCTACAAAGTAAAGAAAAGTCACAAGTAATGTACCGCATAGTAACAAAAACAAATGGTGGCCAGATAAGTAACCAACCCGCACTTTGTAAGGCAATAACACAAGTGCACCAGCTCCAGCTTCTTTACTACTAAACCATCACAAGGTACTTTACTGCTGGAGCTACATAACACAGGCAGAAGTATAAAAAACAAAAAAAATGTAAGCATGTTGGTACCTAAAGAATAACCCATGTACAGGTTGTACAACATTAAGAAACTGACCCTCCAAATAAATAAAGGGGCTTATGTTGCCTCTATATCTCTACATTTGTGTATATTTGTGATATATAATGTGCAAAAAATTACTTATTTCCATTCTCCATTTCTTTTTCAAATATAGATTGTGAGCCCTATATTTATATGTCTTTGTAGTATGGAAGGAAATCCACACAAACACGGGGAGAACATACAAACTCCTTGCATGTGTTGTTCCAGGCAGGATTTGAAACCAGGACTCCAGCGCTGCAAGGCTGCAGTGCTAACCACTGTGCCACCGTGTTGCCCCTTAATCCATTTCTTATGTTGCTTCCATGCTAATTCTATTGAGCTCCCTAATGAAGCGCTATGTAAACTATGTGATAAAACTGGTCTGACAACACACAAGCCATGGGGTATGTCAACAACTTATCCAAACAGAGCAATGCCCGCAGCATCTGTATGGTGTAGAATACGCCAGGCCGCTCCATCCCCGGCAGTCTACTTAGGGCACAGCAGCCATTTTTAACCAGATTCTGAACTGCTACAATAATAATATTGACACGTATGGACATTGCGCTCACCCTCTATAACCAAGAAAGGAGAGCTGTTCTGTAAGAACGACCGCCGTGTAATATCACTACAATGTGGACGCGGCAGCTATGGCTTTAGATGAAGTGACTGATCCTGTAAAAAAATTAAGACTGCAAGTTCACACCTCAATATTGCAAGTATTAGAAGCAACTTCTCCAACACAAAGATTGTGTATATTGAGTGAGACTGAAATTCACTTGCTCAGTAATTTTTCTACGTCTTTAATAGGAGTTACAAATTCTAGATCGATAATAGTTCTGTAACAGCAAATCACAGGAAACATGCACAGGCTTCGGTACTGCAACCAAAAGTGCAATGTAGTCCTAACCCAAGTGCTTGAAAACATATAGACAAGATACAGCAGAGCCCACGTGACGCATCACTCATTACAGCAGATAGTGAAAATATGCAAACATCATGGTAACCCACAAAGAATGAAACCAGACTAGTTTTCCCCCCACAGGGAAATCATTCACTTTTTAATATAATCTTGATATTTTACAACGCAAAGGATACAGGAATTCAGAAATAATGCTCAGTGTATACATGATGGAGGACTGGACATATCCCTGGACCCGGAAAGACAAGAGAATTAAGCCTCATTCACACCACTGGCATTTCCTACGTCAGTCTTAATAAGGCCCTGACTGGCATATGGAGTGCCTGTATGATCAAGAGTCTCCATACTCGTTCACCAAAATTGTTATAGGTGCACGCATAACCACCGAGCCATTCCCATGAAAGAGAGAGTGATAAGTCATGGATACCGAGAAGTATTGCAGTACAATTCACAATACTTGGGCATTGCAAATTTGTTTGCAGAAGCAAAAAAATAAAATAAAATAAATTGTGCAGTTTACATAAGAGTTGTGATTGCCTTGAAATTGCAAGATTATACATACAAGAATACTATTTGGCCAAATCCCTAGTGAGCTACAATTTGCAACACCCATTTGATACAAAACACCTGCCGCACCTGAGCCTCAGTCATTGCAACAATGTGATGTGAAGCTAAACATTCACAGAGAACGCAGCGCCCCTTGTTGGTGACCAGGACAGAGTAGACACCTAATGATCAGACACTTATTCACTATGCACAGAATCAGGCTTAAGTGTTTGTTATTGTGAATAGAAGTTATATCACAAAAATATTCAAGTTGATCAGTATGTGATCTCTGGGGTTCCGACAAGTGAATCTGGGGTTCCAGCAGCCTCCGGGCATCAGAAACGGCTGCAGTGTATGGGGAGAGCAATAATAGCAGCTGGAATAGGAGCAGACAGCACAGGCTCCTCACCCACTTCCAGAACAGCTGATCTGTGTGGGTTCTATGTGTAAGGCCCACCAATCAAATACAGATGACATATCCTGTGGCTCAGTCATCTGTACGAAATATGTATTAGAGGCCGAAAAAAACCCTTTTAGGCTAAGATCACACTTAAGATTTACAAAAATGCAATAATTTTTGAAGTGGCATTTCTGCTGCAGATATTTTTTCCGAAACGGTTGTTTAGAATAGCACGCACCCATTGGAATGAATGGACGCAGCCGCTTCCATTCATTCCTATGGGTGCGTGCTATTCGAAACGGACGTTTCGAATAGTACTCGCTCATCTCTAGTAACAACTTGTTGTCAGGGTAATCTTACGTATCTGGTAGGAATAACAGAGAAATAGAAAACCAAGGAGCAAACAAGATGCCCCAGAATTATTTCAGGGGTAATACAAGTGCTTACTAGAACTATCAGAAAAGGAGACAGGTCCACTAAGTAATTAAGATCAGTTTTTGTCTTCACAGCTGTTATAGCCTTATACTATATCCGTCCCATAGTTCTAATGTAGTGTAAACTTGACTTCTTGCCAATCTGGATACAATAAACACAAAAGCCCCAGAAACTGAGGTTTTAGGTTTTTTTTTTTTTTTACCTGTACCCAACTTTCTGGAAGAACAAGCCACAGTAGTGCCAGGCCTTTCTGCAAGAAGGGGGTTACTCTGGCACTGGAAAGATACCCCATAGCTAAGGTGAAAGCTAAAGAGACACTTGACAGTGCACTCCAAATAAAAAAAATTAAAACCAAGTTTGGGAAAACTATGGAGAATTAAACTTTTCGGAATAACATTGTAAGTTATAACTAAAGGTTAAATTCACACACAGTAGCTTTGATTTAGAAACTCCTGTAACTGTTCGATTCCTCTAAACTGAATTTGCCAGAGTCCTAGTACACGCTGCAAGAAGAATGTTTATAAAGATGTGCAGGTTCTGCAAGAAATCACCCTAGTGAGAATATAGCCTGATAGCTACAGGGGTGTGCAGTGAGGGCCCCTCCTATGTAAGTCCACAATCACACAGGTAGGCTGACACATGACAACACGACTTCTGTGGCTCCTCTGTGGTCTCGGTGCAGCTTTGTAACCTGTGGAACATATGGCGAGAACAATAAACCTCACTGCTGTGCTCACATTGGGGCCACAAGTCTGCTGATCTGTGCTCCTCAGCTGTTGTAGAACCACAGATTCCAGGAGGAGGTTGTCAGGCGTCTGTTAGCTTACAATAAAAGTATACGGCGTGGTCTGATCGTGTTGATTGTTCATTTGGCAGCAAGGGTCGGATCACATTAAAGTTCTTCAATGTACATTGCTTTCATCTACCACAAGATGAGAGCAATGGATATTAATTGACAGATGGCTACCCCATAGAGGAGACTGTCTACATCAGCATTCACCCCAATGTAATAAATGATGGCAGCTTTCTTACCTCATGTGTTTTACTTTTCTGACCAAAGAAAGTCCCACATGGAGGATTTTTTTCTTCCATTACAAAAGTAAACAAATTTGACAAGAACCCTCGTGGTGTTTACATTGGGGTCAATAGTAACAGACACAGATGGTTGGCCTCAGCCTGTGCCTGCTACAGTAAGTGTCTGTTTATGTCATTCTGACGGACAATAATAACAGCAGTGTGAACAAAGCCCAAGGCTACATTCACATCAATGCTGGAGTGTCCAGTGCATAATCTAGCAGAAAACCTGGATGGAAACTTATACATACGAAAGAGCCAAAGTAAGTCTCCATGTACCAGACTATCGGGAACATTATCACAGGTTCAATTTACCTAAAGAGGTGAAGGAGAATGAGTCTGTGTGTGTGTGTGTGTGTGTGTGTGTGTGTGTGTGTGGAGGGGACAAGAAAAACAAAAACTGTGTGCTGCATGGAGCCAATTCTTGACTTGTTTGTGTGAAGATAGTAATTAATGCTGGGATCCCCACCAATCACAAGAGTGGGGGGTGTCGCCTACTCTAATAGAGCGCATGCTCACTACTGCTCCATTCAGTACACCAGAGCTGTAGTTCATCAGTCACAGACTTAAATGGGGAGACCGTGTGCATAAATAATCATTAAAATGGGGACACAAGAGCCCCATTCTTATGGCTGGGAAGGGGGGGGTCTCAGTAATGATACTTACCGTCTAACCTGTGCTCAAGTGGAGTGGAGATTCTTAGCAGGATAGAAAATAGCGGCCTTAATAACGTCAGATATCTGAATAACCATTATTGGTTGTTGATGTGTTACCAATTCATATAAAACTGGATGGGTGGTGGGCACAGCCTGCGGAAAGGGGAGGCGGGCACTGGGCACAGTATGCGGAGAGGGGAGGCGGGCACTGGGCACAGCCTGCGGAGAGGCGGGCACAGCCTGCGGAGGCGGGTACTGGGCACAGCCTGCGGAGAGGGGAGGCGGGCACTGGGCACAGCCTGCGGAGAAAGGAGGTGGGCACAGCCTGCGGAGAGGGGAGGCGGGCACTGGGCACAGCCTGCGGAGAAAGGAGGTGGGCACAGCCTGCGGAGAGGGGAGGCGGGCACTGGGCACAGCCTGCGGAGAGGGGAGGCGGGCACTGGGCACAGCCTGCGGAGAGGGGAGGCGGGCACTGGGCACAGCCTGCGGAGAGGGGAGGCGGGCACTGGGCACAGCCTGCGGAGAGGGGAGGCGGGCACTGGGCACAGCCTGCGGAGAGGGGAGGCGGGCACCGGCCAGCACTTACCTTGAATGACATGCTCAGGAGAGATTGTTTTCTTCTCTGACTTGTTGCAGATCTCATTGGCCTCTGAGGAGATGAGGTGGATGAACTCGGTGCAGCAGTTGACTACCAGCTCCCGGGCATCATTGGCCACCCTGACACTGGGCAGAGTCTCTTTTATCATCTTATTGATAGCAGCCCGGGGAATGGTGAGATCATCATCGTTACCGGACGAGGAGGCCATGTCTCTGAGGAGAGGAGGACAGTCAGTAACGGAGACCTGGGGTGGGGGGATGGGGCGAGCTGTTCCCCCTGCGCACAAAACTCTAAAACCAAAAAGAGGAATCCACAGTGCACGATAAAACTCCGGCGCCGGCTCTCAGCTCCGCCTCACAACATCCTCCGGGCTCCGCTCTACACCATACGGGGGCGGGGGGAGGACCTGCAGCAAGAAACAAAAAGGAAACGGCGGATGACTAGAAACCGGTCACAGGAACATCCCGGCGGAGAGAACACGCACAGCGGAGCCTCCTTCTCCCGCCGGAAGCGGCGTCTGACGGGGAGCACAGCGCATTGCTTTCCACTTCCGGGAGCACGACGACGTCCAGGTTACCATGGCTGTGCCGCGCTGGCGCGTCGTGACGTCACACGCTGTGTGGGCGGGGCGCGGGTGGTGTTATAAAGGGACAGCAGAGCCGGTATTGTTGTACAATGTAGTGTGAATAGGTACATAACGCCTGTGCTTGAGAAGTCTAGGGGTCTGTTCACACTGAGGAAGGTGGTGGCGTCTGCTCTGACCCTCATTGTTCTCAAAAGAAGGCAGAGATGGAGGCAGAATACTGAGAGAACAGGCATTCTGGGTTATGGCCAGGGCTGTGGAGTCAGAGTTGGGAAAACAATTACCAACTGCAAATAAAAAGAATTTTAATTATATTATCCCATTAATATTGTATAATTAGTCGGATAGTCTGTTACATATTTACTTTCAGTTACTGACTAAGGCCCAGTTCACATCTGCATTTGGGTTTCCATACAGGGAGTCCCCCCAACGGAAACCTATACACATGAAAAAGCGATTACCTATAGAAATCCACTGATCCCATGGACTATAATGGGGTCTATGTGGTTTCCGCATGAAACGTGGAGAGAGAAGCGCTGCTTGTAGGACTTTTCTCTCCGCATACTTTGCGTGGAAACCACACGGACCCCATTATAGTCTATGGGGTCTGCAGGTTTCCCAGGTAACCGCTTTTTTATGCACTTTCCTGTCCGGGGGCTCCACAAGCGGACTCCATGAACGGAAACCATAACGCAGATGTGAATAGGGCCTTGTAGGAGCTTTACTGTTAGGTATGACCATGACTGTCAGCAATTTATGGAGTCAGAGTCGGGCTGTGGAAAAATAGAAGAGTTGCAGTCTGTGGTTTGGTATGCTGACTCCAAACACTGATTCAAAACACCTACATGTGAATAGGCCTTAGTTTAGGTTCTTCTTATGGAATATGGAGAGGATTAGAGGTGATCTTCCGCCTCCTCTCCAAATGTCGGCCCTTTAGTAAGATGAAACAGAGCTTTGGTTTTCGGTTGTGGCTTTGCACACAATGGGGGCTAATCATTCTGCACCTTTAACCAGAGTGGGGGTGATTAAGCCCTGAAATCCACAGGAAGCTCAGGCAGGACACTTCTAGTCAGGTCACATTTTTTTTTACATCCATTTAATACAGACATCAATGTAACTATAAAAAAAAATCTATTTTTTTTTCAGTATATTGCATTTTTTTCAAAAAAAAGGAAAGACACTGATTTTTTATTTTAAAAAAAACATTGAAGTCCATGGCCATCCGTTCGCATCTATTTTTTTGCATCCATTTTTTATATTGGCTGTAAAAAAAAAACGTGATCTGAATAGACCCTTATTTCAGTGTCCTAAAAAAAGAAGCAAAAACTATGGGGTGCAGATTCAGCTAGAAATTGGAGCTAAGTTTCAGAAAGAATCAGCTGCAATTTCAGCCATGTGAGTCTCGTCTTAGGGAGCCTTCACACTGAGTAAACGCACGTGTATTTTGCAAAATACAGGTGTAAAAATAAGACTCCCATTGACTTCAATGACATTTTACAGGCGTATTTTTACACGTGTATTGTGCAAAAATACACACGCGTTTACTCCGTGTGAAGGCTCCTTTATTCTGCACGTGTTAGGGAGCCTTCACACAGAGTTTACGCTCCACTCATTCTGAACGTAAACTTGTTCAGAGTGTGCGGCGTAAAACAGATCCCATTGACTTCTATGGGTGCCAGTATACACGCGCTACCCATTGAAATCAATGGTAGCCTCCCATTGATTTCAATGTGTAGCGCACATAAGCCGGCACCCATTCAAGTCAATGGGATCTGTTTTACGCCGCTCACTCTGAACGAGTTCACGTTCAGAATGTGCAGAGCGTAAACTCCGTGTGAAGGTTTTGCAGTATTATCTACAAATTGTGTGATCGATTAACCTACGGTTTGTAAACCCCGTCCATCTTATGGTTATGCGTGAGGCCTCCGCAATCAGGGAAGGTAATCCTATATGTGCACCATTTTCCTCAACACGGACACACAATTTTGAAATATGGGCCAGCTATTGACTCACAGCCCTGCTGTTAAAGGAGTCTGCAGGCTTATCAATTGATGATATATCCTTAGGATAGGTCATCAACTGAAGACTGTCGGGGGTCTGATTTCTTGGTAAGTGACTGCAGAATTTGGAATAGTGCCGCAGCCTCTTCACACAACATCAAGCATAGCACTCTCCATTGTACAGTGACTTTGCTTGATATTACAGCTCAGCCCCATTCACTTGAACAGGACAGAAAGTGGGAAGACAAGCGAGCAATGACATTTCAAGCAGTTGGGTGTGTTATGTCTTGTAGTCTGGCCCTTATGGGCCATTTACATGGCAGAAACCGAAGAGCAATTTGAGGCGGACTTCATCGTTCATCTGAGCGTAGTCAGCGAGCAAAAGGCACAGGAAAAATGCAGAGGGGTGGAAATTATACGGCAGAAGTTCACCTCAAGTTCCTGTTTTACTTCCAATGTGTGAACATATCCATAGTTTGTCATTGATATCACAGGAAGAGGAGAAAGCTATACAATTTTAGTATACAAATCTTTTTCTGCAGTAGATGTTCCTGGTTGGTATTCTTGGGGTGTCTGATTTGTGTTGGAAATTTGGAGGGGACAGTAAGGGCCGTGCACACTGAGTAAACACGTGCTCATTTTTGCATAATACACGTGTAAAGAATACATGTGTAAAAATCAGACTCCCATTGACTTCAATGACATTTTTTACATGTGTATAAAAAAACGTGCAAAAAAACGTGCGTTTTTTGCACAGTTTTTTGACATGTTTTTTACACATGTAAAAATGGCATCCCATAGACTTCAATCTGTGCCGGCTTACGCACGATACGCATTGAAATCAATGGGTTACAGAGCCTCCCATTGATTTCAATGTGTTACGTGCGTAAGCCGGCACCCATTGAAGTCTATGGGATCTGTTTTGAAGTGCCGTGCTCTGACACGTGTATATGTGTCTAAATGAGCGGTGCGTTACTCCGTGAGAACGGAGCCTAAGACTGAGGCCCCATGTTGCTGAAAAGCAGCTTTTTTGGTTCCAGATTTTGTGGCAGTTTTTTGAACCAACGCCAGGAGTGGATTGAGCAGAAGGGAGAAGTATAAGAACTTCCTTTATATTTGGCAGCAATGGAAACAGAGGAGCCAGAAGAGGGACATACTCGTTCTTATGTTTATATCCCCTATAGCAGCAATGCTAAATAATAAAAATAGCAACTGAACAACCCCTTTAAGGCCGGGGCCCCATGGGCCGGAAACGCCGCAGGAAAAATCGCAGCGTTATACATTATCTGCAAAGTGGATGGGATTCTTGCGAATCCCATCCCCACTTTGTAGAAGAAATTGCAGCGCCGACACGCTGCGATTTCCAAAAACGTGCAGTTTTGGAAATTGCAGCATGTCAATTATATCTACGGAAACACCAGTGGCTTTTCTGTAGATATACTGGTAAGAGAAAGTCCGTGGAGGAAAACTCCATGAGCTTTCACTTCAAAGTGCTGTGGGAAGAACCACAATGCGTTCACGCAGCGGTTCTTCCCGCAGCGCTTAAGCCCGTGGGGCCTTAGCCTTAATACTGTATGTTTTTATTTGGTTTTTGATACTAATCATTGTCTATTTGTTGTATTTTTTGCCATATCCAAGAGACACAAAGTATCATTTATAATAATAAATTAGAGATTTTTTTCATAAATTTGTCTTGTGCAATAAAGAGACAAGATAATTCAAGTATATGTATTTTAATAAAGCATAGTAAAACATTCTTGGTACATCATTGGGGTATAACATATGGACTATATCACAGTCTGGCAGATATGTTGTAGTGCATATGGTTGTTGACCATGTTTTTCCAGAACATTTGCTGTTTGAATTCTGTTTCAGATGGTAGTGGCATGAAATATTTTCAACTTCTAACACAAACCTAGAATGGACATGTCCTTCCAAGCAATAGCAGATACTAGATGATGGAGACACAAAGCTTGCCCAATGATTCAAACCAGGTGTCTCACCATGCAAGCCTATCATGTATTCACAGTATAGCTGACAAGTATCAATGGGAGTCTAACAGCTGGGACCAGCACACTTTGCCTTTACTTAGGGCCAGATTTATGGAGTGAAGAGTGAAACCCGCAGGAGAAGAATGGCCCTAACCCCTTTTCAGCTATTCTGTAGAAGAATAAAATCCTGATTTTCAATGAAATTGTCTGCAATGCAGAATAAGAAAGAAAGGCATTGTTGAAAAGTCTAGAAGTAGCCCTACAAGGAACTGTCATTTGATACCAATTTTTCTGTTGACAGTCTCCCTTTAAATTTTGGGACATTCCCTTGGTTAGGTTCTAGTTCTTGTACAAGATTCCTTTTAGTCACCACTGCTTCATGCAGCTCTCATCGAAATAATATGCTGTTGTATTCGTGTAACAAAATCATAATATGGAATTGTAATATGTTGCACTTAGCTTTACTGATCACAATACTGTTACATTATATACACCTGTAAAACTTGTACCATTCTGCCAGCAAAATACATAACGGATTGCTAAGATACATGTATATGAATACAATACGTATGAAAATACATCTATATACTGTATAGTTGAGTGATATAGCTAGAGGAAAAAGTCCTACAGTATAAAATAAAATGTCTTGTAATAAAATAGGGTGCAAATGTTCCACATGTCAAGAAAAAAAGTTTTTACATTAGGAAAATCCAAAAAATGTTAAAGGGGGTCTGTCACCAGAAACAATGTGTTCCCCGTGTAAATTGGGGCCTCCGTTTCCAAGATAATACTGTTTTTCTCAATATGCAGATCAGCTCTTTGGAGCAATGATGGTGTTGCTGTTTATTTGTATGGAGCAATGGCGATACCCTCATTGCACCAAATAGCTTGTTTGCATATTGACCAAAGCAGCAATATATTGGCAATGTGCGGCACATATGACGTCTGTCCAGAGACAGTACCAGTACATAGTGTATGCCAAGCACAAATTAATGGTGTATACCAAACCAAAGCCAAGTCATATCTCAGAGAAGGTGAAATGATAGCTAGATTTTCACTAAAATGATACATTTATCATCCAAGAACCCCCGTCTGTCCAGCTGCCATACCCTGCCATACCCTTCTTAATAAATAATAGACCCCCCATGGATGCACATTATCAATCAATGTGCTGGAAGGAAGACAACCTGACTCTACTACAATAGACCTTGTGACATGATGATAGGAATAATAGTGTCAAATCTAGTTCCTGTAACCATTCACAGCTGCAGTCTCACAGCACTGGTTAAACTCAATACAAAATGCATAGAAAGTGATCAGATAGATTGTGCAAATACACACAATGGCTCTTATGACGTTTTATGACTGTGGTTTTCCCATGTCAAAGCTCTTTTTACTCCTCCATCGCAGCAGTTTGATGAAATTAAGGCTGGCATTGAAGATTTTGTCATGGTGGAAGACCATTTTGTAGAAGGTGTCGATGGGAAGGTCACCATTAGGATCGGCATATTTTAATGTCGTCATCGGTGTGTAGAGATTGTTTGTCTGGTGACGGAATGGAGGATTTTCTGCCAAAATAATTTTCATTGTATGCTGTTGATAAAAGAAAATTATGTTATATATATTGAATGATATATAAAACTGTTCTTCCTCAAATTCACAGTTCCATCCCTGCCAAGCCTTAGGGAATGTAGAAAGGTGCAAATGTACCCAAGGCAGCTGCAGGTAAGCCTTTAAATGCCGAAAAGCTGTGTTTTTTGTTATATGTAACATATACATATATGTACTGTATATACTGTTTTATGAAAAACCTGGGTGGAAATGTAGTTACAAACACCAGAATGTTGATTTGATCTACAGAAAAAAAAATTAGAGTCCCTGGAGCAAATACTACGCAAAAATTCTTGCAACTGCCTTTTTTGTGCCACCCACTCCACATGCCTAGAAAGGAGTGCGCTGGGGGTGAGGTGGGACCAGAAAACAGGCATACATGATAAAGGATGTCTACTCCAGCTATGAGTTGGCATATACTTCAAATCTGGTGCATGGCCCGGCAGAAGGTGTTACCTAAGTCCTATCCCTAATATAGGCCACTAGAGATGAGCGAACAGTGAAATATTCGAGATTCAATATTCGTTTCGAATAGCCCCTCAATATTCGACTATTCAAACGAATATCGAACCCCATTATAGTCTATGGGAAAAAATGCTCGTTTCAGGGGAAACCACTATTTGACTAAAGGAGAGTCACCAAGTCCATGAGTAGCACGAGGAGCGCTGTGCAGTTAAAGCGCATGGACCCCATTATAGTCTATGGGGTCCGTGCGCTTTAACTGCACAGTGCTTGCAGTTGTGCTGATAGAAAGTAAGCTCCCTCGTAACCGCAAGCTGCCAGCTCTCCCGACTAGCAAAGACGAGCCTGCAGCAAATCAACGCTGGTTCTGCAGCAGGCTCGTCCTTGCTAGTCAGGAGAGCTGGCAGCTTGCTGTTACGAGGTAGTTGTCTTTTTTGTCATAGGAATGCATTGACCAGCGTTGATTGGCCAGTGTACAGTATTCGGCCAATCAACGCTGGTCCTGCCGGAGGCTTGTCTGTGAGGAGGCGGAGTCTAAAATCGGACCACAATGGAGACTGCTGTGGGTCGATCTTAGACTCCGCCTCCGGCAGAACCAGAGTTGATTTGCCGAATACTGTACACTGGCCAATCAACGCTGGTCAATTCATTCCTATAAGAAAAAGTAAGCTCACTCGTAACAGCAAACTGCCAGCTCTCCCGACTAGCAAGGACGGGCCTTCTGCAGAACCAGCGCTGATTGACTAAATGCTATACACTGTATAGCATTCGGACAATCAACGCTGGCTCTGAATGGAATATTTACTGCGAATAGCTAGTAGTATTCGATCGAGTTCGAATACCGTAGTATTCGATCGAATACCTACTCGATCGAATACTACTTGCTCCTCTCTATAGGCCACCAATTTTAGATCAGTGGGGGGTCAACATTTACCTGGCCATACCATGGTAGATATAACATCCCAACTGAATAGGGCTTCAATTGGACCAGTATAGTCAGTATTTGAGCTTTTTTGTTGACCTGTAGTGCCATCACATGATGACTGCAAGAACTTGTAGCTATTCTACCAACCACAGCATGAGTGAGACATCTCAGTGGGTTCAGCTGAGAGGTATAGCTTGCAGTTCTAACCTCTGCCACATCTTCAGCTGTCTGTCCTAAGCTTTGGAAGATTGATTTGTAGTTTTTAAGATAGACATTAGTAAACATGTCCGCAGTCTCCGTATCTGCTGCAGAAAGGTCCATCTTCATTCCATCTTCAAAGACTTTCCTTTCAAACTCTGTGATCACTGGACCAGGCTCAATGAGGCTCAACCTGGAATATAGTAAAAGCTCAATTGTTATAAAGACACTGACACGTCACATCTACGATCTACTCAACGATTATGTTCGGAAGGGTCACACAAACACTGAAATATAATTTACCCTAATGCTCTTCAGCCTACTATAAAAATTCTCTGAAATGATCAAAACAGTCTGAATTTACCGATTCCACATCACTCTTAAAGGGAACCAGTAGGGCTATTTGGACCATTAAACAACGACCCACAGGGTTTTAGTGGCCAAAATCACCCTATTACAAAGCTATCTTTGCCCACAATACAAATAAAAAAGCTTTATACTAATCCTACGATTGTATTCCTGACATCTCGGCATCAGTGCGCATGCCTCGGACCCCGACACTTCTGCAGTGATGCTGGGGTGTATGTCCTCTGCTTTACTGAAGAACCACGTAGACACTGGGAGGGCCAGAGATTAGTCCAGTGAGACTCATCTCTAGCTAAATATAAAGGTTTGTTTTTTTTAAACGTGGGCATGGATGGATATAAAACAGGGCGATTTAGGACATTAAACCCCCAGTCTATCCCCCTACTGCTTATGAGAGGTTGTGTCGAGTGGGCCCCTCTATGATCAACATGATTTATCAACCCCTATCCTCTCTAGAGGGTCTGGTGCCCCCTGTCCATAGATATATGACCAGATGGGAAGAGGCCCAACCTCTGCTCAATAGCAGATAATATGGACACATGCATCTAAATCGTATGAACTCCTAATGCATTGGTACTAGAGATGAGCCAACAGTAAAATGTTCGAGGTTCGATATTCGTTTCGAGTAGCCCCTCAATATTCGACTACTCGAATCGAATATCAAACCCTATTATAGTCCATGGAGGGAAAATGCTCGTTTCAGGGGTAGGCAACATTCGATCAAATTACACTTACCAAGTCCACGAGTGAGGGTCGGGCTGGATCCTCTGAGAAGTCTTCTCCTTGCAGCTTCCCCACCGCGTCTTCCGGCTCTGAATTCACTCTGCTAGGCATCGGGCCTGGGCAGAGCCGACTGCGCATGCCCGCACTACAAGCGGACATGCGCAGTCGGCTCTGCCCAGGCCCGATGCCTGGCAGAGTGAATTCAGAGGCAGAAGACGCCGCGGGGAAGCTGCACAGAGAAGACTTCTAAAGGTAGGAGAAGAACCAGCGTTGATTGGCCGACTGTATAGCATTCGGCCAATCAATGCTGGTTCTGCATCAAACTTTTACATTCGAATAGCGAGTGGTACTTGATCGAGTATGAGTATTTCGAATACCGTAGTATTCAATCGAACACCTACTCAATCGAGTACAACTCGCTCATCTCTAATTGGTACCACACCCCCACCCGCCAACATTCTCTAAATCCTGTGCTTCCTTCAGTTTGTTGGAGATGTAACTCCGTTGTGGAAACCCTCCACTACATCTTTCGGGACTGCAACTTGATACAGACTTCTAGAAAGAGGTGGAAGTTATTACTGATTGCTTTCCAATGGACGCCCTCAACCATTGGCTTAAATTACCCCCTAGACATCTGGGCAAGAAATCCACCAAGTCCATGTCAAATGTTCGACTTGGGGCCCCGCCATTCCTAGTTACGCCACTGGGCATGGCATGCATTTTTCCCTTGAAACCTATCATTTGTAAGCATTGTGAAGAGAAGTAGAAGGCCCTGTATATAAAAAAAGAAAAACATCTTTGCTTCACTGTCAGGAAGGAGGAGAGAAACAACACTTACTGCAGCTTGAATTTCAGGGCTTGTATTGCTAAACTTTCACAGAATCCTTCAACGGCAAACTTGGAGGCAGCGTAGACATCATTAAACAAAATACCTGCAAGAAAGGGAACGAATGTTCAAAAACACCAAAAAAAAATTCTGCCAAGTTTCATCATGTCTTGATCTAAAGGTAACATTTACAACAATGGAAATTTGCTCCATTGGTAGAAACACTTATAAATTGTGCCGTAATATTTTATTTGGGTAATTAAACGTGTTCACTATCATCCTATGGAGAAATGTAAGCACGCCATATTCCCATGCTTCATATCATAAGAAGGTCTATGCCTCTAACCAACATGCAAACGGGTGGGAAAAAATTGTATCAGGATGAGTGTTTACATCAATGGACAGTTTAACATGGAAAGGAAATTCAATGGAGTCTAATGTCATAGGGCACTGTGGAAACAAATATGGACTATGATGTGGACTATATCAACTGTGGACAGTGTCCCTTTAACATTGCCCTGACAGGGGTATATGGGGTACAGAGCTAGCAGTAGCTACCAGGCCCTATTTAAAATATACCACTATTCTAAATAACACAAGGTCATAGAGATTTAACATTGGGGTCCTGGAGCTTCAGGTAATGCCTCAGTCCCTGTTGGCATATTCAGAAGATGTGCTTTACATTTGCAGCCATAGTCCTACAAAGGTCACCGTACCTTGTATCCCCATTACACTGCTGATAATGACTATGTGGCCGTTCTTCCTCTTTTTCATATCTGGGAGGATTTCCTTCAGCAGTCTGACTAGTCCAAAGAAATTTGTATCCATCACAGTCTTCATTTCTTCAATGCTTTGACATTCAATAGGTCCGATGAGCCCGACTCCTGCATTGCTAACTGTGGACATAAAGAATTTGTCACATATTAGACACATTTCAGTCAGTACTCAAATCTATACGTTATTTCTAATCGTTCTTATTGTGGTAAAGGAAGTCTAGTTATATAGTTAAAGTGATGGCTTTTATTTATGGGAAATACACAAATCTGTTTTCCAATGCCTCTGCTTGCTGCCCTCTAGGGGTCGCCCTCTTAAACATCATGCATAACTTTTTCAACATGATGCGAGTAGAGCGAAAATGGCTTTGTAAGTCTCCATACGCCTGCAAAGGTGCTCTCTCCTTAAGGAGTGATGATATCCTCAGAACCTGGTCTAGAAGTCTCTCATCTCTGCCAAACCAGTTTTCCCTATGCTGTGCTGATGAGATCCAACAAATTGAAACAGCGCTGTCCACAGCTGGGACTCTGTTCCTTTTGGAATAGATTTACTGGTTTGGCTAAACCTCGCATTATAGCAATAGGCTTGTTGAAAAAGTAATGCATGATGTTTAAGGTGGCTGTCCTTAGAAGGTTTTCCTAATGACATCCTGGAAAACAGATTTGCATATTTCCCATAATCCCCCAGTGACCCGAAAATGGCTTTTTAAGTCTCCATATGCCCGCAAAGGTTCTCTCTCCTTAAGGAGTTTTATTTAGACATTTAAAGTCACTATTAATCATTTTTCCATCTGTTTCAGTTTCTGAGGGCTTGTTTTTTTGGAACACGTATTTTTTAATAGTCCCATTTTGTGATACTTACACAAACTGAATGTAGTTTCCCCATCATTCCCATCATTTAAGTGTTTACCATTTAAACAGATGCTAGACATTTTGGATTTTTTTGTTCGTTTTTTTAACAACAAACACAATTTTTATAGAAAAAAAATCGCTTTTGCGTCACTATATTATGTGAATTATAACTTATTTATTTTCTTGTGCAAACTCTAGTAGGTACATATACATATAGGCAACAATGGGGGCTTTTGTCCAACTTCAGTGTGCCCCGTGGAAGTGAATGGAGCATGTTGGGAGTTGTACTATGACTTTACGGGTTGGAAGGGGTTAAAGAGATACCCATTGTATGTTTGATGGAAGTATTGTATTCTACCTCACTGTTGTCTGGCATAAAGGGAAGTCGCAGTATTTGCCTTGGGCACAGATAATACAATGTAAACCTAAAGCAGCAGGTGCTTAGTGCGCAGCAAATATTTGTTTATGCACACGCTGTTACAATATTAATATACTGATATGTATTGGTTCCGTGAGAAACGGGGATAGAGAAAATCTAGAGCAATATACCGTACTTAAAGATTTCTTTACTTTTTACAAACGTGAGTGAAATGTGTTCACTAGAAATTGTGTCATCGCTTTTTACAATAAGGTCTATTGAGGACAAATGTGCATTGTTATCACTGCGCTGTCTTATGTTATCTGCTTTTTGATCCAATCAATGTACTTTTTATATCAATAGGACAAGGAAGAAAATTTTAAGCAACAGATAATAATATAATGTCACGGACAAAGCATTGTTAAGCGGTGATCAATCCTGCCAAGCCTATGTATAGATGATTTTGATGAACCAAAACCTATGAAAACGGATGATTGAAGTGAGTAGCACAACCCATGAAAAAAGTCATATTCTTATATTTATTTTATTTTTATCTAAATAAGTTAGAAATTTTGGGATTCATTTCGATTATATGTTGATATCAAATGGAGTGCGTAGAAAAAAAATTCACACATTTTTGAAAACACAGCTTTTTTTTTCTGCAATGTGTGGATGAGATTAAGACTAACACCCCACGGGATGATCCGCAGTGCTAAAGCACTCTGGGAAAAACTGCGTTGGGAATGCATTGCAGTTCTTCCCGCAGCACTTTAAACAGAAAGTTCACTGAGTTTTCCTCCATAGACTTTCTTTTCCCATTATATCTACAGGGAAGCCACCGGTGTTTCCGTAGAAATTATTGACCTGCTGTGATTTCCAAAATTGCGCCAGTTTTGGAAATTGCAGCATGTCCGCGCTGCGGTTTTTACTGCAAAGTGGGGATGGGATTCGCATAAATCCCATCCACTTTGCAAGTACTGTAACACGCCTCGATTTTTCCATAGGTATAATTGACATGCTGTGATTTCCAAAACTGTTGCGGTTTTGGGAATTGCAGCATGTCAATTATACCTATGGAAACGCCATAGCCTTTAGCCTGGGGCCTCATGGACCGGAAACGCCGCGATTTGCCCGCAGTGGAAATGCCGCGGGAAGAATCGCAGCATTATACAATATCTGCAAAGTGGATGGGATTCATGCGAATCCCATGCCCACTTTAATTTCAAACCAGCGCGGCTTTGGAAATTGCAGCATGTCAATTATATCTATGGAAAAGCCGGATGGCTTTCCCGTAGATATAATGGTAACAGAAAGTCCTCGGAGGAAAACTCCATGAACTTTCTGTTCAAAGCGTTGCGGGAAGGAAAGTGATGCGTTCCCGCCGTAGTTTTTCTCGCAGTGCTTTAGCGCTGCATATCATCCTGTGGGGCCTTAGCCTCCACTATTCCTGAGCAATCAGTGCAGTTAGCTTTGGTACCTGATATGATAAAGTCTCCACTGCCAAGTGGGTGGTCCTAAGCCAAAGCAATAAATAGATGTGGTTCTAAGCACTGTCACAGTCCATCTCTGATTGGACGGTGTCAATCATTCCCCTTTGTCTGCTCTGTAGACACTGAGGCACCTGACTTCCTAATTACATCATGGAAGACAGATTTGCATATTCTTCCCATGGTCCCTTGCAAAGTGGAGTGTTAAAGGCTTAATAAGTCTCCACACACCTATATGGTGGTCTCTCCCCAAGGAGTGACGATATCCCCCTAACCCTGTCTAAGCCTCTCACCACTACCAGGTTAGTCTTCTCTACACCGGGTTGACGAGATGCAATAACATCGAAATGGCCGTCCTCGTTTGAGAGACTATACCTGGTAATAATCCCAGCATCATTGCAAAATAAAGGCGTCTTGGAAGGTTGAGCATGATGTTAAAGGGAGCTATTGGGCTATATCACTGAGACTCTGTCTTCCTAATTACAGTCCTATGAAAAAGTTTGGGCACCCCTATTAATCTTAATCATTTTTAGTTCTAAATATTTTGGTGTTTGCAGCAGCCATTTCAGTTTGATATATCTAATAACTGATGGACACAGTAATATTTCAGGATTGAAATGCGGTTTATTGTACTAACAGAAAATGCGCAATATGCATTAAACCAAAATTTGACCGGTGCAAAAATATGTTCACCTCAACAGAAAAGTGACATTAATATTTAGTACATCCTCCTTTTGCAAAGATAACAGCCTCTAGTCGCTTCCTGTAGCTTTTAATCAGTTCCTGGATCCTGGATGAAGGGATTTTGGACCATTTCTTTCTACAAAACAATTCAAGTTCAGTTAAGTTAGATGGTCGCCGAACATGGACAGCCCGCTCTCAAATGATCTGAAAACAAAGATTGTTCAACATAGTTGTTCAGGGGAAGGATACAAAACGTTATCTCAGAGATTTAACCTGTCAGTTTCCACTGTGAGGAACATAGTAAGGAGATGGAAGACCACAGGGACAGTTCTTGTTAAGCCCAGAAGTGGCAGGCCAAGAAAAATATCAGAAAGGCAGAGAAGAAGAATGGTGAGAACAGTCAAGGACAATCCACAGACCACCTCCAAAGAGCTGCAGCATCATCTTGCTGCAGATGGTGTCACTGTGCATCGGTCAACTATACAGCGCACTTTGCACAAATAGAAGCTGTATGGGAGAGTGATGAGAAAGAAGCCGTTTCTGCACGTACGCCACAAATAGAGTTGCCTGAGGTATGCAAAAGCACATTTGGAGAAGCCAACTTCATTTTGGAAACAAAGATTGAGTTGTTTGGTTATAAAAAAAGGCGTTATGCATGGCGTCCAAAAAGAAACAGCATTCCAAGAAAAACACTTGCTACCCACTGTAAAATTTGGTGGAGGTTCCATCATGCTTTGGGGCTGTGTGGCCAATGCCGGCATCGGGAATCTTGTTAAAGTTGAGGGTCGCATGGATTCCACTCAGTATCAGCAGATTCTTGAGAATAATGTTCAAGAATCAGTGACGAAGTTGAAGTTACGCCGGGGATGGATATTTCAGCAAGACAATGATCCAAAACACTGCTCCAAATCGACTCAGGCATTCATGCAGAGGAACAATTACAATGTTCTGGAATGGCCATCCCAGTCCCCAGACCTGAATATCATTGAACATCTGTGGGATGATTTGAAGCGGGCTGTCCATGCTCGGCCACCATCAAACTTAACTGAACTTGAATTGTTTGTCCAAAATACCTTTATCCAGGATCCAGGAACTGATTAAAAGCTACAGGAAGCGACTAGAGGCTGTTATCTTTGCAAAAGGAGGATCTACTAAATATTAATGTCACTTTTCTGTTGAGGTGCCCATACTTTTGCACCGGTCAAATTTTGGTTTAATGCATATTGCACATTTTCTGTTAGTACAATAAACCTCATTTCAATCCTGAAATATTACTGTGTCCATCAGTTATTAGATATATCAAACTGAAATGGCTGCTGCAAACACCAAAATATTTAGAACTAAAAATGATTAAGATTAATAGGGGTGCCCAAACTTTTTCATAGGACTGTATATCAGGGAAGACAGGCTTGCACATTCCAGTGAGCGCTCTCTATTGGTTTGCAACACTGAGGCACCTGACTTCCTAATTACATCATGGAAGACAGGTTTGCATATTCTTCCCATGGTCCCTGTAGACTGTAGAGAGTCTAATTAGCCTATCAGGCACCTCAACTAACCTCAGAAGAGCAGCACCTATTCAATGAACGAACTGGAGTTGTTGGAAGTGAAAAAAGGAACTCCTGAAATGCAATAAGTAGTTTGCAAAAATCCTAGGTATCCTTTAATGTCAATGGGAACAAAAGTCTATTGTGTAGGGCGGCCTGACTGCTTTTGTTTTAGCTGCTCAATCCTTTGTTTTCCCAGAATTAAGCATCAGTCTGGTAGCAGCTGATCCTCCACTCCCCCCTATGCATGTTGAGCAGGGATATGTTATTACTGACCCCTTACATTGTATAGACAGACACATTTCTCTTACCTAAGATGTCCACTCTGCGATCTGGGATGCTATTGACGCAGTCTCTAATGGACTCTTCGCAGCACACATCCAGCTGTTTGATCTCCAGTGTCTTCCCCACACAGCCTTCCGCGGCATGCACCAGGTCATCCTGCTTTGCCAAATTTCTCATTGTTGCATAAACTGCACATAAAGAAATGTCAGGGTTATTTTCAAAGCAATATAGCAATGGGTTCAGTCTTCACAACAGAAATGCACAGCACTTTGTATTATGCAGGTACTAACACCATTGTAGGCTGGGTTCACACCGTCCTTATATATTGTGTTGTGTTGCTTTCATTGGCTTAATACACAGTTAGGCCCCATACACAAGCCTGTAGTTGTTTTTGTATACTGTCCTTAATTGTGGTTAGTATACAGAGCCATTCAAGTCTTTGGACAGATGCACACGTCCATAGGTTTTACTCATCAGTGACCGGGCCATAGAAACATCATAGAGTATGCCCTATTCTTGTCTATATTTGCAGCACAGACTCCCAGATACAAGTGCAGGGGATCATACAAATCTTTTTGTGGAACAATAGTAGTGAGGACACGTTTTTTTGTGGATCAGTATTTGTGGACAGTAAAAACCACTATGGCCGAGTGCATGTAGCCCAAGGGGGCGTTCACACTTTCCGTTGGTGACCGTCAGTGTCCGTTGCTATTGTCTGCTATAAGATTTTAGCAACGGACACTAGCAGAACCATCAGAAATTCGTTAAAATTTACATTCATTTCAATGGTATTTTACCTTGTGTCCATTGATATCCATTTACAACCAATCCGTCACATGCAGGACTTTTGTGTCCGTTAAGAAAAACGGTTTCATAACGGATGTTAAGCATCCGTTATTTTTTAATATTAAAGTATATGGGTAACGGATAGGTGTCCGTTAGTGTCCATTTTCTACTGTCCATTATTTTCTGCACATGCTCAGAAAGCAGAAACAAAGAAAAGCAAAAAACAAAACAAAATGGACAGTAATAAAAACGGACACTAACTGATGCTAATGTGGGCGGGTTCACACCTGCGCCCAGTCTCTGCTTTCGGGTTTCCGTCTTCTGCTGAGAGAAACTGGACAGGAGACGGAAACCCAGCGGTAGTTTTCAAACCCATTCACTTGAATGGGTTTGCAAAGTGACCGCCCGTGAGCGTCTTCTGTCTCTCCGCGGCAAAACCGTCCTGAATTTGTGCCCAGTTAAAGAAAAACGGTTTTACCTCGGAGACACTCACGGGCGGTCAGTTTGCAAACCCATTCAAGTGAATGGCTTTGAAAACTGACCACCGGGTTTCCGTCTCCTGTCCAGTTTCACTCTGCAGAAAATGGAAACCCAAAAGCGGAGACCAGGTGGAGGTGTGAACCCACATTATGTCCACTCACATTAGTTTCAGGGGATGGGATCGCTCTATTAGGACCTGCTAAGTATCACGTCCACATAGACTAACAATTACAAGGATCCTTATAGAGTATGCCCTGGTGTAATTATTTTGCTGGAGTATAAGGAATGATGTATTGTGTAATGTCTCCAATAAATCAGATAGATAGAGTATGTTACATAAATCTATAAACATGGTCACATCAGGGTTAATATCTGTCTTTGGTCTGCAGTTTTCTGTGGTTTAGTCCAATTCTCAAATCTGGATTATGAGCGTTATGTCGGATTGCCAGGGAGTTAGTATGTTGAGAATCTGGTGCAACCAGACTTTAACCCATTTCATCCTTAAGGATATGCCGGGAATAGCGAGATAATCAAAGGAGACAACAACCCCAAGTCTAAGCACCTAAATGAATTAATGCACAACCTGCAATGCGAAACTCCATGTCCACCAGGGGGCTCTAGTGTGACGTAGACTTTGGTGCTTTCCAAATTTTAGGAGGAAACCTATGGCTATACAGTGACCCGGATTTATTATTGTGGATATGACATTTTGACTCTTGTAGTTTAGTTGAAATCTTTTTGACTTTCTAGACATGGAAAACCCCATTGTTTCCACAGGAATAATTGACAGGTTGCGATTTGGGAATGGGGAGCTTTTGGACCCTCACTCTCCTCATCTCCTAATCACCCCTGCAAATCTGACGTTTATACCTGATCCTCAAAACTCCTTTGCGGCTAAGGTCCCAAGTAGCGGGCCGCAGCAACAAAAGCACCACGAGAAAAACAGCGGCGGCAACACATCATTGTTTTTCCTGCAGATTACCAAAACTGTGACATTGCATCGTATCCAGATTTTTTGCAAGGTTTGGATGGGATTCACAACAGGATTCAGGTTTCCTTTCGGAGAGTCTGTGGGTTTCCTCAGGTAACCGCTTTTATATGTGTATAGGTTTCTGTTCAGCGGACTTCCCGGCCAGAAACCCGAACGCAGATGTGAACTGGACCTAACCCAGATGTTAGTGGAGAAGTTCTTTATTGAGATCCAGAATGCCAATGCGTTTTGGAGTGTAACAACCGCTTTATCAAGTTCAATATCGGAGCATAGTAATAATAGTCAATGGAGTCCGGGTATAACCACGGTTTTAGCAGTCCGGCACTTGAAGGGCTGAGATCTGGATGGCTACTTAGTTAAGTTATAAAGTTTATCTGGGAATATGATGACGCTGGAATTGCAATCTTACAAGTTGGCACTTACATATGGCATTTAACAGATACTAATACACAGCCTACAGCCATACACGTATAGGTAGATGATTATGAGTCAATGTAATTTGCCTACTGAACGTTCAGACATGATAACGGACTGCTCTCCCATTCTATGTAACATGACCGGACCTGGTCATACATTTTTGAGCGCATAAGCAAACTGATATCTGGTATAAAGCGATAGATTATACTAAATGGAAGTGGTTGCAGCACAACAATACAGCCTGGTGTAATATACAGCAGAGATTTGATCCTTATAACTAGTAATACCGCTCAATAGATGCAGTTCTACTGAGGTTACCATTTATAGGTCTATATATATATGTCCTGGGCATCACCCTATGGATTGCTCAGCTTACCTTTGAATCTCTTCTGTTCGTCCTTGGCCAGCTTGGCAGCAATGGCCAGACCTATTCCCGATGAGCATCCTGTAACGAGGACGTTCTTCAGAGCCATTGCTATATCTCAGGCCTCTCTGTATACAAGACGTATCAACATGAACCAAGTGTAGCAAGAGAAATGTTACTTGTGGGCTTAAGTCCTCGCTCCTTACTGCTTTATCTGGATCCAGGCTGCGTCAGCACAGCTAAAAATGCAAACCTGCACATTTTGTGGCTAAAGCTGGATAATCTCTCTTCTGACATTAATGTGGGTGAGCAGTATAATGACATAATCTGGATAGGCAGGGCATGGGGAGGCGGAAAGGGTAGAGCAGAGGTTGAGATAGGCTACGGTCTTTAGTTTTCCTGGATGGTTCATTGCTATTCTAATATTAGATATAGAACAGGGCCGTATTGTTGCGCATACGAGTCACTTGTCACATGGCCGGTTTAAGAACCGTGACCTCTCCGTGACTGCTATTGTAATATAATCCTATTCTTTTGAAAGTGGATGTGATTCTACCACAGCACACAAGGCTCATTTTATTCTTCTGGTTAGTCCAATGTTACATGTGTATAATGTTATGTAGCCATTTTATTTGGTTGATCAGTTGTGTAATCTGGAATAGATTCTTTTTCCAGTAACAGTCCCATTAGACTCTATGTTAGCGATGTCTCTGCACCCCTGGACTCACACTAGGGAACAGGACACCTTAGTTGGGAAGATGACGGCGTGCCTTCATGCAACATTATCTTTGGGTCTTTTAATTTTTGAAAAAATTATTTTGTAGGGGCACCCCATAAGGAATGTATCTAGTATAGCAGCTCAACCTCATTGACTTACAGTACTGGATACAGCCAATGACAAGAGAGACAACGTTCGGGGCCACACGGTGGCTCAGTGGTTAGCACTGCAGCCTTGCAGTGCTGGAGTACTGGTGTTCAAATCCTGCCAAGGAACATCTGCAAGGAGTTTGTATGTTCTCCCCGTGTTTGCATGGATTTCCATCCCATATTCCAAAAAGAAATACTGATAGGGGAAAAATGTACATTGTGAGCTCTATGTGGGGCTCACAATCTACATAAAAAAAAACAACAACGTTTTTAGGAATAGGCTTCTTTAATACAGGACAGAAATCAGTAAAAGCTAGTACAGAAAATGTACATGATATCGTTGTTTTCTTTGCTGTTTTAAGATGGTTAGTTATGTCTGTATTATTGGCATAACATCGGAACTCCAATGGCTGGACTTGGCCTGTTTTTCATACAAATACAGTATATATGTGCCAATGCATACATACAATGCATGTGTGTAAAAATCCAGTTTGTTCATGTCCACAATATTGCACAGACATACTGCTATAATATACGGTAATAGCATTTCAGTGTCTGTAGTATATCTGCAACATTCAGATCACCCCTCCTTGCCGCCATAGTTTTACAAAACTAAAATTGAAAGGGTTTGGACAAAACTGGGATGCAGGCAAAGGATGGTGTAGATGAACACGATCACGGCCCCATGCACAAGCGTGTATATGGGGGCATACAATAGAATGGGTCAGTGATCTAGAGGTCAAAAACAAAAGTAGCACTCTCACAACGTAGACAATTGTGTGCTTGAGGCCTTAGCTAGAAATGCAAAATGTGCTGCAGCCATAATGTGTTGGGTAATTGACCTATTTGGTATTCTTACACATGTACACTTGAGAAGTTAGGACATGTTGGTCTTTCCTTGTTATTGTAACCCTTCAGGCCTTTATATTGCTTGTTATCTGCAAAACCCCTCCATGAATATTACTAATAATCCAAATTTTTTAGTATGCAATCTGACCATTCTGTAATGCATTGCAATACTATTGGTTGATGTATCACCACTATTAGACCATTGGCTTCTATAGGTACCCATCAATACCCATAAACTGCTTCATTGCTACTAGACTTATAGAGGGCATTGCCTCCATTTGCAAGTCTTGGCCTACACGGCAACTTTAGCCGCAACTCCCATTGCCTGACCAAACATCACTGTGTTGCCCTGCAACCCTTTCACCAATGTAAGTGAATGAAGTCACACTGAGACCCTAAGGCCGGGGCCCAAAGGGACATAAACGCCGCAATTTACCCGCTGCGGAGACACTGCAGGAAAAATTGCGGCGTTGTACAGTGCAGGCAAAGTGGATGGGATTCATGCGAATCCCATCCCCACTTTGCAGAAAAGATCGCAGCGCGGGCACGCTGCGATTTGCAAAGCCGTTGCAAATCGCAGCATGTCCATTATATCTACGGAAACGCCGGCGACTTTCCCGTAGATATAATATTAAGAGAAAGTCTGCAGAGGAAAACTGTGAACTTTCTCTTAAAAGCGCTGCGGAAAGAACCGCAATGCATTCAGGCTTTAGTGCTGCGGATACGGCCCGTGGGGCCTTAGCCTAAGGGATCTGCAGTTGCGGCTTTTAGTTGCAAAAAAATCTAGAAGTTCTCTGACATTTTGTGACTATAAGTCGCAGTAGCAGCAGTCTTGGGGTTGCAATGTGAATCCATTCACTCACCTTATTAAAAGAGTCCCCAGAGCAACACCATAATTTGGTTGCATGGCTGGTGTCACGTCCACTCAGCCCGTATAACCCTAGCCTATAACACTTAGGTAACTTGGATGCTATCGAGTGTGGCATCTATGGGTGGCAAATGGCCAGTAATTGAGAGACGTCTGTTCCTGGACTAGTGATGGTTCCTCTATAGCTGCTATGTCCGCACCATCACTATCACATATTATTATGATGGTTCACGTGCATAGCTGTTGCAATGTAATAATATGATGCAGAGTGACAAGGGGTTAAATGACTACTTGGCACCATATTCAATCCCAAAAGTATTTCCTGTAACAACAAAATATTTATTTCACATTCCACTGGTCTTCTATCCCCGTGACCATAAAGCATACAGCTCCGGAGGAAGGAATTATTCACAGCAAAGATCGAGACTCCTCATGAATCAGCCAGCATGGCACCTAAGGAGATTACAAGGAGCTCTCTGGTTTATTTAGATTCCCAAGTGTGAGCCCCGCGATGAAAAACTATCAAGTCAATAAAATAATTAGACTTTATTTCATATGTGAACCAATATTTTATCATTAGAAACACAAACGTTATGAAAAAACAATAGAAAAAGTCAAATATAAATTATTTCTGTGTATGGAAACCATTTCTACAAATAAATAGCAGTATGTACATGATATACAAATATAATAAAAGATTCACAATTCACAAGGGCTGATATTCGTGCAGGCCCGAACAGGTCCTGTGAGGAAAGAGATAGACAAGAAGTTTATGTATTGTGCTTCATGAATATTATATATATATACACACACATAGAACTATATATTACATGTATCTTCTTCACATGGTGGAAATTTGTAGCATTTTTTTAAAAAAAATTCAAGAGACCCCATAAACATTACAAAATCAGCTGATCCACCAAAAGCAGCCGACAATCAACTAATGTGTATGGCCAACCTTAAAAGGGGAGTTCCCATTTGGGACATTCATAGCTTACGGTATATATACATATATAGACTCCCAAATAGAAGAAGCAGTGGCGCTCCTGCCATGAGGCGACCTGTGGCTGTTGCCTCATATGGCACCTCCTTGCAAAAACTAAGGGGCAGCAATTTTTTAACTGACCGCTACTTATTGGATTATGCCAACAGGTAATGTCTGATGTTTTACATTCCGTTCCACTCCTATTCAGGCTAGTCTCCAGGACCCACTGCACAGTATGTAACGTCTTAGGGTAAGTTCACACGGGGTTTTTTCGTCTGGAACCTGAGGCGAAGGCTGCCTCAGGTTCCGGTCCAAAATACAGGTAGCTGCGACTGGATGCCAGTGCACTGCATCGGCATACGGTCGTGCACGCCGCCCTGGATTAGGCCCAAATGAATGGGCCTAGTTGGGAGTGTCTTCAGGTGGATTTGCGAGGTGACTCCGCCTGAAGAATGAGCATGTTGCTTCTTTTTCTGGGAGTCGGAACAAACGGCTCCCAGAAAAAAGAACTGACCGGCTCCCATTCATTTCAATGGGAGCAGTCTTTTTGGTCAGGATTTTGAGGCGGATACGGCCTCAAAATCCTGACCAAAAAACCCAGTGTGAAAACGTCAGTGTCGGCACTTAATGTGTGATGGCTGGTCTATACAGGATCGGGGATGGATGAGTAAAAGAAAAAAAAAGAGGGCACTATACAGTGTAGGGTCCAGTAAAGGGAGTAATATACTGGGGGGGTCAGTAACGAGGATAATATATTGTGTGGTGGCCAAATAAGCAGATTATTTTGATCTGCAAATGTGGTGGGGTGATGGTAATGAGAAGAAAGTGCCCTAATAATGTCATTGGAGGGGGACGCCATACATAATTTCTCTTGGGGGATGTGTCTCTCAACCAAAGATCTTTGGATTGTCCTGCACAACTTCACTACAGTTAGTGAATGGGATCGAAGTGCGACGTGCCACGACAGCCACTTGTAGTCGCAAAAATGACGAGCAGTATTCAACCTGAAGTTGCGTTTTTTATAACTTATTGTGTTCAATATAAACTAAAATACACATAATCCCAAATGAAACAAAACACAGAATAAAATTAGGGCCATTAAACCACATTAAGGGGTTTAACGTTCTCAGCCAACAAAATCCAGAACCAGACGAGGGGAATTTGCTGGTGTTTAAGCTGATTTGTGGAGTCTGCTAATTGTAAACAAGATAAAGAGGATTCTGGGCAAAGTAAACGTAGCTGACAGCATAGCATACAATGAAAGCAAAGTTATGGGTTTCATGTTCAAAAATCAGTTTAGTTAATATTCCCCCTTAAATTTAGGCAATGTCTTTGCAGCGGTTAAAAGGTTTAAAGTGTACCTCAAATTATACAAAAATGTTCCATAGATGAATAGTACATGTGAATAGGTCACTTTGTAATGGAGCTTATTAAAGAAATAGGTTTACTTCTCCTCGTATCAGATTCTTTTCCATTATCTCTAATAGCTCTCATATAGTATTCAGCCTCACACTTAGAAGTCTATGGAGAGGGGAGGAGGAGTCTGCGGTTCTCTAAATAATTGATTTACCTCTTCAGTAGTTATCTTTAAAGAGATCAGTGTCATAAGAGCTCTCCTTTACACCGGAGCAGAGCTATAGTATGTGTGTGCATCTTTTCCAGCAGCTTCCTTCTCCCTCTACTCTCTCCATAAACTTCTATTTAAGAAGAAATTTAGAAGGAAACAGATTTCCTCAATAAGATATATTACAAAGTTTCTTATATCCGCCTGTACCATTCATTTATGAGAAGTTGTTTTATAATTGGATGAAATCTTATTTCTAGGCAATACCTATTTTGTAATATGTCCCTTGGTCCACCACAGCCGGCCACGGTTGGTGTGGATATTAACCGGAGAAATATTAGTATCTCGACTAATGCTGTTCTTCTATTAAATTAAAGGCTTTGGCCTTTTTGGGGGATTTTTTTTTTTTTTTTTTACTGAATTACATGTCAGTTTGCATTGTATTTTTTTTTAATTTTTATTACTTATCATTAAAACATTTCCAACTGCTTGGCTGCCACAGTTTCTCTGCATCACAGTACATAGCAAGGTGCAGTCAAATGCAGTGAAATATTCAGAGGTAAAGACATCAGACAGTCATCTTTATCTGACCGCTATTATTTAAGCACTAGAGTTTCGAATACAAGTAGTCCTCGGGTTACAACTAGAGATGAGCGAGTACTGTTCGGATCAGCCGATCCGAACAGCACGCTCGCATAGAAATGAATGGACGTAGCTGGCACGCGGGGGGTTAAGCAGCCGGCCGCCGTCAAAGCGGAAGTACCAGGTGCATCCATTCATTTCTATGGAGCGTGCTGTTCGGATCGGCTGATCCGAACAGTACACGCTCATCTCTAGTTACGATGTTTCGTGGTTACGACTAGAGATGTCTAGTAGGTCCTTGCTAGTCAGGAGTGCTGGCAGCTTGCATTTATGCAGGAGCTGACTTTTTCTCATAGGAATACATTGACCAGCGTTGATTGGCCAGTGTACAGCATTCGGCCAATCAACGCTGATCTGGCAGAGGCTCGTCTGTGAGGAGGCGGAGTCTAAAATCGGACCACAATGGAGACTGCTGGCAGGCTCGTCTTTACTAGCTGGGAGAGCTCTCCCTGTACAGTACGTGATTTAGTGTGCAGCGGAGGAAGACTGTACTATACTGTCTATGGTACAATCTTCCTCGGTTCCGAGCCGCTGCACACTGAATCACGTTGATTCGTTCCTACGTGGCGGCGTATGGTACATGTTTCCGACTTACGACGAAATTCGGTTTACAATGCCGCGTAAGAACGGATCAACGTCGTAAGTTGAGGACTACCTGTACCTCGCTCCCATAGGAATGCATGGCGGCTTAACCCCTTGCTGTACGGCCGCACCCATGCATTCCTATGGGAGCGAGGTATTCGAAACTCTAGTTTCGAATACTATTCGCTCATCTCTACTCCTGAACAATCTTCTAAGCTGATCTTTGACTAATTAAGATTGTCCAGAATAGGAGCGTTAGGACAGGAGACCGAGCCAGGCTGATGGATTTGCTCGTGAGCAGCATTCTTCAGCTTACTATGTATTTTAATACATGTAGAAGCCAAAATTGTTATAATTCATTTCAAATATTATTTCTTTAAGCAAAAATACTCGCATTTCAGTACACAATTACCCCACAAGTGTCCATTCTCACAGGGGGCAACAAATATATTATTAATAACACAAACCTGCTTTCCTTGAATAGATTTCTTTCATTCCAGTTTAGTCCTGCAGGCCTTCAGTTAGTTTCATCTCTTCTTTAATGTACTTAAGCATACCGCTGAGAGTGCCTAGATCTAGGGAGTCAGACGCTGTATCGCAATGATCATTGACTTTGTACTCTAGAGGGTTAAACGAGGTTTCATTGCAGTTGTGTGCTGGTACACGGACATCCTTGTCACCGGTCATTTTTGCTAGTATAGAATCAGGCTGGATCATGTCATTCACGTCTTTCATCTTATTCTTGGGATCAATTGAACTAACATCTGAAAGGCTTAGATCGCTTAAAGAATGGTGCATGTTCCAGTTCACATCAGAAGATTCTGGAAGTGTACATGGTTCCAGTGCACGACAGTCACCGAATACTTCAGTAGAGCGAGAGGAGGGGTTTGGCATATGTTTGAGGGTGAGTGATCTTTCATATCCTGAAATGCGAGCTTTTAATCTGGTCAACTCAGATTCCTACAGAAAAACATAAATAAAAAAATAACTAGGAGTCTTACATACATCAGAATGGTTATGGGGATAATATCACTCCCTAAGCAAAGATCACCTTCGCAGGCATATGGAGTCTTACAAAAAGCCATTTTAGCTCCACTGTGGGGGATTATGGGAAAAATATGCAAATCAGTTTCCTGAAATGTAAATAGGAAAACAGTGCCTCTGTCTGCTGCCCTCTAGGGATAGCTCCCTTAACATCATGCCCAACTTTTTCAGTATTAAATGCAAAGTTTATGGGAGTGCAGACATTTGAAGGTCATGACAACTGGACAGATTTACTACGCTATATGAGCTAAACATGCAACAATGGGACAGATTTACTAATACTAAGTTTTAGACAGTGCAGACTTAGACTAGTCTTAAACTGCACCAGATCTATCAAAGTGTTTTTTTATAAAACTGTCACATTATTAGACAGTCTAGTCTAACTTTACACTTTCTAATAGTTTATGCCAGAAATAGATGCCAAAATTTGTACGTGTAGTTCACCTTCAGGACTAGCACTTCATTAGTTGCTTTGATCACTTCATTTCTGGCTTCAAGTTCAGTTTTCAAATTAGCAATTGTATCTTGAGCATCGTCCAGATTTTCCTTCAGGTGCTGCAGCTGGTAAGGAAATCAATAGGAGTTTGTATGATAAGAACATGGCAAGACATAGATAACAAGCTCCATGTGCCTAGTAATTGTGGTCGTACACATAACAGGAGAGTCAGCCGAACTCGACGTGTTTAACAGACCGACTTCTGATTAATGACACTTGTAAGGAAAAAGAGTGATCAAGCATGTTAGTTTTCAATATGTCCAGTCCTTTTTGCTAAAGGATATAAGCCACCTAAGACTAGAGGTGTCTGGCGGTGTTTGATTCCCCTCTCGCCATTATCACATGACTTGGATGAATGTGCACGTATATGAGGGGAGTCAGAAGAATAGCTGTAGGCTGACACATATTACATGGTGCCTTAGAATTTAAAGGGGTTTTTCTTAGGGAAAGGTCTGTTAGTGCTAGTAATGGGTTAATACACCCATATACCTTTAGCAGTGTTTGGAGTGATTTCTGGATGTCTCCGGTTGATGCTGGAATCAGCAGCATTTGTTTACATGGTGTAACTTACTCCCTTGCAGCTTCCTAATAATAGCTGTATTGGGCCTATTTTCCTTGCACAGTCAGTTCCAGCAACCACCATCAGGGTACCAGGAAATACAGTTTTATCTGCATATATATTGAAACAAATGCAGTTTTAATTTCTCCAATACGGTTCCAATCTCCTGATTTGTCCTTATTTCATCCTCACACACAGAGCTCAATGTAGAAGTGGAGTTAGGAGGCGCTTCCAGCTGGTGAATTCATTTATTGGCTCATACTGTGCACTGGTAGCCTCTTATCTACAAACCTAGCAGTGTTAAAAGAGCTCAGAGTAGCAGAGTGTGATTTCTAGCAACTTTTTACAGACTAATAATGTAGAAGGTAAGTCAGCCTGAAAAGTGGAGGAGTAAACATATTTCTTTAACAGATATATTACTAAGTTTCTTAAATTTACTTAAAGGGATCCTATGATACAAACGCTTTTTTTCTCATTAACACGTTGGAATAGCCTTAAGAAAGGCTATTCTTTTCCTTCCTTTCATTGTCTTCTCCGCGCTGCCGTTCTGTAGGAATCCCGGTTTTTGTCGGTATGCAAATGAGTTCTCTCGCAGCACTGGGGGTGTCCCCAATGCTGCAAGAGAACTCTCTCCAGCGCCACCTCCATCTTCTTCAGCAACGTCCTCTTCTTCTGGCGCAGGTTTCAGACTTCTAGGCCTTGGGCAGAGAAGACTGCGCATGCCCACAGGCCACAAGAAAATGGACGCAAACACAGTGTTGTAAACAGCCATTTTCTCCTGGCCTGTGGGTATGCACAGTCTGCTCTGCCCGAGGCCTAGAAGTCTGAAACCTGCGCCGGAAGAAGAGTATGTTGCTGATGGAGATGGAGGCAACGCTGGAGAGAGTTCTCTCGCAGCATTGGGGACGGCCCCAGTGCTGTTTGAGTGCTGGGGCCCGCCCCCAGTGCTGCGAGAGAACTCATTTGCATACCGACAAAAACTGGGATTCCTACGGACTGGGGACGCGGAGAAGACAACAAAAGGTAGGAGAAGAATAGCCTTTCTTAAGGGTATTCCGACGTGTTAATGAGAAAAAAAAAGTGTTTGTATCATAGGATCCCTTTAATAGCTGTGACTCATACTGTGTTCAGTGTCTAAAAGCCTAAATGAATGCAGTCCAGTGGTGCGCAAGTAAAAGCAAGTAAAATGTAAAAATCCAAATCTTTAACCATTTTATAGGAAGTGCATGCTGCAATGACAAATGTGCTGTGGTATGGTACTCATAAGTGATAAAATACCAAATGTAGTGATCAACAATCAAAGCAGTTTAGGGATACCCTCTGCAGGGATGGTCTTTTACCTCTTCTCTGGACAGAAGTTGCAGTCCCTCCAGCTTACGTGTAAGCCTGTCTGATTCTCTCTGAGCTTCCGCCAGCTGCTGTCGGGTTTCCATGAGCTCTAGCTGAATGCACTCCATACGGTCCTGCGCCATCTTCACTTGCTGGCTGAGATCCTTGCCCTCCTGCTGCTGCCCATTGATGCATTGCTGCTGTTCTTTCAAGGTCTAAAACATTAAATAAGGTTACTGACAACAACCTTTAATAAATGGGAAGATTATATATTATCTTAAAAGAGCACTTTATAGAGAGTACATAGGATAACTACCAAGGGCATTAAAATCTGAAGTGCAAAAAAGTCGCAATGCTCTGCTAACTCAATGAGGTCGTTTTATTATGGAGTCAATGACAGACTTCTGCATAAAAAAGTCGCAAGTTGCAAAATTGTTGTTGCAAACAGTGTTTTTCTGCCCCTCATACCACTTTCATTTCATACCGTTTATGCCAGTTTACTAGTGCAAACCATTACTAAAATCTATGCACATGTGAAGAGACGTGTGCAAGTGGAAAACCATTCTTTGAAGTGGCAAATTAAACTTCTGTATCGGACAGTCTCATGGGTGTGTTTGAGTTTGGCACATGCTAGGAGAAGGTAATTTTCCTGACTGCATTGTGCCAACTGTAACATGTGGTTTTACATACAGTACGCTAAATTCAGCACACTGTCAGCTTTCCCGTTATGTGCTCCAGGGCTAGAGATATCGGTGCTATTACCGGTCCCTGCCCACTGTCAAAAGGGCATTCCTGTCAGTACTCGTCCATAGCTCTGTACCGTCAGGAATACCGTTCTGACAGTGGGCAGAGATGGGTAATGGCACTCCATATCTCCAGCCTCAGAGCACATTATGGGAAAGCTGACAGTGCACTGAATTCAGTGCACTGTTGGCTTTCCCGATCTGTGCCCCGGGTGAAGAGCTATCGGTGCCAGTACCGTAGCTCTTCACTGTCAGAAGGGCGTTCCTGACAGTCATTTAGGGATGCCCTTCTTCGCAACAGCGCTTATAGCAAGGACGAACGCCTCCCTGCCCTCCTCATAGTACTCGTCCATAGACGAGTACTGGGGGGGGGGGGTCCTCCCTGCTCTCACAGTACAGCGCTATTCAGTGCACTGTCGGCTTTCTAGTGGTATATAAAACCGCATGTGCACCGAGTGATGAAAGGTCCTCTTTAAAAGTGAGGGTTTTTGTATATAAGTTGACTGATTAGTTCATACTAATAAAGAGGTCTTCTGGGCAATAACCAGATAGTTGTGTGAAATCAGCAATATTCACGAAACCCTGCGGCTCCTCTAACAATGCTGCACAAGTCCCTGCTGGTCTCTTCTCAGTCCCAAAATTTGACCACTCAGCCACTCACTGGTTGCAACGATGACCCGCCTAGTGACTGGCTGAGAAGTAACAAGAAGCGGAGAATGCCAGATCGGTGAGATAATGTAAATCTATTATAAGTCTGTTGTGAAAATGTATTCCCTGCCAGACAACCCCTTTAAGGGAGTGTAACTGTGAGCTTTTAGATAATCGTGTTCTATTTTAGTAACCGGTTTCAACTTACCTGCTCCATCTCAGTTATTGTTCTCTGTTTCTTCTCATTTTCTTTTTGTAGCCTAACTATATATTGGTCTTTCTGTAACAACTCAAAATCTTTCTCGCGCAGTTGATCCTTTGCTTCTTGTAACTTTTCATCGAGGGTTGAAATCTGTCAAACATCACAGAACGTGTGTATAGAGACTTAGTGTAGTGTTTTTAAATTCTAATAGCAGCTTCTCTATATTTATAGTCTGTTTACATATATGTTGTTTTTTTTAATATATAGAAGTTTGAGAGCTGCCCACTTATAGGAGTATAGAGGGCTGAGCAAACAGCCAGGTGGAGATCACAAAAGCTTGGCACTGGTCAGACTCCATTAATGAGCAATAGATGCTATATCATGCCAAGATACTTTGTAACTCATAGATAGCAATTCTATCCAAAGCAAGGTTACTTCTTAGTTTAGGACAATAAGATTTGACACGCTGCTATACCTTTTCTCAAGGTCTTGGCTTAAAGAAAAAATTCCAATTGTGCTGAAATCAGTGGGGCAGTGTCTATTATCAGATGCTAAGAACAAGGTGGTGGAGGTGAAAGGAAGGACTGCTTACCTGTTTAATATGGTGTTTTGATTCCATTTCAGATTTCTTCAAGCAACTTTCAAGATGACAAATTTTCTGCTGCAGCTCTTCTTTATGTTCCCGAATACTCATGTCTAAATGAGTGAGCTGAAAAAGCAAAGCAGGGAAGTGAATCAGCTTTTAATTTTCATGCATATGAGTAGATCAGCACACCTGGGGTCCGGTCACACACCCATTTTTACCTGTGGTCAGCACCCAGAGCTGCCCCCTAACAAGAATATTAACAAGTCCTGATTCGCGGTGACCATGGATGAAAACGGGTGCACTGGCAGACACCCTGATCCCCCAGGTGCACCAAACTCAGGGTTCATTCACACTTGCACCCTGTCCAGTGTTTGCCACTCTGCTGGGCTTCTGTCCTTAGCCCCGGCGAAACTTGACAGGGGACGGAAACCGACAGTCAGCTTTAAAACCCATTCACTAGAATGGGTTTGTAAAGGTGACAGCCAATATCCACCTGTGGCCTCTCCGCATGGAAACCGTTTTTTTGGGGTTGGACATGCAGGACTTTGTATCTGGCTTAAAAAAATGGTTTCACCGCAGACAGGCCTCAGGCTGACACCAACAGTCACCTTTACAAACCCATTCAAGTGAATTGGTCTTAAAGCTGACCGCTGGGCTTCTGTCCCCTGTTCAGTTTCGCCGGGACTGAGGATGGAAACCCGGTGTAATGGCAAACACTGGACAGGGGCACAAGTGTGAACAAACTCTCATTTGTATTAGGAATACATTGACTTTCTCAGCAGCAACATTACACATTGGCATAAAACAGATACAGCATGCTCACTATGGTACTAACTTCCCCTACAAAAGCAGATAAGTGGATTGAATTAGATTTTAGTGTTAGGAGACTCCCTTTAAAAAGCAGGAACACAACACTATGGCTTTGCAGCACTAGCTATAGTTTATTAAATGTCTGGTATATTTCACTTTTTTCATCAGTTATGTCCGAGAAGCATTTTCCTATAAGTTTACATGAGATGAGATTACATGTCCTAACACTAACTTGTGCTGCTCTTTGTTTTAACTCCCAGTTCCGGTCTTTTAGGGCTTGGTCCATGTCAAGCAGTTCATGGTCTCGCTCTTCAATTTCAGCCTTGCACGTTCTGCAATTTAGAATAAAACACAAAAAAGAATACTTAGCCAATATCAACTTCGGAATTGTAATAGAAATTGACTGCTAATGTTCATATACTTAAAGGGAACCTGTCATGGTGACAGCAGAATCCATTCTGCAGGCAGCAGGTTATGCAATAGGAAGAGCTAAGCAGACTGATATATAGCTTTTTAGCTACATATGGCATTTACTAGACCGTGTAAGGTTATACACTTACATCTGTGCTTATTTTGGACTTGGGAGTCTGGTGGGCGGTCCTAACCACTGAGTGTCAAAGGTGTCTGTAGGCACGCCATACAAGAAAGGATGTCAGTCACTCCTTTTTTTTTTTTTTTAAAGTAGATATATAGGGATCCCATATAGGGATCACAATGTACATTTTTTTTTCCTATCAGTATGTCTTTGTAGAATGGGAGGAAATCCACACAAACACAGGGAGAACATACAAAATCCTTGCATGTGTTCTTCCTGGTGGGATTCGAACCCAGGACTACAGCGCTGCAAGGCTGCAGTGCTAACCACATAGCCACCGTGTTGCCCCTAGGATGTCAGTCAGTTCTAAGACCAACCACTGGACTCCTACTCTACGAACCAGCAGGGATTTACATAAATACATTGTTTTGAGGAAAAGACTTATCAGATGCTCAGCTCCTCCTGCTGCTGATTTCACTGTATGTCAAACCTGACTGGATCCCTTTAAGTTAACATGCACACAGCAGAGAGTGTTGTGATGTTCTATTCCGATATTTTTAGAGCAGGTCCTATTCAAAGCCATTGGAACAGAAAGGAAATATCGGAATGAAAACAAACATCAGAACACACTGGGATTGCACACGAAGGCACGTGCAGGAAACCAAAGTTTTAGTCCTTTGTGTCAGCGGTTAAAGATCATTAGACACTTACTTTAATTCTTCTCTAAGGGTTCGTATCATCACTTCTTTCTCATCTACAGACAGGTGAGTCTTTGTAAGTGTCTCTTGTAGTTCCTCCACAAGTTTTGTATTGTTCTGCAAATCCTTACGCACGTTCTGCAATTCCACTTCCAGCTCTGCTTTTTTAATGAGATCGTTCTCAGCAATGGCTGCTCTCTCTTGTAGCAGAACCACTGAAATAAGACATATATGAGCAATAATAACCATACAGACATTCACACACACTACAACACATTGAAAAATAACTGCAAATGATCTATCAGTTTATATAGGGGCTTTATAGTGTACCGTACACAAATCACTAGGGATGGTTTAGAGCCGTTTCATTATACTGCTAGTGGAGGTGATGCTACATATAGCGGTTTATGCATAGTAGTGTACCAAAACTATGGTAACCTATGGATTGGGATAGATTGATATGGGAACGGGTGGCTTTCATACATACAAACCAAATCAGCTGACAGGTTCTCTATAAACAGATGCAGATCTTACCAAGCTGGGATTTATCACTTAGATCAATCTGGGTCCTTTGTAGCATTAGCTCCAGTTGACTCAATTTGTCGCTCTTGGATTCTCCATCGGCGGCGGCAGTCATCAGTTGTTTTTCTGCTTGGCAAAGCTTCTCCTTGCAATGGTCCAATTCAGCCTTCAGGTCACTGAAAAAATAAAAGTATTATGAAATTTAAATATTAAAAGGTTTCTTTTTTCATGAACGTAATACTGATGATCAATCTTTAGGATAGACCATCAATATTAGGTGGATATCGGATTTTTGCACCACCGCTGATCAGCTGAAAGAGCCATAATGCTCCAGTGAGCATGGCATTCAGCATATCATACATTTAGAGGAAAAAGTGCTGGAAATTCTAAGGATAGGTCATTGGTATTAAAACATTAAAAAATACATTTAAAGCAGCACACAATAGTGTCAGTACATATGATCTTGTAGATATTGATCAAAAAAGGAACACTAAACATTGCCTCTATTAATCCCCCCTTACCTCTGACCCTGTTAATGTTATTTTACTCACTTATATAGGACCGGCATATTCCGCAGCACTTTACAGATATCACCTGCTGTCCCAAATAATGTTAACAATCTTGTCCCATTTGCAATTAAAATTGAGAAATATATAAAGAATTTTTTTCTGTGTGTCCCAGGAGCCCCATTATGATCCCAAGAGTAAGCTTAGGGAGGGACACCATAGAAAAGGCTATTACTTGATGCCTTGGAAAAAAAACACCTGACACCAAGTTCGTCGGATACTCTGTGGCAGAACCTGGTGAACAACTGCTTTACGGCATCCCCCCGTTATGCTCAATGGGGTCCGCCAGTGTCCATGTGTTTCAGTGGTCCAGCTCTAGGTCGTTCCGGGTCCTCTGATGGTGCAAACATGAACTTAGCCAGACAGGTTTAGGATGTACTCCTTTTGCCAAGTCCTGCTTATTAGTGGGTTACAATCTAAAAAAATCAGCAGATTAACCCTTGTGTATTTCGCAGGATTTCTCTTAGACTGCTTAAGTTTAATTCTGCATACTAATGAATAGCATGCAGTGATTATTCATAGATTGTAAGCTCTTGCGAGCAGGGCCCTCAGTCCCATTGTGTGAAATGACTTTCTTTGTAATGTATCTGTCTGTATTTGAACCCTACAAATTGTACAGTGCTGCGGAATATGTTGGCGCTATATAAATAAAATGTATTATTACTCTTTATTTTCTAATTCATTGTTCCAATAATTCGAAAGCTGAAAATACATAGTGAAATGTTACCCTTATACCTAAAATACCAATATCTGCAATTTTAAAGAATCACAGAAAAATAATTTGGAGTGATTTACTGTACATAAATATTTGCTCCCTGTTTTCGTCATAGCCATGTTCAGCAGACAAAATACAGTAGTGCAAATGTTTGTATACTTCTGTACACACAATTACAGTATACGGTATATTCTCTTACAACTTCCTATGCCTTTCATTGTCAAAAATTGTGAACGCTCTGTACTTACCTAACCGTGTCACTTAGCTCATGAACTTGATGAGCTTTACAAGCCAACTCTTTGTTAGCAACCTGAAGCTTCTCCTCTGCCGCTTTCACATCTACTTGTAAAGAAGATCTTTGTTTCTCAAGATCGAATTCTAATTTGGAGATCTGCAGTAACATATAAGTCTTGTTGGTCGTAGTAATATAACACAATGATGTGTAATCTAACACATATCAAATCCATAGATCATCAACATAACTAAGGTCCAATGCTAAACAGAGTAAAGAGAAATGACTTTTACTTCTCATGAATGATAGCATAGCTGTGGATGAAGTTAGCTGCATCCGCAATTTTTGTCTATAATTGCTGCTAGTGTATCTTTAAGCTAGTGCCTAGGAACAAAAAGCTTTGGGTGACATCTTTAGGTGGAGAAAATTATTGCTGTACTAGCAAGCTGTAGTGGCGGAATTAGAGTGTATGTACTATGTTCTATAATTTACCTTTAAGAGAACAATCCAATTATACAGTTAAATTAGAAGAAGCAATAAGTGTGTGTGTGTGTATATATGTGTGTGTGTGTGTGTGTGGGGGGGTACCTTACATTAGGTTAGATTTCTACAGATTGTTTGAGAGAATGAGATAACTCTTGGAAATGTACTTCATGTTCAATTTCACAAAATTCTCATCATACAGCGAATTTGATTTAAAGGAATCCTATCATAGGACTCCAGCGCTGCAAGGCTGCAGTGCTAACCACTGAGCCACCGTGTGGCCCCACCTCGCCTCCATCTTCGTTAGCAGCGTCCTCTTCAGTCTCTTCTTCCGGTGGTGGATTGTAACTTCTAGGCCTCGGGCCTTGGGTAGAGCAGACTGCGCATGCCCATAGGCCATGAGAAAATGGCCACTTACCATACTGTGCGAGTGGCCATTTTCTCGTGGCCTGTGGGCATGCGCAGTCTGCTCTGCCCAAGGCCCGAGGTCTAGAAGTTACAAGCCACCGCTGGAAGAAGAGGAGGAAGATGACGCTCCTGACGAAGATGGAGGCGGCGCTGGAGAGAGTTCTCTCGCAGCATTGGGGACGACCCCAGTGCTGCGAAAGAACTCATTTGCACACAGACAAGAACCGGAATTGTAGGCGAACGGTGGAGAAGACAACGAAAGGTAGGAGACGAATAGCCTTTCTTAAGGCTATTCCGACATGTTACTCATAAAAAAAAAAGTTTCTATGATAGGATCCCTTTAAAGAAACTCATAAGTAGTGCTTTTTGGGGAAGAAACCCTTTAATAGGTATTCTCCCAGAATGGTGAGAGATTTAGTGGCCTCAAATGGGTTCAGTTACTCTGCTAAATAAATAAGTTACCAAGCAAAAGATAATCCTGATGCAATAATGAAGGGCTGCACCTGTTTCTCCAGCTCTGCTTGGTTGTCTTCAAGATCGCCAATGCGAGTAGTTGCCTGCTGTAACATCTGCTGCTGCTGTTGTAGGGTGTGCTGTAAACGCACATTCTCTTCAGCAGTTTCCTGAAGACTTTGAGTCCTTAATTTCATTTCCTTTTGTAAACATTGAACCTTTATAGTAAAATTAATGTACAATGATTAATTAAAATCTTATCACAATTATCATTTTATACAGACTACAATCTCTTAACCAACAGTAGTTTACATGGTTTATCTGAATTAAAGAGGACTTTTCATCAGCTAGGGCACATGTGGTTCTATATACCGCTAGAAAGCCGACAGTGCGCTGAATTCAGTCGGCTTTCACAGTCTGTGCCTGGTGTAAAGCGCTATCGGTGCCGGTACCGCAGCTCTTCACTGTCAGAAGGGCGTTTCTGATAGTCAGGAATGCCCTTCCTCAAAGTAGCACCTATACATGTCACCTGGGGTCATCATTGGGAGTCTTATTTATAGGACCACCTCTGATTCTGAGAATGAAGTTCTTGGCCATCTCCATTCACTTGAATGGGACCATGTTGCAGTTCCCTTTGCCACAGGTTGTCAGGAGCGCTGCTGTGGGACAATGTAATAGATGATGCAGCACTAAAGCAGCGCTGTGGCCCCTTCATTCTCAGGTGCAGTCTATGGGATCCCCGGGATCATAAAGCGATTGCATATTGTAAATGGGAAAATCCTCTTAAAATCAATATATAGAACATTTCACAATCTGACACCCCTTCACAGAACAACATGTACGTTTAGTTGTCACCTCTTCTGACTTTTTCTTGGTCTCATTTTCAAAACTTTCTCTGCTGTCTTCCAGCTGCCGTAAATATATTCCTAGGTCTTCTTTACAACAGGCTAAGGCAGATTCTAGCTGTTTTACCTGTATATCAAAAAACATACAATAAACGTGCAGGAATATTACTGTTACCATATGGAGCAGCACATTACTGTCTATAAACATAAAATAAGGCGCAGGTATATCATGAACTCCTGTTTAAAAAACTAAAAAATTACCTATCCTCATTGATTCATCAGATATTACATACATGGATAAATACGCCTCAAAAGGCTGATATTATTAAATAAAATCTTCAATGCCTTCTAATATCTTCATATCTTACATTTACGACTCACCTTCATAGCTTCAATCTCTAACTGGTTCTCAAGCACTTTCATTCTATCAGCCGCAGCTTTTCTTTGATGCCCCATTTCCTATGTATACGACATATGTTATTAAAAAAAATAAAGTGCAATAAAAAAAAAAAAAAAAAGAGTAAGTTCTCTACAGACAAAATGCCATTTAAAGGTACCACCACCATCATCATGACGGCATGTATACAGTATACATTAAATTTACCCTTTTTTCTGCCTACCACATAGGAATAGCCTTAAGAAAGACTATTCTTCTCCTACCTTTAGATGTCTTTTCTGTGCTGTCATTCGGTAGAAATCCCGGTTTTCTTCGGTTTGCAAATGAGGTCTCTCGCAGCACTGGGGGCGGTCCTCAGCACTCAAACCCAATGCTGCAAAAGAAATCTCCAGCGACGCCCTCTATCTTTATCTCCATTTTCTTGTGGCCGCTTACACAGCTTACTGAGTAAGCAGCCATTTTCTTGTGGCCTGAGCATGCGCAGACGGCTCTGCCCGAGGCCTAGAAGATTGAGGCCCAGGACAGAAGAAGACACAGGGAGAGGACGTTCTAGAAGAAGATGGAGGCAGCGCTGGAGATTTCTCTCGCAGCATTGGGGACGCCCACAGTGCTGCGAGAGAACTCATATACATACCAAAGAGAACCCGAATTTCTACCGAACGGCGGCGCGGAGAAGACATCTAAAAGTAGGAGAAGAATAGTCTTTCTTAAGGCTATTCCTACGTGTTAGTCAGAAAAAAAAGGGTATCCAATGATAGGATCCCTTTAAATTCAGCATTATTGGAAATTGCTCTCGCCCTCTGTGTTTGCTGTTCATAGTGGGTAGGGGGAGTGAGCTTACAAATGAAACTTCACAGCACCATGCAACCTCAGATTTGGGCGATTCATTACATGTGATTTCATTGGAGGGCAGTAATGTACTCATGTTCATGGGTTTGCTCACAAATTCACTGCATGTAAATAACAGGAGTCTCGAGTAAAATAAAGCCAAGGAAAGGCTGCACAAGGAAACGGCGAGTATTTAGCACTGCTGTGGATGTATATGCAGATGATTTTTGGAAGCTGGATAACCCCATTAATAATTTTAAGGCCGTCTCTGCATTTTTGTTTTCAATTTATTTACTGGTCCACACCTTGCAAAGTGTAAAGGTCATTTTACTAAAGTGAAGGGGCAGAAGCACTTGGGCGAGCACTACTCCCCTGTGGCTATACTTGGAGAGAGGAAAGGAGTTTTCCCTATGTAGCTGCATACCACCAACAAGAACAAAGCAAATTCATTGTAAGAGTCTGTGATCTGTCAGATATATACAGTATAATATAACCCAGGAATAGTGAGTATACCTTCCGTGCTTCTACCAGCATGCTATCCAGAGACTCCAGCTGCAGCTGTTTCGATGCGGCGTCTTCCTGAAGCTTACTGATGGTAAACTCTTGTTCGGCCACTTCCAAGTTCTTCATTTCCAGCTGACAATTTAACTTTAAGGGATGAAATAAGAAATCTATTACCGTTAGACTGAGAATGCAAATGAGTTAAACCCATGCTGTACAAAGTTAGGGGCTTATTGTAAAGTCTGCAAATAAATTAAGTAGATTTAGGTACTTGTAGATTCGGCTCAAACAAGGCATGATGGAGATATCTGTGTAGCCAAGTCTTAGGTAAGCCAAATAATCATCCTCAAGCAGCGCCATGACTTACAGCTTCACTATCAGGTAAAGTAACTTTGACACGTCCATAAAGGTGTCAGTCCTGCTTTGTGTAACATGGTCTGAGTATTAATATTTCCTGCATGCAAAATATGATATCTTTGCAAGGCTGCGCATCATCCTGATACAACCAAAGCATGAACTGTGCAAGCTTTGGCTGTTTTTGCTATATCTATATTTCTCCATTTTGCTGGTCTCTGGCAGAGACAGATGAGGAGAGGCAATTGAGTTCTGTGTATACAATGATTGTGAAGGCAGGGATAGTAATAAACTCTCTATGTCTTCTCTCTAGGGAGTCCGACTGTCTGATCCCCGCTCCTGCAGCTGCCATTTCTGTAAGGATGTCCTTGCAGAGATAAACAGCCACCTTCTGAGCATATATAGTCAGCAGGTAGTAGTGAAAGGAGTTTTCTCATCAGAGACAACCCCACTCAAAATTTGGCTGCTGAGATGTTGAATGGGACAAATTCGAACAAATACACACCACAATGGTGAGTTAGCGTACGGTGCGCACATTGACTGAGGTATTAAAACCATGAAGGGAACTAGAGCTCACCTCAGTGCCACATCGCTTTAAACAGGTCATTGGTAGTGGTACCGAGAGTTAGACCCCTACTGATCCAATATTAACAACCTATCCCAAGGATAGACCATCAATATAATAATCCAGGAAACCCATTTAACAATGCACTAGTTTATCTTACATGTTCAATCTGTTTCAGAAGTTCATTGTGCTGATCCAAGTGCGCATTTTTGGATTTTTCAAATGCCAAGAGGACCTCTTGGTGTTCTTTAGTGATGTTCTCCTCTAAATGACGTATTTGAGCTTTGAAATCCTGGAAAATACAAAAAAATATATTCAATTTTCTCATCATGTTGCCATCCATATTGTGAATTAGGATTCTCTGACAGGTGACATGGCATCCTCAGGGGTATCGGGGCTGTACAAATAGCCCCTAGTTACGTGTAATGTGATGAAATCCACAACAGTTACAGAGTGTCCTGTATAGATGTAGCAAAAAAATAACAATAATAATGTGATTAAATCCTTGCTTTCTATAACTGTACATGATGCAATTAGTCTACACAAATTACCATGAGTTCCTCCTCCAGCTTGGTGTTCCTTTCTGTAGCACATGAGTGAGCCTCCGTCTTGTCTTCCAATAATTTCTGGAGTGAGGCAATCTTCAAAGATTTCTTTGTCAACTGCCAATAAAATCAGTGTAAGAATCACGCTATTTCTTCACATAGTTTCCATATATACAACGTGCCTATATAGTGGGAACATCCCGTTAGGTACCTTTGTTTAGGATTCACAGACAGTGATCTCTATAAAGGTATTACAGTAACATTAGCACTACTAACGTCAGCAAAGGCCTGTCCATCCGGTAGCTTAAGGAGCAGAAGCAGCCCTGCAAGTCCAGTCTTTGGCCTCCGCCTGCCCTGACGGCCTCTACTTTATTGCACAATACGATTTTCTATACTTATGGCCCAGAGCAAATAGTTTTAACATATCCACCTCATCACAACAATGAATAGACCTTTACAACAATAGACATGCTTTCCCTGCCTTCCTGCTAGAAGGTAAATGACTTTAACTCATGAAGGTTAAAAATACAATGTGAATGTCAGCAAGTTCCTGCACCAATATAATGCAAAACATGTTGAGTAACAATCTCCAAGACAAATATAGGTATTTAAAGAGAACCTTTAACATCCTCATGCACATGTTGTTTTATATACCGCTAGAAATATCTTGTTATGTGGCCTGGCGCTGGTGATATTAGTGCCGTCATTTTTGGCACCGATCTCTGCCCACTGTCAGAAGGACATTCCTGACAGTCTAGCTAGGTTGTGAGGACCACCCCCTAACTATACTCGTCCATATAGCCCTGTACTGTCAGAGAGAGCACTCCTTACCACCCAGCAATGACGCTAAGCTGTGAGGAACACCCCCTCAGTGAAAGTCTATGGACAAGTATTGACAGGGGGGGGGGGACTTTCCTCACAGCCCAGCTACACTGTCAGGAATGTCCTTCTGACAATGGGGAGAAATCGGTGCTGAAACCTCTTCTTTCAAAAACAGTGCCACACCTATGCGTAGGTTTTGCGTGGTATTGCAGCTCAGCCCAATTAACTTTAATGGAGCTCAGCTGAAATATCAGACATAACTCAATGACAGGTGTGACATGGTTTTTTCAATAGAGAAGCCAAATTGTTTTCAGTCCCACAAATCCATTTAAAGGGATCCAATCATTCAGATCAAATTTTTTGTCCCTAACACGTAGGCATAGCCTTAAGAAAGGCTATTCGTCTCCTACTTTTAGATGTATTCTCCACGACGCCATTCCGTAGAAATTCCAGTTTTCGCTGGTATGTAAATGAGTTCTCTCGCAGCACTGGGGGTGGGCCACAATGCTGCCAGAGAACTCTCCAGTGCCACCTCCATCTTCTTCAGGAACGTCCTCTTCACGCGTCTTCTTCTGGCCTCGGGTAGAGCTGACTGCACATGCCCACAAGAAAATGGCCACTTCCTTACTGTGTGGCCGCAGGCATATGCAGTTGGCTCTGCCCGAGGCCTACAAGTTTCACCGCCTGTGCTGGAAGAAAACGTGTGAAGAGGAAGTTCCGGAGGCGACGCTGGAGAGTTCGCTGGCAGCATTGGGGACACCCCCAGTGCTGTTTGAGTGCTGGGTCCCGCCCCCAGTGCTGCAAGAGAACTCATTTGCATACCGGCGAAAACCAGGATTTGTACGGAACGGTGGCGTGGAGAAGACATCTAAAGGTAGGAGATGGATAGCCTTTCTTAAGGCTATTCCTAAGTGTTAGGGACAAAATATTTGATCTGAATGATAGGATCCCTTTAATATATGGTGAGAATTGAATCAGGAAAGAAAACGTGATGGCAGGGGAAAAAGCAAGAGCTCCGAAATATCTAAAGATAGATATATCCAATATAGATAAGGTATACACAAACACCTTGAAGTATAATGACACAAGAAACCATTTGCACGCTCTTCTGCACTCACTTCCTGTTCAAGCTTGGTTGTTTTTGAAGCTTTTTCTAGCAGCTCTTCCTGGATGAGCTGAAACTGGCTGGTTCTCTGAGCCATGGAGAGCTTGGTGTTTGCTGTATCAGCTTGGGCTTTGCTGAGTTTCCGCTTCAATTCCTTCACAGTGTCAGTCATCTTATCATTTTCTTCTTGTAGCTGCTTGCTCACCGACTCGAGGTGCTGCAATTTCTCGAAGTCTGCAAGGAAAATCCAAGATGACCAAAATATAAGCAAAATACCGTAAAACAAAGCCAAAATATAGTTGTCAGAACGGCCTAATATCAAAAATAAAAATGGAGTCACTGAGTTGAAACAGAAATTGACATAACTTAGGTATTATTGACATCATTAGCGACATCATATATCATCTTCCATGTAAGTTGCTCATATTTATACGTTCTTGGGGTTATTTTTGGCTTTCTGCAGTGAAATGTTACTGAACACCTCTGAGAAGTTAACATTCCTGTACTCAAAATACTCAATATAAAAAAAAAATTGGTATTTTACTTTAGGGAACAGATTTCTTCATGTTGCAAGTAATAATGAATCACTGACCCGATTGTTGTGAAGTTAATTTTATCGGTTCGGTGTCCAGTGTATGTCCGATATTTGTGCTGAAAAGTTTAGCTTGAAGTTCTTGATTTTCAGCTTCTACCTTTAATAATTTGGCCCTAAAAAGAATTAAAAAAAATATATATATTATTTTGCCATCATAATAAAATCGTATTCTGATATTTGTTAGACCTTTATATACAGACCTCAATTCTGCAACCAGGGATTTGTTGTCTTCGGGATCGGATTTATTAATATTTTCTGACAAGTTAGTTCTTAGAAGCTCAAGATCTGAGAAGTCGTTCTGTAACAAAACATACAAAATGGTTTTAAGTAAAATGTGCACAATAAAATGGTAAGTTCTTTATTGGGAAGGGGAGGGGTACGGCACTCTTAATGAAATGCACTCAAAAGAACTAGATTTAGGTGATTTTTAGAGATTAAGGCAGTGTTCACACTACCGCTGCTGTTCGCCCTGGGATGTCCACTGTAAACCCCAGGGAACCGGAGAGCAGACGGCTTGGAAGTGGTTAGCTTTAAAGGGAATCTATCATTAAACTGCATTTTTTTCTTGCTAACATGCAGGAATAGCCTTAAGAAAGGCTTTTTTTTTTTTTTTTTTTTTTAAATGTAGATTGTGAGCCCCACATAGGGCTCACAATGTACATTTTTCCCTATCAGTATGTCTTTTTGGAATACGGGATGGAAATCCATGCAAACACGGGGGGAACATACAAACTCCTTGCAGATGGTTTTTTTGCCCTTGCGGGATTTGAACACCAGGACCCAGCGCTGCAAGGCTGCAGTGCTAACCACTGAGCCATTGTGTGGCCCCCTGGTTATTCTTCTCCTACCTTTAGATGTTTTCTCTGTTCCTTAGATATCCTGGTTTTCATCGGTATGCAAATGAGTTCTCTCACAGCACTGGGGGCGGTCCACAGCACTCAAACAGCACTGGGGGCGTCCCCACTGCTACGAGAGAAATCTCCAGTGACGGCCTCTTATTCCTCTGGAACGCCCTCTTCGCGATGTGCTCTTTGGATCTTCAGGCTTTAAATGGGACGCATGTGAAGTCGGCTCTGCCATGCCTGCGGCCATTTTCTTATGGCCGCTTACACAGTACGCTCAATGTACTTTGAGAACCTCAAAAAGATTGTTAAAGAGGTTCTCAAAGATATTTTTGATTTACACTTAGCATAGGTTATCAGATGAGTAGGGGTCCGACACCTGGCACCCCCACAAGCAGCAGATCACAGCAGCCACTAGAATATACACAGAAAACAACGACAACAGAAGATTTAATTGACCCTGTGTTCTCTATAGGATTTTTACAAGACCCATTTGTGTCAGGAACCTGCAGAAATCCTATAGACTGACAAACACTGGACAATGCAGTCGCCCGTTTACTTTCTTGATTCAGTGTTCCTTTAAGCTCCTCTTATTGTCATTGACATACCAGATTTATAAAGACTTGCCTTTGAATGTGACAAGGGCCTCAAGTCCATCGACTCAGCACTAGAAACCTTTGCCTTCTTCTGGTTTTCTATCTCGGTAAGGCAATCTTTTAATTCCTTGTTTTCAAGCAGGAGAGCCACGTTGTCTTTAAGCACGCCTTCTTTATTTTCCAGATCACTCTCAAGTTTCACAACCCTCTGGTTGGTCTGTGTCAGGAGAGAAATCAGCTCTAGATTCTTCATCTCAAAACTTTTCTGCTTCTCTTTCTCCTCCATCTTTTCAGACACAACGTTTCTAAGGTGGAAAAAGCAAAACCTCATTAAAAAGATCTTCACTTTTCTACTACATTTCCAATATTATTACAAATGGCCACAGGTCTGCACCTTAAATCCTCCCTGAGGCTTTCAAGTTCATTCTCCAGATTTTTACACTTCTCCAGCAAATCCCCTCGCTCTCTTTCACAATCCTGGAGATTCTTATTTATCACATCTCCTTCTGTCTTAACCTACAAATAAACAAACAAATACATAAAGCAATGATTTTTCAAGAAGAAATGTCAAAATATTTCTTATTAAAAGGGGTTGTCACATCATAAGGATCCTATCTATACTGTTTGCTAATGTGGATGTAAGACTTTTCCTAAATACATTGCTTCAGCAAAACTGCTTTGTTTGTCCACTATCTTACTTTATTCATTTTTTTGGGACACATCCCTTGACTTATCTGGTCATAAGTCAAGTGATGTATCTGCTGCTCTGAGGGGGGAGGGAGGAGGGGCTAAGTGCACGGGAGTGAGCTGGAGGGGGGGGGTAGTTTACCCTTTGGGGGGAAGGGGCTGCCAATGCAGACTGGCATCCACTGTAATAGAGAGGCGGATGCCGGGGAGGGTTAGACGCCGGCACAGATGCACAGACGCCGGCACAGGTGCCTGCAACAATCGCTATGCTTCTGCCCTGCATGAAGCCAGCAGCGGCAGGAGCGATGCTGCTATTCCGGGGGGCGGAGGAGCAGAATAACAGCATCGCTTCTGCCGCTGCTGGCTTCATGCAGGGCAGGAGCACAGCGATGTTGCAGGGATCTGTGCCGGCGTCTGTGCATCTGTGCTGGCGTCTACACTCCCCGGCATCCGCCTCTCTATTACAGCGGATGCCGGGTCTGTATTCACATATGCATAAGCCAAGCGGCGAGGTGCCACTGGCCCTGCGTGCGCGCTCATAGACCAGTCTAGCCTTCACAATGCGAATACAGACCCGGCATCCGCTGTAATAGAGAGAGGCGGATGTCGGGTCTGTATTCGCATTGTGAAGGCTAGTCTGGTCTATGAGCGCACACGCAGGGCCAGAGGTATCTCGCCGCTTGGCTTTGCATATGTGACCCCGCCCACCAATGACGCAACAAAGCCAGAAGAAAGAAGAATTTACAGCAACGAAGACTGGTGAGTATGCGATGTGGGAATACCCCTTTAAGTATCTATGATAGAAATTCTGAACTACAAGAAAAAAGTCAATAATATCATAAGTGAGCAGAAAATTATAGTGATTTTATTTTGCTTTCTTATGATTGCAACATTATGTATAGTAAGTTACATGATCAAGATTTTCATTATGCAATGTTTTATCTTGAGTTACATTCTAGTATAAAATATTATATATATATATATATATATTTTATATAGATATTTAGATATATAGATACTTTGAGATATATATACTGGCTACCATAGTGACCAAACTGGTGTGAACATATCACAGCTATAACATGTGATTGCTGACAGCAGTGACATGTCATGTTGACCTGTCAGTGCCGAAGCATAAAAACACAAAAAAAACAAACAAAAGAGAGGGGGACTACTGAAGAGTTCATACCAGAACAGCAGGAAAGTAGGAGGCCGAGTATTACTCTTTTTTGCAGGGGTAAAAACGGTAAAAGGTCCAGCATCCCAAGTCTTTGTAAATAAAACTTAGCTTTTATTCCATTTTCTATCCAACAACAAGAATGCCATTAAAATACTGTGAAGGTTTCGTTCCTTGGAATAACGGAGGGAGTAGAACAGCTGATGCGTTTCCACCCTGAAACACGTCAGTTCTACTCCCTCCAGTATTCCAGGGGAGGAAATCTTTAAAGTATTCTAATACCGTTCTTGCCCGTGGATTGATTGCCCCAACCTGAGGGGTTGATCTGTTGCATCTATTGCTCTTCCCTGACAAGAGAGGTCTAAATCTCCACAAGATTGGAAGCGTCTAATCATGAATGGGCTGTATACAGTCCTTTTATATCTTGTTTATTACTCTTTGTAGGGGGTTTTCTATTACTGTAAGCTGTTTTTAAAAAAAATGTTATGGTTTTAGACAACCCCTTTAAATAAAGCATGAGAAATGTTCCACAACATCAGCTGCAGAGAAACACTGTACAACTAAAGACTTGTAACGCAGCATAGCTAGACATCATTTCTTACCTTCTCCAGCTTCTCAGCAACATTCTTCTTGTATTGTTGGAAAGCTCGTGTCAGCTCTTCAGCATTCAGTAGGGCTTCGTTTCTTTGTTTCTCGGTCCTGACATGAAAAATCAGTTAAGCAGAAATTTGTTACAAATTAAAGGGTGGTTGGATTATTTATTGACACCCTACCGAAGATATTGATCAGCAATGGTGTCATTTTTTTTTATTTTTTTTTGTTTAAACAGTCAGATGTTATCAGTTATTCAATGAGAAATTGCATACATAGCCGGTCTTTTGGGTTTGGTTTTTTTTTCACATTTGATGGTTTTCTTTGCTTTTTGGGCATTTTTTATCAAAATGCAGCATGCTTTGGGTATTGTGTTTTTACTTTCAAATCTTTTCCTATTGATTTATTGCATAAAATCAAAAAACAATACAACACCATGGGTGTAAAGTTGGCCTTAAACGGATGACCTATCCTAATGATAGGAATTAAGATATTCATGTCCTGAAACCCCTTTAAACTTCAAGACAAATGGTTTTATTTCTGGGTTGCTGACTATTTTCATGTTGCTGACTCCACACAATATACAGTGACCAGTCCTCTAAGTAAGATTAGAAAGTCTTCTCATCATTTTAGAGACTTTTTCCAATATAATCTCTCATGTAATAGATCTTCTTTAAGGTGGCTTAAGTGTTGAGTAACAGGATCACTACTCTATTTGGCTCCATACATGTTAATCACCTTAGGTGCGTCAGCCTGCACCACAACCTTAGGGACACATGTGCCACCATTTGCTGTTACCTTTTTTACAATAATCCCACTTTTATGGAGCAGCAAGCATTGCATAAAGCCAGCCAACAGAGGATTAAAGTTCATTTGACTGGGCTGTAAGCAGCTTTTTACACCTGAGGCTGTCAGGCCACGCTGGGAGGTTTGCAATAGCTGGAGAGCCACTGATATAACCACTCAGATGATCCGAACAGATATCTGCAGAAACAGGTCGGTGTCCTATTCTTGTACAGGCAAGGTCGTCATTACATGATGAGGCAATAACACTAAGGCAAGTGGACGGTTACGTGAAGTAGAATATGAGTATTGCAAAAGTTAATAGTTGCAATACCAAAATTAGATCAAATTGATGCAGGGAGATGGGGACCTCCAAATACACGGATCGAAATGTATAGTAACATTGTAGATTAAAATAAGGATACAAATGATTAATTTATCTTTCTTTACAGCAGAGTTATAGGGTGTCAGCGACAAATTGATAGATTTATACTCACCTCTTACATATTTTATTAGATTCATACAGCTCCATTTTCAAGTTTTTCAGTTCCTCTCTGAACTTTTGTAAAGTTTGCTCTTTTTCTGCCATTTTTTGGTGACTTTCAACTAACTTATCTTCTGTAATCCTAGGAAAAAAAAATGTTACAAGGTGTTATGCATATAATACAGGCATTCTCGCCACAATTCAGACACAGTGTGTGGGCTGGAGATTTCTGTATGAGCTTGAGTCTGTGAGGATGTCACTCAGAATGAAAAGGGCAGTTACAAGTAGTGAATAAGATGAGCATTAGGGCACTTGTATCTAAGTACGGTAACTCCCAAAGTAACACTTAAGATCTTGAAGATTATTAAAAAAAAATCCTTCACACCTGATTACTTATTCCTGGGTGGAGGCATCTTCTCAAATTAAAGTGAAGAAAAACTTTGCTATGTGAGAGAGTTTCAGAGTAATACTAACCCTATGAATCCAGGACAAAGTCAGAACACATTATATCTTCTCCTCTCCAATCAACACTCACCCTAAAGACAGCTAGCATAGACCCACAGACAATAACCCCAGTTTCTTTCCAGTTTCTTTTCTTTCTCTCCTAATGTCTGATTAAAACCCACGATTAGGAGAGCAACGCAAGGTCCAGCCATCTCTAGGGTGGTTCACACTGATTCTTTTGCCAAAATGTAAAAAAACAGCTTAAGGTTAAGACCCCACAAAAAAGTGCTGCAGGAAAAGCCACGGCGGCAGTGCATCATGGTTCTTCCCACAGCACTTCAGACAGAAAGTGTGCAGAAGATTCCTCTGCGGACTTTCTGTTTCAATTACACCTATAGGGACGCCACCTGCGTTTCTGTGGATATAATTGACTTGCTGCGATTTCCAAAAACGTGCCGGTTTTGGAAACCATAGCGTGTCCGAACTACGGTTTTTGCCGCAAAGTGGGCATGGGATCCACTTTGCCCTGACTGTAAAACAACAACAATTTTTCCTGCAGCGGAAAATGGTGGTGTTTATGCCCCGGGGCCCTCAAAATGAGGCAAAATACCTTTTTTTTTTTTAGCTAGCTGAATAAAAACAATCTAGCTTACTCCCACTGAAATCAGTGGGAGAATTTTCAAGGGTTTTTGAAGCTGCTTCTTGAGCCATCTGTGGCAAGAGAAACCTCAAAACTGTTCCAATAGAAGTAGTGTGAACTCAACGTTACAGCTTAGATTACTTGGTGGTTGTATAGACTTGGTGGTCATGGAGGCCACAACACTATAGGTTCATTGCAAAGCCTTCATGAGATGGCCTGTATACCTGCCGAGCGACCACTATGCTGAGCTTTAGCAAACTTCTATTTCATATGACTGCCTCCCACAGCTTTGTCTGACCTTGTTTGGCAGACTGTGGACGACACCAGGAAGGAAGGAAACCTCTCAATAATACTAGATAGTAGAGATGAGCGATCCGAACAGCACGCTCCATAGAAATGAATGGATGCACCTGGTACTTCTGCTTTGACGGTGGCCGGCCTCTTAACCCCCCGCGTGCCGGCTACGTCCATTCATTTCTATGCGAGAGTGCTGTTCGGATCGGATCGGATCGCTCATCTCTACTAGATAGTACTCAATCCAGGAGAATGTGGACTTCACACTGAATATCACATTATTTGCTGTAAATGTTCTGTAATTCCTAATATCACTTTTAGAGTTAATTTTACTACATACATAAAATAATATAATAGCTATGCAAAGCAACCGGTCATAAACAATGTGCAAATCAGGTGTCCACTGAATTATTACCTCAAAGCTTTCTCTTGTGCTTCAGATTCTGCTTCCAAGCTTGCGACTTGTTCCTCAAGCTGTGGGATTCTGGTCATGCGTGATCCAAAAGCTGACTCGTAAAAGTGTACCTGAAAAACATTAACATTCATGTCATCAGAGATGAACAAATTATAGCAGACATCCTGATACAACAAATAGGAATAACCTGCCTACTACAAATCCATCTACCCTACACAGGACACCATGACATAGCAGAGGACACACTTCGTCCTGAAGGTTTGGCAGCTTGCTAAGAAGTCTCAACCTGCACTTTTCCCAGCATGTTGCCTAAGGGGCTGTTCACATTATGTTTCTGTTGTCTGTTCAGTAGATCAGTTTAACTGGTCTATCTTTTTACATTAAAAATAAAACAGATCTGTTTGGTGAACAGAGCCATGAATACTGGTGTGTAGAGATAGGGGAACATCACAACATTCATTTAAACGAATATTTGTGAGCTTCATTCTCCAAGTTTGTTTCTGAAAGTGCTATTATTATACTTTGGGGACTCCTCAGACCCCAGAGTATAAAAAGCATCGTCCCAGGGGAGCGGAGTGAAAATAACAAAGATCTCTACTCATCTTATCTGACTGAGGGCGGGTTCACGCCTGCGCCCAGTCTCCGCTTTGTGGGTTTGCGTCTTCTTCCCAAGAAAATGGACAGGAGACGGAAACCCGGCGGTCAGTTTTCAAAGCCATTCACTTGAACGGGTTTGCAAAGTGACCGCCTGTAAGCGTTTTGTATCTCTCCACGGCGAAACCATTTTTTTTAAAAACCGGACACAAAGTCCTACATGTCCGACTTTGTGTCTCACTTAAAAAACTGGTTTTGCCATGGAGAGATACAAAACACTTGAATGGGTTTGAAAACTGACTGCCAGGTTTCCGTCTCCTGTCCAGTTTCTCGGGCAGAAGCCGGCAGGATTGGCGAAAGCGGATACAGGCGCGGATGTGAACCCGCCCTAAATGGTGAGACCTTTAAATATGGTAAAGGTATAACTAAACACAAGAACAAGGGGGGGGGGGGTAATCAAAAATTTGTTAGGGGTGACGACAACATCAGAAGAGTTTTTCACAGAAAGTCTTCAGAGGTTTCCTCTGTGGACTTTCTGCCTCATTGATACCTTTAGGGAAACTGCCGTGATTTCTGTAAGTTTTGGGAACTGCAGCTTTTCTGCTATACGTATTCTTCTGATCTGTGTGGATGGGATTTGCTAGAATCTCATCCACTTTGCAGTGACTGTAATTGCAGTCACTGCAATTGACGAAATTGAATGAAAACATCTGAATACTGCCTTCACAATATATTTAGCACCAATATGGCTAGTACTACTTATTCTTATCGTTCTTTGATTTTTACATCAAATCCCTGCTTGGAAGATGTCTTCAATTTGCACTTTGTAAGCTCGGCCTGCACAGATTCTATTTTGTTTCTTAGTGAGTGGTTTTGTGTGGTCAGCGCCGCATTTTGTTCCTGAAGACTTAACAGCTTGTCTCTTAGCTTCTTGTTTTCCTGTTCAGTGTTCCTCAGTGATCCTGTCTGCAAAAGGAAAAATATTAATAAAATGAATGCATTATTTTACACACGCAAACAAAAGACTTCTGTCTGTAGCTTTGGTATGGCTTATTGCAGGATATATTGTACTGGTGACAGTATAGCAGGGATTTACATATTATGCAATTTCCTAATACAACAGCTTTGGTTCTCCAAATAAAATCAAGACAAAGAGAGCTCTGCTCTTCCATACGGAGAGTTTGTCTCCCCTGATACTTGTATCACAATACAAAAATACAGGGATTAATTCTATCATTGTATTCTACAGACTGGTAAATCGGACATGATTCACTCCTCTCTAGTGACAATGTGATCGCTTATGTAATATCTAAATCTTCTTTGCGACAACCATCTCCTAAGTAGTACGCACCTTATCACGACCTGTCCTAAGGGAATCGGCGCCATTCAAAAACATGGTGTTCCTTTGCTTAGACACGCTCTCCCTGGGAGCGCAGTGACTGGGCTGCTCGAGATCTTCCAGTGTCAGACCCAAGGGAGCTCTGCTCAGAGAATGCTCACTTCCACTGTCGCTGGAGCAACAAAAAGATGTACATGACAAGAGAACCGAGACACCAAAGGCAGCTATAAACCCTGACTGACGAGGGAATGACACAACAGGAGGCCATATCAGTCCATGTGTAGTATATTGATAGACATATAGATATAGCGATATCTATACTTTGCGAAATCGAACTATTTATGTACAGATATTTGAGTTTTTTTTATTTAACAGCATTTGGCTATCTTTGACACAACTAATAGACCGTATTACAAGACTGGACTGCGGCCGCCAGCTGTCTGTATCCAGACAGAGAGCTGATCTCCCACTGCTACCCCATTTGCACAGATATACCGCAGTAGCGGTGGAGCAGGGATCGGCAGACGTTCCTTCTGCCTACACAATACTGTAACACGCTGCTGTGTAGGCAGCAGGGACAACTGCCAATCCCTTCTCCACGCTACTGAGCCGTTTACGCAGAAGTGACAGCAGTCAGGAGATCAGTCTCTCAAGGAGGGAGTTTTCGGTGCCCCATATATTACCTATGCACAGGATACGGACGGGAAATGTCTGATTGATGGGTGTCCAAGCCCAGGGAGTCCCAGAGATCATATAGCTGATGAAAAGCGTGGTGGTGAGCATGAGGGACTCCATTCACTTCGCTCTGCCTCAGTCCCACAGAAAAATAATGGTATAGTGGTCCCCATGATTTCTGGGATTCCCAGTATTCAAACCCCCAGCGATCAGACATTTATCACCTGACATATGGATAGGTAATACATGCTTTTTGTGGGATAACCCCTTTAAAAATAAACATATGCATAAATATGCTGGAACTGACAATTTGCACAGGAAATCTGTTCTGATTAAGGCTGGGCATAGAGGTGGTCTTCTGGAGACCTTTCACTGCTTATATAGAAGCTCCTTAGGCCTTGGCTCGGGGAATTGTTAGGATTCTAATCCCAAGACCCTCTCAGATATTATGTTCTGACATGTCTCTATTCCCCTGTCTATGCCATACACATACCTGGACAGATGTTCTTCTGGGTCATCCAATGTCCCCACTGTCTGCAGTAACTGTTTGCTTAGCGCACTGTGACTTTTTCCAAATAAGTGTTTCTTTGGGTATCTTGATGCATCCATGTCCTTAAGGTTCACTCTGTAGAAGATAGTGTGATTTCTATTAGAGAGTTCAGCCTGTGGCTGTGCTAGTAAGAAATACCTCCATAACAAGGTATTCGAGACCGAGAAGTCAAGCTGCAGTCATGGTGTGTACAGAAAGCACACTTCAAGACAAAACAGTTCCAAAGACACTAATCTTACTAGAGCACAGTACCAGTAGGCTGCAGTCTAAGTAGAGCTGGTTGTCAGCACAGTACCAGTAGGCTGCAGTCTGGGCAGAGCTGGTTGTCAGCACAGTACCAGTAGGCTGCAGTCTAAGCTGAGCTGGTTGTCAGCACAGTACCAGTAGGCTGCAGTCTAAGTAGAGCTGGTTGTCAGCACAGTACCAGTAGGCTGCAGTCTAAGCTGAGCTGGTTGTCAGCACAGTACCAGTAGGCTGCAGTCTGGGCAGAGCTGGTTGTCAGCACAGTACCAGTAGGCTGCAGTCTAAGCTGAGCTGGTTGTCAGCACAGTACCAGTAGGATGCAGTGTAAGTAGAGCTGGTTGTCAGCACAGTACCAGTAGGATGCAGTGTAAGTAGAGCTGGTTGTCAGCACAGTACCAGTAGGATGCAGTGTAAGTAGAGCTGGTTGTCAGCACAGTACCAGTAGGCTGCAGTGTAAGTAGAGCTGGTTGTCAGCACAGTACCAGTAGGCTGCAGTGTAAGTAGAGCTGGTTGTCAGCACAGTACCAGTAGGCTGCAGTCTAAGTAGAGCTGGTTGTCAGCACAGTACCAGTAGGATGCAGTGTAAGTAGAGCTGGTTGTCAGCACAGTACCAGTAGGCTGCAGTCTAAGTAGAGCTGGTTGTCAGCACAGTACCAGTAGGCTGCAGTCTGGGCAGAGCTGGTTGTCAGCACAGTACCAGTAGGATGCAGTGTAAGTAGAGCTGGTTGTCAGCACAGTACCAGTAGGCTGCAGTCTAAGCTGAGCTGGTTGTCAGCACAGTACCAGTAGAATGCAGTGTAAGTAGAGCTGGTTGTCAGCACAGTACCAGTAGGCTGCAGTCTGGGCAGAGCTGGTTGTCAGCACAGTACCAGTAGGCTGCAGTCTAAGCTGAGCTGGTTGTCAGCACAGTACCAGTAGGCTGCAGTCTAAGCTGAGCTGGTTGTCAGCACAGTACCAGTAGGATGCAGTGTAAGTAGAGCTGGTTGTCAGCACAGTACCAGTAGGATGCAGTGTAAGTAGAGCTGGTTGTCAGCACAGTACCAGTAGGATGCAGTGTAAGTAGAGCTGGTTGTCAGCACAGTACCAGTAGGCTGCAGTCTAAGCTGAGCTGGTTGTCAGCACAGTACCAGTAGGCTGCAGTCTAAGCTGAGCAGGTTGTCAGCACAGTACCAGTAGGCTGCAGTGTAAGTAGAGCTGGTTGTCAGCACAGTACCAGTAGGCTGCAGTCTAAGTAGAGCTGGTTGTCAGCACAGTACCAGTAGGCTGCAGTCTGGGCAGAGCTGGTTGTCAGCACAGTACCAGTAGGATGCAGTGTAAGTAGAGCTGGTTGTCAGCACAGTACCAGTAGGATGCAGTCTAAGCTGAGCCGGTTGTCAGCACAGTACCAGTAGGATGCAGTGTAAGTAGAGCTGGTTGTCAGCACAGTACCAGTAGGCTGCAGTGTAAGTAGAGCTGGTTGTCAGCACAGTACCAGTAGGCTGCAGTCTAAGTAGAGCTGGTTGTCAGCACAGTACCAGTAGGATGCAGTGTAAGTAGAGCTGGTTGTCAGCACAGTACCAGTAGGATGCAGTGTAAGTAGAGCTGGTTGTCAGCACAGTACCAGTAGGCTGCAGTCTAAGCTGAGCTGGTTGTCAGCACAGTACCAGTAGGCTGCAGTGTAAGTAGAGCTGGTTGTCAGCACAGTACCAGTAGGCTGCAGTGTAAGTAGAGCTGGTTGTCAGCACAGTACCAGTAGGCTGCAGTGTAAGTAGAGCTGGTTGTCAGCACAGTACCAGTAGGCTGCAGTGTAAGTAGAGCTGGTTGTCAGCACAGTACCAGTAGGCTGCAGTCTAAGCTGAGCTGGTTGTCAGCACAGTACCAGTAGGCTGCAGTCTAAGCTGAGCCGGTTGTCAGCACAGTACCAGTAGAATGCAGTGTAAGTAGAGCTGGTTGTCAGCACAGTACCAGTAGGCTGCAGTCTGGGCAGAGCTGGTTGTCAGCACAGTACCAGTAGGATGCAGTGTAAGTAGAGCTGGTTGTCAGCACAGTACCAGTAGGCTGCAGTGTAAGTAGAGCTGGTTGTCAGCACAGTACCAGTAGGCTGCAGTCTAAGTAGAGCTGGTTGTCAGCACAGTACCAGTAGGCTGCAGTGTAAGTAGAGCTGGTTGTCAGCACAGTACCAGTAGGATGCAGTGTAAGTAGAGCTGGTTGTCAGCACAGTACCAGTAGGCTGCAGTCTAAGCTGAGCTGGTTGTCAGCACAGTACCAGTAGGCTGCAGTGTAAGTAGAGCTGGTTGTCAGCACAGTACCAGTAGGCTGCAGTGTAAGTAGAGCTGGTTGTCAGCACAGTACCAGTAGGCTGCAGTCTAAGCTGAGCTGGTTGTCAGCACAGTACCAGTAGGATGCAGTGTAAGTAGAGCTGGTTGTCAGCACAGTACCAGTAGGCTGCAGTCTGGGCAGAGCTGGTTGTCAGCACAGTACCAGTAGGCTGCAGTCTAAGCTGAGCTGGTTGTCAGCACAGTACCAGTAGGCTGCAGTCTAAGCTGAGCTGGTTGTCAGCACAGTACCAGTAGGCTGCAGTCTAAGCTGAGCTGGTTGTCAGCACAGTACCAGTAGGCTGCAGTCTAAGCTGAGCTGGTTGTCAGCACAGTACCAGTAGGCTGCAGTCTAAGCTGAGCTGGTTGTCAGCACAGTACCAGTAGGCTGCAGTCTAAGCTGAGCAGGTTGTCAGCACAGTACCAGTAGGCTGCAGTGTAAGTAGAGCTGGTTGTCAGCACAGTACCAGTAGGCTGCAGTGTAAGCAGAGCTGGTTGTCAGCACAGTACCAGTAGGCTGCAGTGTAAGTAGAGCTGGTTGTCAGCACAGTACCAGTAGGCTGCAGTCTAAGTAGAGCTGGTTGTCAGCACAGTACCAGTAGGCTGCAGTCTAAGTAGAGCTGGTTGTCAGCACAGTACCAGTAGGCTGCAGTCTGGGCAGAGCTGGTTGTCAGCACAGTACCAGTAGGATGCAGTGTAAGTAGAGCTGGTTGTCAGCACAGTACCAGTAGGATGCAGTGTAAGTAGAGCTGGTTGTCAGCACAGTACCAGTAGGCTGCAGTCTGGGCAGAGCTGGTTGTCAGCACAGTACCAGTAGGCTGCAGTGTAAGTAGAGCTGGTTGTCAGCACAGTACCAGTAGGATGCAGTGTAAGTAGAGCTGGTTGTCAGCACAGTACCAGTAGGCTGCAGTCTAAGCTGAGCTGGTTGTCAGCACAGTACCAGTAGGATGCAGTGTAAGTAGAGCTGGTTGTCAGCACAGTACCAGTAGGCTGCAGTCTGGGCAGAGCTGGTTGTTAGCACAGTACCAGTAGGCTGCAGTCTAAGCTGAGCTGGTTGTCAGCACAGTACCAGTAGGATGCAGTGTAAGTAGAGCTGGTTGTCAGCACAGTACCAGTAGGCTGCAGTGTAAGTAGAGCTGGTTGTCAGCACAGTACCAGTAGGCTGCAGTCTGGGCAGAGCTGGTTGTCAGCACAGTACCAGTAGGCTGCAGTGTAAGTAGAGCTGGTTGTCAGCACAGTACCAGTAGGCTGCAGTGTAAGTAGAGCTGGTTGTCAGCACAGTACCAGTAGGCTGCAGTGTAAGTAGAGCTGGTTGTCAGCACAGTACCAGTAGGCTGCAGTCTAAGCTGAGCTGGTTGTCAGCACAGTACCAGTAGGCTGCAGTCTAAGCTGAGCCGGTTGTCAGCACAGTACCAGTAGGATGCAGTGTAAGTAGAGCTGGTTGTCAGCACAGTACCAGTAGGCTGCAGTGTAAGTAGAGCTGGTTGTCAGCACAGTACCAGTAGGCTGCAGTCTAAGTAGAGCTGGTTGTCAGCACAGTACCAGTAGGCTGCAGTGTAAGTAGAGCTGGTTGTCAGCACAGTACCAGTAGGATGCAGTGTAAGTAGAGCTGGTTGTCAGCACAGTACCAGTAGGCTGCAGTCTAAGCTGAGCTGGTTGTCAGCACAGTACCAGTAGGCTGCAGTGTAAGTAGAGCTGGTTGTCAGCACAGTACCAGTAGGCTGCAGTGTAAGTAGAGCTGGTTGTCAGCACAGTACCAGTAGGCTGCAGTCTAAGCTGAGCTGGTTGTCAGCACAGTACCAGTAGGATGCAGTGTAAGTAGAGCTGGTTGTCAGCACAGTACCAGTAGGCTGCAGTCTGGGCAGAGCTGGTTGTCAGCACAGTACCAGTAGGATGCAGTGTAAGTAGAGCTGGTTGTCAGCACAGTACCAGTAGGCTGCAGTCTAAGCTGAGCTGGTTGTCAGCACAGTACCAGTAGGCTGCAGTCTAAGCTGAGCTGGTTGTCAGCACAGTACCAGTAGGCTGCAGTCTAAGCTGAGCAGGTTGTCAGCACAGTACCAGTAGGCTGCAGTGTAAGTAGAGCTGGTTGTCAGCACAGTACCAGTAGGCTGCAGTGTAAGCAGAGCTGGTTGTCAGCACAGTACCAGTAGGCTGCAGTGTAAGTAGAGCTGGTTGTCAGCACAGTACCAGTAGGCTGCAGTCTAAGTAGAGCTGGTTGTCAGCACAGTACCAGTAGGCTGCAGTCTAAGTAGAGCTGGTTGTCAGCACAGTACCAGTAGGCTGCAGTCTAAGTAGAGCTGGTTGTCAGCACAGTACCAGTAGGCTGCAGTCTGGGCAGAGCTGGTTGTCAGCACAGTACCAGTAGGATGCAGTGTAAGTAGAGCTGGTTGTCAGCACAGTACCAGTAGGATGCAGTGTAAGTAGAGCTGGTTGTCAGCACAGTACCAGTAGGCTGCAGTCTGGGCAGAGCTGGTTGTCAGCACAGTACCAGTAGGCTGCAGTGTAAGTAGAGCTGGTTGTCAGCACAGTACCAGTAGGATGCAGTGTAAGTAGAGCTGGTTGTCAGCACAGTACCAGTAGGCTGCAGTCTAAGCTGAGCTGGTTGTCAGCACAGTACCAGTAGGATGCAGTGTAAGTAGAGCTGGTTGTCAGCACAGTACCAGTAGGCTGCAGTCTGGGCAGAGCTGGTTGTCAGCACAGTACCAGTAGGCTGCAGTCTAAGCTGAGCTGGTTGTCAGCACAGTACCAGTAGGATGCAGTGTAAGTAGAGCTGGTTGTCAGCACAGTACCAGTAGGCTGCAGTGTAAGTAGAGCTGGTTGTCAGCACAGTACCAGTAGGCTGCAGTCTGGGCAGAGCTGGTTGTCAGCACAGTACCAGTAGGCTGCAGTGTAAGTAGAGCTGGTTGTCAGCACAGTACCAGTAGGCTGCAGTGTAAGTAGAGCTGGTTGTCAGCACAGTACCAGTAGGCTGCAGTGTAAGTAGAGCTGGTTGTCAGCACAGTACCAGTAGGCTGCAGTGTAAGTAGAGCTGGTTGTCAGCACAGTACCAGTAGGCTGCAGTCTAAGCTGAGCTGGTTGTCAGCACAGTACCAGTAGGCTGCAGTCTAAGCTGAGCCGGTTGTCAGCACAGTACCAGTAGGATGCAGTGTAAGTAGAGCTGGTTGTCAGCACAGTACCAGTAGGCTGCAGTGTAAGTAGAGCTGGTTGTCAGCACAGTACCAGTAGGCTGCAGTCTAAGTAGAGCTGGTTGTCAGCACAGTACCAGTAGGCTGCAGTGTAAGTAGAGCTGGTTGTCAGCACAGTACCAGTAGGATGCAGTGTAAGTAGAGCTGGTTGTCAGCACAGTACCAGTAGGCTGCAGTCTAAGCTGAGCTGGTTGTCAGCACAGTACCAGTAGGCTGCAGTGTAAGTAGAGCTGGTTGTCAGCACAGTACCAGTAGGCTGCAGTGTAAGTAGAGCTGGTTGTCAGCACAGTACCAGTAGGCTGCAGTCTAAGCTGAGCTGGTTGTCAGCACAGTACCAGTAGGATGCAGTGTAAGTAGAGCTGGTTGTCAGCACAGTACCAGTAGGCTGCAGTCTGGGCAGAGCTGGTTGTCAGCACAGTACCAGTAGGATGCAGTGTAAGTAGAGCTGGTTGTCAGCACAGTACCAGTAGGCTGCAGTCTAAGCTGAGCTGGTTGTCAGCACAGTACCAGTAGGCTGCAGTCTAAGCTGAGCTGGTTGTCAGCACAGTACCAGTAGGCTGCAGTCTAAGCTGAGCTGGTTGTCAGCACAGTACCAGTAGGCTGCAGTCTAAGCTGAGCAGGTTGTCAGCACAGTACCAGTAGGCTGCAGTGTAAGTAGAGCTGGTTGTCAGCACAGTACCAGTAGGCTGCAGTGTAAGTAGAGCTGGTTGTCAGCACAGTACCAGTAGGCTGCAGTCTAAGTAGAGCTGGTTGTCAGCACAGTACCAGTAGGCTGCAGTCTAAGTAGAGCTGGTTGTCAGCACAGTACCAGTAGGCTGCAGTCTAAGTAGAGCTGGTTGTCAGCACAGTACCAGTAGGCTGCAGTCTGGGCAGAGCTGGTTGTCAGCACAGTACCAGTAGGATGCAGTGTAAGTAGAGCTGGTTGTCAGCACAGTACCAGTAGGATGCAGTGTAAGTAGAGCTGGTTGTCAGCACAGTACCAGTAGGCTGCAGTCTGGGCAGAGCTGGTTGTCAGCACAGTACCAGTAGGCTGCAGTGTAAGTAGAGCTGGTTGTCAGCACAGTACCAGTAGGATGCAGTGTAAGTAGAGCTGGTTGTCAGCACAGTACCAGTAGGCTGCAGTCTAAGCTGAGCTGGTTGTCAGCACAGTACCAGTAGGATGCAGTGTAAGTAGAGCTGGTTGTCAGCACAGTACCAGTAGGCTGCAGTCTGGGCAGAGCTGGTTGTCAGCACAGTACCAGTAGGCTGCAGTCTAAGCTGAGCTGGTTGTCAGCACAGTACCAGTAGGATGCAGTGTAAGTAGAGCTGGTTGTCAGCACAGTACCAGTAGGCTGCAGTGTAAGTAGAGCTGGTTGTCAGCACAGTACCAGTAGGCTGCAGTCTAAGCTGAGCCGGTTGTCAGCACAGTACCAGTAGGATGCAGTGTAAGTAGAGCTGGTTGTCAGCACAGTACCAGTAGGCTGCAGTCTGGGCAGAGCTGGTTGTCAGCACAGTACCAGTAGGCTGCAGTCTGGGCAGAGCTGGTTGTCAGCACAGTACCAGTAGGCTGCAGTGTAAGTAGAGCTGGTTGTCAGCACAGTACCAGTAGGCTGCAGTGTAAGTAGAGCTGGTTGTCAGCACAGTACCAGTAGGCTGCAGTCTGGGCAGAGCTGGTTGTCAGCACAGTACCAGTAGGCTGCAGTGTAAGTAGAGCTGGTTGTCAGCACAGTACCAGTAGGCTGCAGTCTAAGCTGAGCTGGTTGTCAGCACAGTACCAGTAGGCTGCAGTCTAAGCTGAGCTGGTTGTCAGCACAGTACCAGTAGGCTGCAGTCTAAGCTGAGCTGGTTGTCAGCACAGTACCAGTAGGCTGCAGTCTAAGCTGAGCAGGTTGTCAGCACAGTACCAGTAGGCTGCAGTGTAAGTAGAGCTGGTTGTCAGCACAGTACCAGTAGGCTGCAGTGTAAGCAGAGCTGGTTGTCAGCACAGTACCAGTAGGCTGCAGTGTAAGTAGAGCTGGTTGTCAGCACAGTACCAGTAGGCTGCAGTCTAAGTAGAGCTGGTTGTCAGCACAGTACCAGTAGGCTGCAGTCTAAGTAGAGCTGGTTGTCAGCACAGTACCAGTAGGCTGCAGTCTAAGTAGAGCTGGTTGTCAGCACAGTACCAGTAGGCTGCAGTCTGGGCAGAGCTGGTTGTCAGCACAGTACCAGTAGGATGCAGTGTAAGTAGAGCTGGTTGTCAGCACAGTACCAGTAGGCTGCAGTCTGGGCAGAGCTGGTTGTCAGCACAGTACCAGTAGGCTGCAGTGTAAGTAGAGCTGGTTGTCAGCACAGTACCAGTAGGATGCAGTGTAAGTAGAGCTGGTTGTCAGCACAGTACCAGTAGGCTGCAGTCTAAGCTGAGCTGGTTGTCAGCACAGTACCAGTAGGATGCAGTGTAAGTAGAGCTGGTTGTCAGCACAGTACCAGTAGGCTGCAGTCTGGGCAGAGCTGGTTGTCAGCACAGTACCAGTAGGCTGCAGTCTAAGCTGAGCTGGTTGTCAGCACAGTACCAGTAGGATGCAGTGTAAGTAGAGCTGGTTGTCAGCACAGTACCAGTAGGCTGCAGTGTAAGTAGAGCTGGTTGTCAGCACAGTACCAGTAGGCTGCAGTCTAAGCTGAGCCGGTTGTCAGCACAGTACCAGTAGGATGCAGTGTAAGTAGAGCTGGTTGTCAGCACAGTACCAGTAGGCTGCAGTGTAAGTAGAGCTGGTTGTCAGCACAGTACCAGTAGGCTGCAGTGTAAGTAGAGCTGGTTGTCAGCACAGTACCAGTAGGCTGCAGTGTAAGTAGAGCTGGTTGTCAGCACAGTACCAGTAGGCTGCAGTGTAAGTAGAGCTGGTTGTCAGCACAGTACCAGTAGGCTGCAGTCTGGGCAGAGCTGGTTGTCAGCACAGTACCAGTAGGCTGCAGTCTAAGCTGAGCTGGTTGTCAGCACAGTACCAGTAGGATGCAGTGTAAGTAGAGCTGGTTGTCAGCACAGTACCAGTAGGCTGCAGTGTAAGTAGAGCTGGTTGTCAGCACAGTACCAGTAGGCTGCAGTCTAAGCTGAGCCGGTTGTCAGCACAGTACCAGTAGGATGCAGTGTAAGTAGAGCTGGTTGTCAGCACAGTACCAGTAGGCTGCAGTCTGGGCAGAGCTGGTTGTCAGCACAGTACCAGTAGGCTGCAGTCTGGGCAGAGCTGGTTGTCAGCACAGTACCAGTAGGCTGCAGTGTAAGTAGAGCTGGTTGTCAGCACAGTACCAGTAGGCTGCAGTGTAAGTAGAGCTGGTTGTCAGCACAGTACCAGTAGGCTGCAGTCTGGGCAGAGCTGGTTGTCAGCACAGTACCAGTAGGCTGCAGTGTAAGTAGAGCTGGTTGTCAGCACAGTACCAGTAGGCTGCAGTCTAAGCTGAGCTGGTTGTCAGCACAGTACCAGTAGGCTGCAGTCTAAGCTGAGCTGGTTGTCAGCACAGTACCAGTAGGCTGCAGTCTAAGCTGAGCTGGTTGTCAGCACAGTACCAGTAGGCTGCAGTCTAAGCTGAGCAGGTTGTCAGCACAGTACCAGTAGGCTGCAGTGTAAGTAGAGCTGGTTGTCAGCACAGTACCAGTAGGCTGCAGTGTAAGCAGAGCTGGTTGTCAGCACAGTACCAGTAGGCTGCAGTGTAAGTAGAGCTGGTTGTCAGCACAGTACCAGTAGGCTGCAGTCTAAGTAGAGCTGGTTGTCAGCACAGTACCAGTAGGCTGCAGTCTAAGTAGAGCTGGTTGTCAGCACAGTACCAGTAGGCTGCAGTCTAAGTAGAGCTGGTTGTCAGCACAGTACCAGTAGGCTGCAGTCTGGGCAGAGCTGGTTGTCAGCACAGTACCAGTAGGATGCAGTGTAAGTAGAGCTGGTTGTCAGCACAGTACCAGTAGGCTGCAGTCTGGGCAGAGCTGGTTGTCAGCACAGTACCAGTAGGCTGCAGTGTAAGTAGAGCTGGTTGTCAGCACAGTACCAGTAGGATGCAGTGTAAGTAGAGCTGGTTGTCAGCACAGTACCAGTAGGCTGCAGTCTAAGCTGAGCTGGTTGTCAGCACAGTACCAGTAGGATGCAGTGTAAGTAGAGCTGGTTGTCAGCACAGTACCAGTAGGCTGCAGTCTGGGCAGAGCTGGTTGTCAGCACAGTACCAGTAGGCTGCAGTCTAAGCTGAGCTGGTTGTCAGCACAGTACCAGTAGGATGCAGTGTAAGTAGAGCTGGTTGTCAGCACAGTACCAGTAGGCTGCAGTGTAAGTAGAGCTGGTTGTCAGCACAGTACCAGTAGGCTGCAGTCTAAGCTGAGCTGGTTGTCAGCACAGTACCAGTAGGCTGCAGTCTAAGCTGAGCTGGTTGTCAGCACAGTACCAGTAGGCTGCAGTGTAAGTAGAGCTGGTTGTCAGCACAGTACCAGTAGGCTGCAGTGTAAGTAGAGCTGGTTGTCAGCACAGTACCAGTAGGCTGCAGTGTAAGTAGAGCTGGTTGTCAGCACAGTACCAGTAGGCTGCAGTCTGGGCAGAGCTGGTTGTCAGCACAGTACCAGTAGGCTGCAGTCTAAGCTGAGCTGGTTGTCAGCACAGTACCAGTAGGCTGCAGTCTAAGCTGAGCTGGTTGTCAGCACAGTACCAGTAGGATGCAGTGTAAGTAGAGCTGGTTGTCAGCACAGTACCAGTAGGATGCAGTGTAAGTAGAGCTGGTTGTCAGCACAGTACCAGTAGGATGCAGTGTAAGTAGAGCTGGTTGTCAGCACAGTACCAGTAGGCTGCAGTCTAAGCTGAGCTGGTTGTCAGCACAGTACCAGTAGGCTGCAGTCTAAGCTGAGCAGGTTGTCAGCACAGTACCAGTAGGCTGCAGTGTAAGTAGAGCTGGTTGTCAGCACAGTACCAGTAGGCTGCAGTCTAAGTAGAGCTGGTTGTCAGCACAGTACCAGTAGGCTGCAGTCTGGGCAGAGCTGGTTGTCAGCACAGTACCAGTAGGATGCAGTGTAAGTAGAGCTGGTTGTCAGCACAGTACCAGTAGGATGCAGTCTAAGCTGAGCCGGTTGTCAGCACAGTACCAGTAGGATGCAGTGTAAGTAGAGCTGGTTGTCAGCACAGTACCAGTAGGCTGCAGTGTAAGTAGAGCTGGTTGTCAGCACAGTACCAGTAGGCTGCAGTCTAAGTAGAGCTGGTTGTCAGCACAGTACCAGTAGGATGCAGTGTAAGTAGAGCTGGTTGTCAGCACAGTACCAGTAGGATGCAGTGTAAGTAGAGCTGGTTGTCAGCACAGTACCAGTAGGCTGCAGTCTAAGCTGAGCTGGTTGTCAGCACAGTACCAGTAGGCTGCAGTGTAAGTAGAGCTGGTTGTCAGCACAGTACCAGTAGGCTGCAGTGTAAGTAGAGCTGGTTGTCAGCACAGTACCAGTAGGCTGCAGTGTAAGTAGAGCTGGTTGTCAGCACAGTACCAGTAGGCTGCAGTGTAAGTAGAGCTGGTTGTCAGCACAGTACCAGTAGGCTGCAGTCTAAGCTGAGCTGGTTGTCAGCACAGTACCAGTAGGCTGCAGTCTAAGCTGAGCCGGTTGTCAGCACAGTACCAGTAGAATGCAGTGTAAGTAGAGCTGGTTGTCAGCACAGTACCAGTAGGCTGCAGTCTGGGCAGAGCTGGTTGTCAGCACAGTACCAGTAGGATGCAGTGTAAGTAGAGCTGGTTGTCAGCACAGTACCAGTAGGCTGCAGTGTAAGTAGAGCTGGTTGTCAGCACAGTACCAGTAGGCTGCAGTCTAAGTAGAGCTGGTTGTCAGCACAGTACCAGTAGGCTGCAGTGTAAGTAGAGCTGGTTGTCAGCACAGTACCAGTAGGATGCAGTGTAAGTAGAGCTGGTTGTCAGCACAGTACCAGTAGGCTGCAGTCTAAGCTGAGCTGGTTGTCAGCACAGTACCAGTAGGCTGCAGTGTAAGTAGAGCTGGTTGTCAGCACAGTACCAGTAGGCTGCAGTGTAAGTAGAGCTGGTTGTCAGCACAGTACCAGTAGGCTGCAGTCTAAGCTGAGCTGGTTGTCAGCACAGTACCAGTAGGATGCAGTGTAAGTAGAGCTGGTTGTCAGCACAGTACCAGTAGGCTGCAGTCTGGGCAGAGCTGGTTGTCAGCACAGTACCAGTAGGCTGCAGTCTAAGCTGAGCTGGTTGTCAGCACAGTACCAGTAGGCTGCAGTCTAAGCTGAGCTGGTTGTCAGCACAGTACCAGTAGGCTGCAGTCTAAGCTGAGCTGGTTGTCAGCACAGTACCAGTAGGCTGCAGTCTAAGCTGAGCTGGTTGTCAGCACAGTACCAGTAGGCTGCAGTCTAAGCTGAGCTGGTTGTCAGCACAGTACCAGTAGGCTGCAGTCTAAGCTGAGCAGGTTGTCAGCACAGTACCAGTAGGCTGCAGTGTAAGTAGAGCTGGTTGTCAGCACAGTACCAGTAGGCTGCAGTGTAAGCAGAGCTGGTTGTCAGCACAGTACCAGTAGGCTGCAGTGTAAGTAGAGCTGGTTGTCAGCACAGTACCAGTAGGCTGCAGTCTAAGTAGAGCTGGTTGTCAGCACAGTACCAGTAGGCTGCAGTCTAAGTAGAGCTGGTTGTCAGCACAGTACCAGTAGGCTGCAGTCTGGGCAGAGCTGGTTGTCAGCACAGTACCAGTAGGATGCAGTGTAAGTAGAGCTGGTTGTCAGCACAGTACCAGTAGGATGCAGTGTAAGTAGAGCTGGTTGTCAGCACAGTACCAGTAGGCTGCAGTCTGGGCAGAGCTGGTTGTCAGCACAGTACCAGTAGGCTGCAGTGTAAGTAGAGCTGGTTGTCAGCACAGTACCAGTAGGATGCAGTGTAAGTAGAGCTGGTTGTCAGCACAGTACCAGTAGGCTGCAGTCTAAGCTGAGCTGGTTGTCAGCACAGTACCAGTAGGATGCAGTGTAAGTAGAGCTGGTTGTCAGCACAGTACCAGTAGGCTGCAGTCTGGGCAGAGCTGGTTGTTAGCACAGTACCAGTAGGCTGCAGTCTAAGCTGAGCTGGTTGTCAGCACAGTACCAGTAGGATGCAGTGTAAGTAGAGCTGGTTGTCAGCACAGTACCAGTAGGCTGCAGTGTAAGTAGAGCTGGTTGTCAGCACAGTACCAGTAGGCTGCAGTCTGGGCAGAGCTGGTTGTCAGCACAGTACCAGTAGGCTGCAGTGTAAGTAGAGCTGGTTGTCAGCACAGTACCAGTAGGCTGCAGTGTAAGTAGAGCTGGTTGTCAGCACAGTACCAGTAGGCTGCAGTGTAAGTAGAGCTGGTTGTCAGCACAGTACCAGTAGGCTGCAGTCTAAGCTGAGCTGGTTGTCAGCACAGTACCAGTAGGCTGCAGTCTAAGCTGAGCCGGTTGTCAGCACAGTACCAGTAGGATGCAGTGTAAGTAGAGCTGGTTGTCAGCACAGTACCAGTAGGCTGCAGTGTAAGTAGAGCTGGTTGTCAGCACAGTACCAGTAGGCTGCAGTCTAAGTAGAGCTGGTTGTCAGCACAGTACCAGTAGGCTGCAGTGTAAGTAGAGCTGGTTGTCAGCACAGTACCAGTAGGATGCAGTGTAAGTAGAGCTGGTTGTCAGCACAGTACCAGTAGGCTGCAGTCTAAGCTGAGCTGGTTGTCAGCACAGTACCAGTAGGCTGCAGTGTAAGTAGAGCTGGTTGTCAGCACAGTACCAGTAGGCTGCAGTGTAAGTAGAGCTGGTTGTCAGCACAGTACCAGTAGGCTGCAGTCTAAGCTGAGCTGGTTGTCAGCACAGTACCAGTAGGATGCAGTGTAAGTAGAGCTGGTTGTCAGCACAGTACCAGTAGGCTGCAGTCTGGGCAGAGCTGGTTGTCAGCACAGTACCAGTAGGATGCAGTGTAAGTAGAGCTGGTTGTCAGCACAGTACCAGTAGGCTGCAGTCTAAGCTGAGCTGGTTGTCAGCACAGTACCAGTAGGCTGCAGTCTAAGCTGAGCTGGTTGTCAGCACAGTACCAGTAGGCTGCAGTCTAAGCTGAGCAGGTTGTCAGCACAGTACCAGTAGGCTGCAGTGTAAGTAGAGCTGGTTGTCAGCACAGTACCAGTAGGCTGCAGTGTAAGCAGAGCTGGTTGTCAGCACAGTACCAGTAGGCTGCAGTGTAAGTAGAGCTGGTTGTCAGCACAGTACCAGTAGGCTGCAGTCTAAGTAGAGCTGGTTGTCAGCACAGTACCAGTAGGCTGCAGTCTAAGTAGAGCTGGTTGTCAGCACAGTACCAGTAGGCTGCAGTCTAAGTAGAGCTGGTTGTCAGCACAGTACCAGTAGGCTGCAGTCTGGGCAGAGCTGGTTGTCAGCACAGTACCAGTAGGATGCAGTGTAAGTAGAGCTGGTTGTCAGCACAGTACCAGTAGGATGCAGTGTAAGTAGAGCTGGTTGTCAGCACAGTACCAGTAGGCTGCAGTCTGGGCAGAGCTGGTTGTCAGCACAGTACCAGTAGGCTGCAGTGTAAGTAGAGCTGGTTGTCAGCACAGTACCAGTAGGATGCAGTGTAAGTAGAGCTGGTTGTCAGCACAGTACCAGTAGGCTGCAGTCTAAGCTGAGCTGGTTGTCAGCACAGTACCAGTAGGATGCAGTGTAAGTAGAGCTGGTTGTCAGCACAGTACCAGTAGGCTGCAGTCTGGGCAGAGCTGGTTGTCAGCACAGTACCAGTAGGCTGCAGTCTAAGCTGAGCTGGTTGTCAGCACAGTACCAGTAGGATGCAGTGTAAGTAGAGCTGGTTGTCAGCACAGTACCAGTAGGCTGCAGTGTAAGTAGAGCTGGTTGTCAGCACAGTACCAGTAGGCTGCAGTCTGGGCAGAGCTGGTTGTCAGCACAGTACCAGTAGGCTGCAGTGTAAGTAGAGCTGGTTGTCAGCACAGTACCAGTAGGCTGCAGTGTAAGTAGAGCTGGTTGTCAGCACAGTACCAGTAGGCTGCAGTGTAAGTAGAGCTGGTTGTCAGCACAGTACCAGTAGGCTGCAGTGTAAGTAGAGCTGGTTGTCAGCACAGTACCAGTAGGCTGCAGTCTAAGCTGAGCTGGTTGTCAGCACAGTACCAGTAGGCTGCAGTCTAAGCTGAGCCGGTTGTCAGCACAGTACCAGTAGGATGCAGTGTAAGTAGAGCTGGTTGTCAGCACAGTACCAGTAGGCTGCAGTGTAAGTAGAGCTGGTTGTCAGCACAGTACCAGTAGGCTGCAGTCTAAGTAGAGCTGGTTGTCAGCACAGTACCAGTAGGCTGCAGTGTAAGTAGAGCTGGTTGTCAGCACAGTACCAGTAGGATGCAGTGTAAGTAGAGCTGGTTGTCAGCACAGTACCAGTAGGCTGCAGTCTAAGCTGAGCTGGTTGTCAGCACAGTACCAGTAGGCTGCAGTGTAAGTAGAGCTGGTTGTCAGCACAGTACCAGTAGGCTGCAGTGTAAGTAGAGCTGGTTGTCAGCACAGTACCAGTAGGCTGCAGTCTAAGCTGAGCTGGTTGTCAGCACAGTACCAGTAGGATGCAGTGTAAGTAGAGCTGGTTGTCAGCACAGTACCAGTAGGCTGCAGTCTGGGCAGAGCTGGTTGTCAGCACAGTACCAGTAGGATGCAGTGTAAGTAGAGCTGGTTGTCAGCACAGTACCAGTAGGCTGCAGTCTAAGCTGAGCTGGTTGTCAGCACAGTACCAGTAGGCTGCAGTCTAAGCTGAGCTGGTTGTCAGCACAGTACCAGTAGGCTGCAGTCTAAGCTGAGCTGGTTGTCAGCACAGTACCAGTAGGCTGCAGTCTAAGCTGAGCAGGTTGTCAGCACAGTACCAGTAGGCTGCAGTGTAAGTAGAGCTGGTTGTCAGCACAGTACCAGTAGGCTGCAGTGTAAGTAGAGCTGGTTGTCAGCACAGTACCAGTAGGCTGCAGTCTAAGTAGAGCTGGTTGTCAGCACAGTACCAGTAGGCTGCAGTCTAAGTAGAGCTGGTTGTCAGCACAGTACCAGTAGGCTGCAGTCTAAGTAGAGCTGGTTGTCAGCACAGTACCAGTAGGCTGCAGTCTGGGCAGAGCTGGTTGTCAGCACAGTACCAGTAGGATGCAGTGTTAGTAGAGCTGCTTGTCAGCACAGTACCAGTAGGATGCAGTGTAAGTAGAGCTGGTTGTCAGCACAGTACCAGTAGGCTGCAGTCTGGGCAGAGCTGGTTGTCAGCACAGTACCAGTAGGCTGCAGTGTAAGTAGAGCTGGTTGTCAGCACAGTACCAGTAGGATGCAGTGTAAGTAGAGCTGGTTGTCAGCACAGTACCAGTAGGCTGCAGTCTAAGCTGAGCTGGTTGTCAGCACAGTACCAGTAGGATGCAGTGTAAGTAGAGCTGGTTGTCAGCACAGTACCAGTAGGCTGCAGTCTGGGCAGAGCTGGTTGTCAGCACAGTACCAGTAGGCTGCAGTCTAAGCTGAGCTGGTTGTCAGCACAGTACCAGTAGGATGCAGTGTAAGTAGAGCTGGTTGTCAGCACAGTACCAGTAGGCTGCAGTGTAAGTAGAGCTGGTTGTCAGCACAGTACCAGTAGGCTGCAGTCTAAGCTGAGCCGGTTGTCAGCACAGTACCAGTAGGATGCAGTGTAAGTAGAGCTGGTTGTCAGCACAGTACCAGTAGGCTGCAGTCTGGGCAGAGCTGGTTGTCAGCACAGTACCAGTAGGCTGCAGTCTGGGCAGAGCTGGTTGTCAGCACAGTACCAGTAGGCTGCAGTGTAAGTAGAGCTGGTTGTCAGCACAGTACCAGTAGGCTGCAGTGTAAGTAGAGCTGGTTGTCAGCACAGTACCAGTAGGCTGCAGTCTGGGCAGAGCTGGTTGTCAGCACAGTACCAGTAGGCTGCAGTGTAAGTAGAGCTGGTTGTCAGCACAGTACCAGTAGGCTGCAGTCTAAGCTGAGCTGGTTGTCAGCACAGTACCAGTAGGCTGCAGTCTAAGCTGAGCTGGTTGTCAGCACAGTACCAGTAGGCTGCAGTCTAAGCTGAGCTGGTTGTCAGCACAGTACCAGTAGGCTGCAGTCTAAGCTGAGCAGGTTGTCAGCACAGTACCAGTAGGCTGCAGTGTAAGTAGAGCTGGTTGTCAGCACAGTACCAGTAGGCTGCAGTGTAAGCAGAGCTGGTTGTCAGCACAGTACCAGTAGGCTGCAGTGTAAGTAGAGCTGGTTGTCAGCACAGTACCAGTAGGCTGCAGTCTAAGTAGAGCTGGTTGTCAGCACAGTACCAGTAGGCTGCAGTCTAAGTAGAGCTGGTTGTCAGCACAGTACCAGTAGGCTGCAGTCTAAGTAGAGCTGGTTGTCAGCACAGTACCAGTAGGCTGCAGTCTGGGCAGAGCTGGTTGTCAGCACAGTACCAGTAGGATGCAGTGTAAGTAGAGCTGGTTGTCAGCACAGTACCAGTAGGCTGCAGTCTGGGCAGAGCTGGTTGTCAGCACAGTACCAGTAGGCTGCAGTGTAAGTAGAGCTGGTTGTCAGCACAGTACCAGTAGGATGCAGTGTAAGTAGAGCTGGTTGTCAGCACAGTACCAGTAGGCTGCAGTCTAAGCTGAGCTGGTTGTCAGCACAGTACCAGTAGGATGCAGTGTAAGTAGAGCTGGTTGTCAGCACAGTACCAGTAGGCTGCAGTCTGGGCAGAGCTGGTTGTCAGCACAGTACCAGTAGGCTGCAGTCTAAGCTGAGCTGGTTGTCAGCACAGTACCAGTAGGATGCAGTGTAAGTAGAGCTGGTTGTCAGCACAGTACCAGTAGGCTGCAGTGTAAGTAGAGCTGGTTGTCAGCACAGTACCAGTAGGCTGCAGTCTAAGCTGAGCCGGTTGTCAGCACAGTACCAGTAGGATGCAGTGTAAGTAGAGCTGGTTGTCAGCACAGTACCAGTAGGCTGCAGTGTAAGTAGAGCTGGTTGTCAGCACAGTACCAGTAGGCTGCAGTGTAAGTAGAGCTGGTTGTCAGCACAGTACCAGTAGGCTGCAGTGTAAGTAGAGCTGGTTGTCAGCACAGTACCAGTAGGCTGCAGTGTAAGTAGAGCTGGTTGTCAGCACAGTACCAGTAGGCTGCAGTCTGGGCAGAGCTGGTTGTCAGCACAGTACCAGTAGGCTGCAGTCTAAGCTGAGCTGGTTGTCAGCACAGTACCAGTAGGATGCAGTGTAAGTAGAGCTGGTTGTCAGCACAGTACCAGTAGGCTGCAGTGTAAGTAGAGCTGGTTGTCAGCACAGTACCAGTAGGCTGCAGTCTAAGCTGAGCCGGTTGTCAGCACAGTACCAGTAGGATGCAGTGTAAGTAGAGCTGGTTGTCAGCACAGTACCAGTAGGCTGCAGTCTGGGCAGAGCTGGTTGTCAGCACAGTACCAGTAGGCTGCAGTCTGGGCAGAGCTGGTTGTCAGCACAGTACCAGTAGGCTGCAGTGTAAGTAGAGCTGGTTGTCAGCACAGTACCAGTAGGCTGCAGTGTAAGTAGAGCTGGTTGTCAGCACAGTACCAGTAGGCTGCAGTCTGGGCAGAGCTGGTTGTCAGCACAGTACCAGTAGGCTGCAGTGTAAGTAGAGCTGGTTGTCAGCACAGTACCAGTAGGCTGCAGTCTAAGCTGAGCTGGTTGTCAGCACAGTACCAGTAGGCTGCAGTCTAAGCTGAGCTGGTTGTCAGCACAGTACCAGTAGGCTGCAGTCTAAGCTGAGCTGGTTGTCAGCACAGTACCAGTAGGCTGCAGTCTAAGCTGAGCAGGTTGTCAGCACAGTACCAGTAGGCTGCAGTGTAAGTAGAGCTGGTTGTCAGCACAGTACCAGTAGGCTGCAGTGTAAGCAGAGCTGGTTGTCAGCACAGTACCAGTAGGCTGCAGTGTAAGTAGAGCTGGTTGTCAGCACAGTACCAGTAGGCTGCAGTCTAAGTAGAGCTGGTTGTCAGCACAGTACCAGTAGGCTGCAGTCTAAGTAGAGCTGGTTGTCAGCACAGTACCAGTAGGCTGCAGTCTAAGTAGAGCTGGTTGTCAGCACAGTACCAGTAGGCTGCAGTCTGGGCAGAGCTGGTTGTCAGCACAGTACCAGTAGGATGCAGTGTAAGTAGAGCTGGTTGTCAGCACAGTACCAGTAGGCTGCAGTCTGGGCAGAGCTGGTTGTCAGCACAGTACCAGTAGGCTGCAGTGTAAGTAGAGCTGGTTGTCAGCACAGTACCAGTAGGATGCAGTGTAAGTAGAGCTGGTTGTCAGCACAGTACCAGTAGGCTGCAGTCTAAGCTGAGCTGGTTGTCAGCACAGTACCAGTAGGATGCAGTGTAAGTAGAGCTGGTTGTCAGCACAGTACCAGTAGGCTGCAGTCTGGGCAGAGCTGGTTGTCAGCACAGTACCAGTAGGCTGCAGTCTAAGCTGAGCTGGTTGTCAGCACAGTACCAGTAGGATGCAGTGTAAGTAGAGCTGGTTGTCAGCACAGTACCAGTAGGCTGCAGTGTAAGTAGAGCTGGTTGTCAGCACAGTACCAGTAGGATGCAGTGTAAGTAGAGCTGGTTGTCAGCACAGTACCAGTAGGATGCAGTGTAAGTAGAGCTGGTTGTCAGCACAGTACCAGTAGGCTGCAGTCTGGGCAGAGCTGGTTGTCAGCACAGTACCAGTAGGCTGCAGTGTAAGTAGAGCTGGTTGTCAGCACAGTACCAGTAGGCTGCAGTGTAAGTAGAGCTGGTTGTCAGCACAGTACCAGTAGGCTGCAGTCTGGGCAGAGCTGGTTGTCAGCACAGTACCAGTAGGCTGCAGTACAATGTTCTGTAGCAGAGCAGCTGCGGACCTGCCATATTTCCTCCTATACAGTGCAGTGGTCTTTCACTCCAGCGCCTGTGGTACTACATCTCCCAGCAAGCCTCCTCAGCATCACTCACCAGCACAGCCGTCCTCCTCCATTCATCCCCTCTCCATGCCACCAACTTCCACAACATACAAAAGCCCCGCCCACACGTCCCAGTCGGCGGCGCCTCCCAAACGGACAGCTGACACGCTGCACTGTGATAGGCCAGATCCGCAGAGGAATAGGTTCCCGCCTTATCCCAAACCACCAATCGCTGCGTTTATCGTTACAAAGAAGGCGGAGCGACGCTGTACGATCTCCGTGGAGACGATTCAAAATTGCGTATCTTTATTCAATTTAAACAGAGTAGCTTTTCTTTCCTGCTTGCCGCCTTGTCTTTGGTTTTGTGTACCTTATGGGCGTGTCATGTCCAGGGCAATCAGCCGCGGGCTCGTGTACAATGCGGCGATAGTTCTATGGACTTTGTAGAGGTCCGCGCTTGGGGCATGATGGGAGTTGTAGTTCTGTGGTCGCTTAGGCTGAACTTAAAGAACATGTTCTATTTTTTAGCTCAGAACTACATTACCCAGGATGCCACAGTCCCTTTAAATCCCTATCGTGTCTGTGTAGGACCCTGCAGAACTTGCAGCCAGTAGAATCAGTAGGAGGGGGCCATGGGCTGGTGTGACGGGGTGAAGACTAGAGCAGGGAGTGAAGGAATTACCCCCCCGGGGGTGCCGATCACTGGGTGACACAAGTGATTGGCTGCACTGCAATCTTCCGGGCACAGCCCACATTTGGGAGAGGACTTTCAGCACATGCTCCCTGCACCCTCTATGTAGTTGGGGTAAGGAGTGGGCACTGGGTCTGCTGGCATGGGGAAGGCAGCGCTGATCACACTGCTGGCCGCAATCTACACTGTGCAACGCTGCTGCGGCTTCTCCCAGTCTGTGGATAATGACTTCACCTTCACCATCCCGGCCGGGCAGAAGGAATGCTTCTTCCAGACTATGAAGAAAGATGCCACCCTGGAGATAGAGTACCAGGTAGGACCTGCTGCCCCACATCCGCTCTGATTGGGTTATGTTCACACCCGCAGGCTTCCATCAGGTTTTTATTGTAGTTTTGGAAGTTAAAAACAGGAGGGCATTTACAGAAACCAAGCAGTATCTGTACTCTGTCCTCCCCTTTTATGAGTCTCGCCTAGCTTTGGCTTTAAGAAACTGTACTAAAAGCCTGATCAAAACCCCAGTGTGTACACTGGCTTATTATGTGGCTGCTGAATGCAGGAAAGTCCCCAAATTGCAGGAACACAGAAGTGGGAAAGCAGTCACTGGACGGGGTGATGGATCTGACCCATAAAGCTGAATAGACTGTCAGGAAAAGGCTACATTGTGGGCAGGGGTGTAACTATAAGGAGCAGCAGTCACTACGGCGCCCCTCATAGGTCCCTCTGCCATATAAAATATACCACTATTCTAAATGGAACAAGGTAGGTAAGGGCCCAATTACAGATTTTGTATGTGTGCCCGTGAGCTTCAGGTCCCACCTCTGGTTGTGGCCAAATACTTAGTGGCAGTGCCAATTGTCACAGTATGAAGGTTTGTTAAAACGCAAAACCATAGTGAAAAAAACAATATATAGTAAAAATCTAATAGAAACCTATAGAGGCGTGCATGGGTGCAGAGCAGCTGTTAGCCCTGGCTTTATTGTAGGGGTAGTGGGTGCCGCTATGAGGACTTGACCAGAATCCAGCCCACTTGCTTTGGCCAACGGCTATGTGGTTTTGTAGGTAATCGTGCTCCATTGCCCACTGTGGGTCAGCGGATTTCATTCACATGTCTGGTCAGATACTAAAGGCACATTATTCATGAAGTTAAAAATTCTTCTTCTTGTTAAAAATTAAGAATGTCTGATAAATTCTCACAATTTGGCATTTTGCTTAATTGTTTTCAATCATTTTGGGCCATAAATTGTTTTGAATAATGTATCAAAATATGTTTAGAGAATAAACATCTACATGACTGGATAATCCGATAGATAGATAGATAGATAGATAGATAGATAGATAGATAGATAGATAGATAGATAGATAGATAGATACTGTAGATAGATCCTTTTTTTTTTTTTTTTTTTTTTTGTTTATTCAGATTTTCTAACTCCATAAAATATCAGACTTCTGTTTTGTGGACATTCGATATTCAGAGGAATGAATGCCAAAGTAAAACAAAGGCTGTGACATTATGACCGGCCAATAAAAAGTTGCAAAATCACGTTATCTGAAGCCTGCGCTCTTTGTTTCAGTTCTTCTCTCTGATATTGTACGACTAATTCTCAAGGCTGATTTAACTACTGGGCTTCTGGCAAATTTAGTTTTCACTCCCCCCTTTTTTTTTTTTTTCTCTCCTTCATTTTTTTGCTCCTGTTTTATTTGTCTTAGTGATTGTTTCTATGTATGTAAGTTACTATTGACTAACCTGTAACATCTGCATCTACATCTGTGGCGTTTTTTTCCTTGTTTTTTTTTTTTTTTCATTAGTAGATACTCCCAAAAAGTGGGCCACCAGCCTTAAGTCAAGTCCACACATGTTGGGTCCACGTCAGGATTTCCACAGTGGAACTGCCTGCGAACAAAAAAAAAAAAGTTTAAAACGACAGTTTTTGCTGCTTCCAGCTGTGACTCTCATGTGGCCAGTCCTGGCTTTCATCATTGTTGCAAAGACTGAAAACTGTCTGAACACGCAGTAATAAATAACAAACTGTATTCAAAACCCAAAGCACAAGACTCTTTGCACTACGTTTTTATTTTTCTACTGTGCGTGGATGGGTTTTGTTTGAGAGTAAGGCCTCACGTAGCGAGCCGTAGCCAAAAAGCGCTGAGGGAAAAAACAATGCGCTTCCATGGGTATAATTGACATACTGCGATTTGCAAAAACGTGACTGTTCTGGAAACTGCACCAATTCCATTGCAGGTGTTTCTCTGTGATGTGTGGATGGGATTTGCTAGTCCATGTAGTCACTTTGCAGGGACTGTAAAACGATGCAGTTTTACCCTTCGTTCACATCTGCGTTCAGGGAGTCCGCTTGGAGACCCCCAAACGGAATACCGAACGCAACTGCAAGCGGTGTGCAGTGAAAGCACACGGTCCCCATAAACTATAATGGGGTCCGTGTGCTGGCCGCGTGCTGCCTGTACAAATCATGCGGACATAGAAGTAGATTTTGAACTACTTTCCTGTCTGCATGATCCCTGTGGAGATCTGGCAACAAGCACACGGACCCCATTATAGTCTATGGGATCCGTGTGCTTTCACTAGCACACAGTTTGCAGTTGTGTTCAGTATTCTGGATCCTCATGCGGACTCCCGGAACAGAATACCAACGCTGATGTGAATGAGGCCTTACTCCAAAGCTCTGGATGTTGATGGAGCTACGTGGCAGTAACCCCCCTTGGCCACTATATAATGTATATAGTATTCTGCTTCCATCCCTATATATGTGCACTATATACTATGAGGACTAGCTAATCCTTTGTGAGGGGTGGCTATTGGCCTCCACTGATAAGGTATTTATGGCCTTCTTTAAGGATAGGCCATAAAAACCAAATCCTGGACAACCCCTGTAATATCTTCAGAACTTCACACTAAGGCAGAGATAAAACCTAATGGCAAACCAGATAATTTAGGCTGCTAGGGAAGCAAAGCATAGGGGGAAAACATATCTGTGCGACATAGATTTTAGGACAGAAAGTAAGACGTCTCTACCATTCCCTGACCTTAATACACCATCCAGACTATTAGGTATTCTGTCTTTGAAGAAATCTGGGGGAAATGACACAAACTAAATGCTGTTCATGGCTTGTCTGGCAGTCGGTGAAAACTCCATGCGTGACTTCTGGATTGCTATCTGGGTGACAAATGGTTTTCACTGACCCATCCATTCTATTGAATGGATACAGGACCTGCACCAGTTTTTGTAGCTCTTAATTGCAGCAACAATTTTACGGCTGTATATATGGGCCCATCGAAATGTATGGGCCTGGACCTTTTTTTGCAATTGCAGCCACACACTAGAGACAATTGAATGTGCAGTAAAGACATATATAATTTTATATTGCGCTGCCGGTGATCTGTGTGATGGAGGTTTTCACTGCAAGATGCCACATGTGATTCTATACAGTGGTGTCCAGTCCAGACATTGCCAGAACTTTGACTTGGGTGATTGTGACATTTGCTTGCCTTTGTCTATGTCGTGTCTGTACTAAGTCCTTGTCCTGAGCGTCTAGGCTTCTTGTTGCATCCCATAACTTTATTTGCCTTGGCAGCAGCTGCCTGGCACATTCACTGCTTCTGCATTTCGACTAAGTTTTTATTAAATAATGTCACGGTATGATCCGCCATATGGTGTCATCTGAGGTTGTGTTTACATAACTTTAATACTTCTGGTCTTATGTCCTGTTGCATAAAACCATAGAATATAAAGGGGTTGTAGTTTTCTCATCATTATATGTGACTATATCCTCATGCTACTGTAGGGTAAACCTGGTATATTCTATGTTATTATTAGAGGTTGTCTGTTAAATGTTTTTACTCCCTTCATTTTGGATCACGTGATTGGAACCATCACCTGCCTCTTCTACCATTTTCATACTAGTGACCTGTACTATGGGGCTGGGGTTTACTATAGTCTTCCAGCTCCTACAGCAAAGGTACCTGCGAAAATGGCACCAGAATAAGGAAGTGTAATAACAGAGGCCGGGCGCTGGTACCAATCACGTAATCTGTAGTCGTAACCGATCTGAAACCCCCAGGTATAGCAAAAAAGAAACCCTGTAGGAAGTAAATAAAATAAAACTCCTAGGGCAGGGAACGTACGGCTCTCCAGCTGTTGCAAAACTACAACTCCCAGCATGCATACTGGCTCTGCTGTTCTTGGAACTCCCATGGAAGTGAATGGAGCATGTTGGGAGTTGTAGTTTCACAGCAGCTGGAGAGCCAAAGGTTCCCTAACCCTGTCCTAGGGTTACCTAATATAGAGGGGCTCAAGTAGACTAATAACATGGCACTGACCTGCTGGCAGCCAGGTGTATTCTACTTTGTAGTGTTATTATATCCTTATTATATCTTATGTTATATTATATCCTTATTATATCTTATGTTCTGTATGTATAGGTTCTAGATGGCGCAAGTTTAGACATTGACTTCTACCTCTTCTCTCCAAATGGAGATCTGCTCCTCTCTGAAGAACGACAGTCCGATGGCGTCCACACGTGAGTTACATAGGACCGCTGAGGATGGACCAATGATTTCTTCTCACAGCAGGAATTTCACCAGTTTTCTCTGTTCCCCCAGGTTGGAGACTGTGGATGGAGACTACCAGTTCTGCTTTGACAATACCTTCAGCCATATATCAGAAAAGGTGATCTTCTTTGAACTGATATTGGATCATATAAATGAAGAAGGTGAAGAAGAAGAAGACTGGAAGAACTACGTCATTGGCACTGATCTCTTGGATATGAAGCTGGAGGATATTCTGGTTGGTACCACTTCTATTATTGGGTCCAATCCTGGGTTATTCTGATATCTGTTGCTCTTCCAGTTCTTACAATGACTGTTTTCAATTAAACCAACTCCAGTTCTAGATCTAGAAGCTTGTGATGTAAATCGTGCAGGGAACAGGTAAAGACTACTTTGAAACGGCCGTAACCGAATACCTAGACCTCACATAAGTGGCTCAGGGCAACCACAGGGGGTCAACATCCATTGATGTTCTGCCAGTCCTGGCACTCCTGTTATAGCTTGTAATGGACACGGGAGAGAGTGTCTCATGTTAGCAAATGACCAATGAAGTGTTTGACAAGGGCTGGCCCAATGACTATTTTTGGTAGCCAAACCGGTCCCGTCTCTCTCTCAGCCAATGCAGGCAACAAGAAGATTTACCTGTTAACATGAGCGTGACCGCTGGTCCGTTACATATCACAGAGGTCATGTGTCGATACACGGAAAACTCTTTAAGTTCAAGCTGACAGTGGGAGAGGGTGTATATGTGAGTAATAATAATTATAAGAATGAAGGGATTATGGAGGGAAAAAGCTTAGCACTGCATTCTCTACACTGGATAAACGTGCTAATGCTCGAGGTGCCATAGGAGATTCTGTCCAGATTCTGCTTAAAATCGTCGCTGGTTTCAGTATTAAAAATCAGAAACCCAGCAGACCCCATTACCCAATCAGTCGTAATAGGAGCATTCAACACAGTAACTGCAGAAGGAGAAAGCTTAGGCAGGGAGCAAGCCACCAGATATGAGTGCAATGCAGCTGCCTGTTGTAACGGGTCCACATAGGTGCGGGGGGGGGGGGGGGAGATATACAGTTTCATGTGATAGTCCTTGAACAAGGAAGCTATAGAGTCAGGCTGATAATGGAGGATTCCCTTTCGATCTCGAACAGCATGTGGGGCAGAGTAAGTTTGGTGGTCATGCAAGGTCTTGGCCTGAAGGGTGTGAGCTTTATTGCCCCTCTCATAGTAGCGCTGACGGCTATACAGGAGAAGGCGTTGGTAGCCTGAGTTGCCAAATCTCTCAAATCCGCCCTAGCCGCTACAAGGCGACGAAGGATGGACACAGAAGGGGTACAATTTAAACTATCAGAAAGGGACTGAATCCGGGAAACCAAGGCCCTCTCCTTGGCTATCTTGTCCTTTTTAAGACTGGTAGCCAGGGCAATACAATGGCCTCTCATGACCACCTTATGGGCCTCCTACACAGTTTCTGACAGTTAGCCAGGGATGCCCTTCTGCCCAGCAGCGCCTATCGCGCTGTACTGTGGAGCGGGGAGGAACGCCCCCTCCCTCTGCTCACACAGCTTGTCCATAGAGGAGTATTATCAGGAGCGGGAGGGGGGGGAGTTCCTCCACACTCACACTCTACAGCGCGATAGGCGCTGCTGGGCAGAAGGGCATCCCTGGCTAACTGTCAGAAACGCCCTTCTGACTGTAAAGCCCTACGGTACCGGGACCGATAGCGCTTTACACCGGGCACAGATCGGGAAAGCCGATAGTGCGCTGAATTCAGCGCACTGTCAGCTTTCCAGCAGTGTATAAAACTACATGTGCCCGATCTGATGAAAGGTCCTCTTTAATCGTTTTCATAGTGATTTCTAATAAACCTTTATCATTGAAGATGCTCTATGTCATAAATATCACTGTTGGGCTATAGAAGTAGTGGGAGCAGTCCATTTATACACTGGGAAACCTTCCTGGCATGTACCCATAGACTTCTTTGGCACTAAACTGGGGTCCACTGTGCTTTTCATTGCAACGACAGCCCACAATGTCACGTAGACCATGCAGTATAAATTATTACGTTCTAAGACAACTGCATATTTATGCCAATGTACAAGACTAAGGTCGAGATAAAAACCAAAACCCTCTTATAACAGAAGACTGGAAAAATGAAGAGTCCCATATTTCTGTGAGCTTTTAGGGAAGGTGAAGCAATCATTCCTTTGCGTATATTTGCCCTATGCAATCCTAATATTTGTTAATTATGATACATTTACATTGGGTTGTCTTAATTAGCTGAGAATATTAAAACTTACTGTAAACTTGTAATGCAAACAGTAAAGGGCGTCACCGCCTACATGGAGAATTACAGGCAAGCCTTTGTTACCCAAATTCCACGTAAGAAAATTGAACCTGTTATCTCTGATGACCTTTGGATATTGTGCAGGAATTATAGGCTTCAAATTTTCTGCTTAATTAATCCAAATGTCTATTATCATTGCATTTATGATGCGTCACATGGAAAATGTCGTCCTGTCCTTTACAGAGCAAGGGGGGAACTGGGAAGATTTATAGGTGCGGAAGATAATGTAGTGTAACTTGTCATTCCCTCATGTGTGTCTTTGTACGCTTGGAAATGGTTATCTAGCCATAGGGACGGTGTAGTCAGTGACTAATACTGATGCTGGTCATTGTAACATCCAATGTGAGATGTCGTGTTCTTCTTAACAGGAATCCATCAACAGTGTGAAAGGCAGATTAAGTAAAAGCCTCCAGATCCAGACTCTGCTGAAGGCCTTTGAAGCAAGAGACCGAAATATCCAGGAAAGTAACTATGACCGAGTAAACTTCTGGTCCATGGTCAACCTGGTGGTGATGGTTGTGGTTTGTGTCATCCAAGTCTATATGCTGAAGAGTCTGTTTGAGGACAAGCGGAAAAGCAGACCTTGACCACAACTTACCCCGTGGGAGGAACGGAGCCAAGGTTATAGGGAAAATAAACTCTTGAAGCGATGGGGTGGCCTTATAATGGAGTGTGTATTTATAAGGGTTATAGTTTGACTGTAGCTTTGTACCACCTTGGTTGTTTTTTGTCTTGGTGAGGTCTAGGCAAATAACTTGGATTTTTTTTTTTTTCTTAAGGTCCTGTCCATAACAAGTGGCCGGACACATCATGCGGACTATTCAGTTATACACACTGGTCCCTGGGGAAAACTTTTACATTCGTACCTAACTTTACTATAATGCCTAAATGGGGTGTTTGAGTTTCAGTAAATATGGCTGTTCATCCAGACACAGCAGTACTGTTTGCTATGGGTTGTCTTTGCCCATAGCAGTTCACTTGACCGTGCATTTTACCGTACCAGCAAAATGAATAAGATTCTGGCTAACACCATCTGCACTATGCTTAAAAGCTGGGGGGAGGGTTGTTTTGTTAAAAAAAAAAAAAAAAAGTGCACATTTTACCTATAGATTTAGTAAGGGAAGACACAATGTTATAAGTATATTAAAGAATTTAACAAAACTACTGGTAGAAAGTCAAAAGTTGTTCCAAAATCTTTAAATTTTAAATTACATTTTTATTTAAAAAAAAAAAAAAAATGCACAAAAACTGAATTTTTGAAGCCAATTTTACATTAAGGTGCAACTAGTGACACTATAGGGAATATACTAATTACCGTATTTTACGGACTATAAGGCGCACTGGACTATAAGCCGCATTGCCCATGAGCGCCTTATAGTCCGTCTCGGTTCATATATAAGGCGCACCGGACTATAAGCCGCAGTCCGGTGCGCATTATATCTTATTGAAAGCGGCGGCAGGCAGACTTTGCCAGCGGCCGCTTAACCCCCCGCGTGCCAGCCGCTTCTATTGGAAGCGCTCGGCAGGCGAGGAGGGGCTCTATCAGCAAAATCATGCTGATAGAGCCCAACCGTAAAAGTTAGATTAAACTACCCCCCTCCCCGTTTTAAAATAAAAGCCTGAAACAGAATGTGAAACTTACCGAGCGGTGCAGGGCGGGCATTCAGGCCTCCTCTTCCTCCGATGTTCCGTCCTCCTCCTCCGCCGCTCGCTAACTGATAATGGCCTGGGCGCATGCGTAGCCGTAGTAGGAGCATTATGATATTGCGCATGCGCCCTGGCCATTATCAGCGAGCGCCGGAGGAGAAGGACGGAACATCGGAGGAAGAGGAGGCCTGAATGCTTGCCCGCCCTGCACCGCTCGGTAAGTTTCACGTTCTGTTTCAGGCCGGCGTGACAGCAGGGCTGCCGGACACTTCCCATTCATTTCTATGGGAGCCGGCATGCGAGCGCTCCCCATAGAAATGAATGGACTGCTTTTTTCCATTCATTTCTATGGGGAGCGCTCGCATGCCGGCTCCCATAGAAATGAATGGGAAGTGTCTGTCCATTCATTTCTATGGGGAGCGCTCGCATGCCGGCTCCCATAGAAATGAATGGGAAGTGTCTGTCCATTCATTTCTATGGGGAGCGCTCGCATGCCGGCTCCCATAGAAATGAATGGGAAGTGTCTGTCCATTCATTTCTATGGGGAGCGCTCGCATGCCGGCTCCCATAGAAATGAATAGGAAGTGTCCGGCAGCCCTGCTGTAACGCCGGCGTGTACGGCTGTGATACACGCCGACGTTCTGTAGTGTGAATGCACCCTTACGGTGCCTTTTATGTATGTATGTATGGAAGCGGCACGCAGACTTTGCCGCCGCTTCCATCCATATATAAGCCGCACCGGACTATAAGCCGCACTTACGATTTCTGAGGAAATCGTAGGTTATGTGCGCCTTATAGTCCGGAAAATACGGTATTCATATTAGCTATAAAACAAATCTATATTGTGTATGTGACCTCCAATGCCAAATTCTGGGAATCTTGTCTCCCCTACATGAAGAATGTAAGATAACTGCTAACAATATACAAGTCTGTATATGAACTTACCTGGAAAAATGATCAAACTAACGCTGGGTTCACACCAGCGCCCGGACTCTGCATCACAGGTTTCCATCTTCTGCATGCAGAAGACGGAAACCTGATAACTGAGTCCAGCCATGAGCGCCGGTGAGCGTTTTATGCTCTCCGTGGCAAAAGTTTTTTTTAAACACAGAATACTGCATGTCCAACTCTGTGTCCAGGTTAAAAAAAAAAAAAAACAACTTTTGCCACGGAGAGCATAAAACGCTCACCGGCACTCATGGCCGTACACTTTTCAAACCCATTCAAATGAATGGGTGAGAGAGTCCTGAAAGTTTCCGTCTCCTGCTGTGTTTTGTGCAGGAAACAGAAACCTGCAGAACGGAGTCCCGGGCGCAGATGTGAATGAGTCGTAAGCAGTACCCTTATGTAGGTTTGGTTTCTTTCCATTGGGCTTTGTCTACACTGTAGTTTTGGTGTGTATTTTGCTCTTTGACCTGTTACTTATAAAATGAAGGGATAGGGACTGAGGTTACGACAGTCCCCACATTGTAGATGTGCAAATATCACATGACTGTAGGTCAAGTAGGAGTGTCAGCTTGTTACTGTGTTTTTATGATCAAATAACCCACAAAGTAAATGTTGGACTGAATCTTTCCCCTCTATGGTTTTGACACCTTTGTAGTTTGTCTCATGTCCTTGTTCTGGACAAGGATCCTAGCAATGTTTGCTGCAATAAAAATTTTTTTTTCGCAGTTATAGTTTTCCCCCATTGAAGTAAAAGGTGGAAATCCAGAAATCCTGTGACAACGAATACTTGTTGAATGCGGCATGTCCTAAACCAAATGTATGGGTTTTAGCTGCAACTATATGAATAGGATTTCATGAAATCCATTTTAGGACCGGGCACGCTGCAGGTTTTTGAACTGGCCAAGTTCATTTTCATTGACCATAATGTGAAGGAAATCTCCCGCCATGTTTGTTTACTGTTGTAATAGTTCTGCATAAGGATTTATTCTTCTGTTACAGCAGTAAAATTTAAGTTTTTCTTTTTTTTTTTTAAGTGAGGGTGCAATAAATCATGGAGTAATGTGCTGCAAAATTGGAGCCTATGACTAAATTTGGTTTAGTATAAATCTAATTCTGTAATCTTTCATATTGTTGGGGGGAGAATTAACAATTTCTGAATTTTATTTTTTACTGGAATGTGAATTTACTTGTCATTAGTTGCTTAGTTTTTCAATAAATATAAAACCTGTCTGTAGTAAGTCTTCTGTAAGCATGAATGCTGTTTTACATGGTTGCTTTTAACACTTAAATTCCAGCAGTTTATCCAATATGTATTTCCTCCTAAAAAATCTATTATAGTGTAAAAACTCCTCCCAGCCTAACACTGTCATACCCTGTGAGGTGCAGTATAAACTTACTATATTAAATAGATCGCACAGCATCCATTAATCCGTATTTAAAGAGGATCAGGGGCACATGTGCTTTTATATATCGCTAGCAAGCCAACAGCGTGCTGAATTCAGCGCACTACTTTCCCTATCGGGGCCGGTACTGTAGCTCTTCACAGTCAGTCAGTCAGGAACGTCCTTCACAGCAGCAGCGCCTATAGCGCTATACTCTGAAAGCGGGGAGGAATGTACCCCCCCCCCCCCCAGTACTCATCTATGGAGGAGTATTATCAGGAGGGGAGGGGATGTTCCTCACCGCTCTCACTATACAGAGCTTAGACGCTGCTGTGAAAGACGTTCCTGATCGTGAGGAACGCCCTTCTGACTGTGGAGCGCTACAGTAGCGGCACCGATAGCTCTTCACCTGGGGCACAAAAAGGAAAAGCAGTGCGCTGAACTCAGCACTGTCAGCTTTCTAGCAGTGTATTAAACGGCATGTCCCCAAAATGGTGAAAGGTCCTCTTTAAGTGTGTATGAGTTTGATGGTGGTCTGATCACCAAGACCCCCACCAATCCAGGGAACACAAGCACTCCATTCTGAGGGATGGAGTGGGGGTCTCTGCAGTCAATTGTCAGCACATTGCTCTAAGGGTATGTTCGCACAAAGTGTTTTGCAGGTGCATTCTCACTCAGAGAGTCTCCCCCCCCCCCTATCATTTTTTTCTTTTTCCCCTTCTCTCCAGCTAGCAGGAAAAAGAAGCGTCATACTGTATCTTCCCCTGACTCAAGACTCCCTCCTTCTTAGTTCCATTCCTCAGGAGCAGGATGCTGATACATTGTTGTTGCTAGCTGTGTGGAGAAGTCATATGGTGAAAAATGTTTCTGCCATGTGAACATACCCTAATAGGGGCTCTGCTACTGATAAATCATCACTTCTTCACTGACCTGTCGTTTGGCAGAAGCAATCTCCCCAATTCCAGTACTTTCATTTTATGGATTAACCTTTTATGTATTGCCGTATCAAACCCCACTGAACAGTGCAGAACTATTACATCCAGCGCAGATCTATTACACCCCAGTGTAGGCTGATATTTACCCCGACACTGAAGCTGCTCAAAGATCAGATTCCACATAACCCTGTAACTGGATCAGGATAGATTTATCATTAATACCCCTTAAAAAAAAAAAAAAAAAAAAACCCCTGCACCTATATGTTCTAGTTATTTGAGCTGATGCCTTGGTGCAGATCCTCTCTTATCCTGGGTTGATAAATTGTTTCGACCTCGTGGCTTATGTGAAGTGAGTGAATATTACTTTAAAAGGAGCTCTATCGGCAAAATGATGCTGTATGAGCCCCACATATGTGTGAATAGCCTTTAAAAAGCCCATTCAGGCACCGCTAATCTTATTTTAAACCTCCCCCCGTTTTAAAATAAAACTATAAAAACATATGTAAATCATACCTTTGCATGCACAGGGGGTGGTCATGCACGATCCGACATCATCTTCAGTCCCACCTTCTTTCAGCGTCGTCGTCCAGGCTCTTCTCCGCCTTAATCTTCTGTTCTTCCGGAGTGAAGACGTTCGCAAGCATACTGCACATGCTCGGACGGGGGTTTAAAATAACATTAGCGATGCCTGAATAGTCTTTTTAAAGGTTATTCACACACATGTGGGGCTCATACAGCAAAACTTTGCTGATCGAGCCCCTTTTAACCATTGCATCAAGTGTTACGGACAAGGTATACGGTACTTATTACTACCTAAAATGAAAAAACACGAGAACTAGGACTGCTGATTTCTACAGTAATGCACTTTAATGATGGGGTTGCAATGACAAAGAAAAGTACAGCTGTATTACTGAGTCGTATCTTAGAAGATAAATAAGATATGGCATGTATCAGTGGTCTTTAATTCTAAAAACAAAATATTCTATTAAAAATGTGACACGTCAGGAGGCTCTGTACAAGATTTTACAAATATTCCTTGAAAAGTTTTTTTTTTACAAATTAAAAAAAAAAAGCAAAAAAAAATCATTTAAATTGGCTGAAAAATATACAGCTTTGTGTGTTTAATACAAATTATTTGTAAACGGGCATGGGTCAGCAAGACTTTACAAAAAGGAAAATCAGAAATACACTCCAGGGGGGCAGGTACAGCACACGGCCGGGCAAGAACACTCAGTCTTCAAAAAAATGAAGGTTTAGCAATAGTTTTCTCCTAAAGCAAAACGGTCCCATAGAGCACCCAGTCCAATCTGTGGGCAGAGGGAGCCGATTAATATATGGAATTTTCCATAATATCTATAAGTTTCTGGGTTGTTCTGGTTTTAAGAGTCCAGTGGACTGTTCATGAAACCACTGAACTCGGGTTGGGTTCACATTTGCATTTACAAGTGCAAACCCCACCACCTAACAGCCCCTTAGACTTAGTGTGCACAGGGTTTTTTGGTCTGGAACTTGAGGCGTAGGCCGCCTCAGGTTCCAGTCCAAAATATGGGTAGCTGCGGCTGGATGCCAATGCAGGACAGTCGCGTGCTCCGCTCCAGATTAGGCCCAAATGATTGGACCTAGTTGGGAGTGTCTTCAGGCAGATTCGCGAGGCAACTCCGCCTGAAGGATGAGCATGTCCGGCCTTTTTTTTTCAGGGAGTCGGAACAAACTGCTCCTGGGAAAAAAAACTGACTGGCCTCCATTGATTTCAATGGGAGCCATCTTTTTGGTTAGGATTTTGAGGCCTCACCATCCTAACCAAAAAATACCCCATGTGAACTCAGCCTTATATTCGATCTCATTTAGCAGATCCAATTGTGTCCACATTTTGGTTCTTCCGATCCCCCAACAGACCAGAACTGAGAGAAGGATGCAGTTGTGAACCCAACATTAGAATTGTTATAGTGAATATTTTTCAATAAACCAACAACCTACTGAACTCTTCCAGCTCCCCAATCGCCCGATGATAGAGAAGGTCCACAGAAGGTCCACCATACTGGATACTCTGTGAGAGTCAATACTGCAAATGTTCCCAACATTACAAAATTTTATCGGTTCAGTTCATATACTTGGAAAAATAAAAAATATATTGCATAGATCACATTTGAGAAGAAACAATAAAACAAGACTCTACCCACCCGGGTACACACATCCGCAATTTACAAAATAACGAATTCTTAAATACATTGCTGCAATATTAACGTCGGGCAGAGAACACTACAGCACCACGTCACACTACGACGCCGCACGATCCATGGCCATAAATAATCCAACCGCACTATAACACATGATGTGCCCTTGACCCATGACTAAAGCACCCGGTCACACGCCCTGAGGCAGATTCTCGTTATCTAGATTTTGACATCTCATAATTTGCATAATAAAATAAAGGAGTTTCCAAACTCTAATAAAAATTAAGAAAGCTGAAAAAGGTAAAAATTGTGATAGAAATTTGGTGCCATATTTGTGCCAAGTACAGTATGAATTGACAATCGGCAGCAAAAGGAGACTCCAAGGATCAGCAGTGCAGAAATTAAATCAATGCAATTAGGTCATTTAATTTATGGGTGGAAAGGTAACATGATCAGTGCAGCTATAGGTCCCGGGGTGCAAGAATTGGTAACGTGCGCCAAATTATTAGGGAGGTCACTTAGCATAAAGTGGGGACCTGCAACCAAGGCCACAAGCAGGCGGAAATGCTGCTACAAAATGGATAGAATTCTAGCAAATCACATCCTGCAGAGGAAATGCTGCAATTTCCAAAACCATTGAATTTTTGGAAATTGCAGCATGTCAATTATACCTACGGAAACACTAGCGGTTTCTATATAGGTATAATTGAAGCCAAAGTCCACAGAAGAAAAAAGTGTTGCGGGGAAAAAAAAACGTGATGGGGCTTTAGCCTTAAGGAGGACCTTTCACATCCTCAGGCACATGCGGTTTCATATACCGCTAGGAAACCAACAATGCGATGAATTCAGTGCAGTCAGCTTTCCTGTTATGTTCTCTGGGACTGGAGATATAATGGCACTGATGTCCGCCCACTGTCAGTAGGACGTTCCTGACAGTCTAGCTGGGCTGTGAGGGACACCTCCCTGACTGGACTCGTACATAGCACTCTACTGTCAGAGGGAGCGTTCCTTACAGTCTAGCCATGACACTAAGCTGTGAGGAACACCCCCGACTGTACTCGTCCTTAGATTAGTACTGGAGGGAGGAACACAGTATAGTGTTATGGACAAGTACTGTCAGGTAGGGAGTTCCTCACAGCTTAATGTCATGGCTGGGTGGTAAGGAACACCCCTCCTGACTGTACTCGTCCATAGATTAGTACTGGGGGGAGGTATTCCTCACAGCTCAGCATCATTCCTAGGCGGTAAGGAACTCCCCCCCCTTTGACCGTACTTAGGACGAGTACTGTCAGGGGAAGCATTTGTCCCAGCCCAGCTAGACTGTCAGGAACGCCCTTCTGACAGTGGACAAATATCAGTAATGGTCCCAGTATCTCCAGCCCAGAGCACATAACTGAATTCAACGCTTTCTAGCGGTATATAAAACTGCATGTGCCCAAGGACATGATATGTCTTCTTTAAACATAAATTTTACAGTCATGCAACTTGAATGGCTAACATCCCAGGTAGGTTTACACTGCTCTTGTTTACTATGTAGAGAAGTCAGCCTATTCACTACCAATAGTGCGCCTAGGAAAATAATAGTCTGTGCTAAATGGCCAAAAACAACATGGTGAAAACCAGAAGGCTTCACTGCGAACAGCTGTGGTATTTTCATATGGTTTCCAGTCAAAAACCACACTTCAAAACGACACCAATTTGTGGTAAGACTGCAAGACAGAAACCGCCATGTGAACTTTATGCTACGTTCGCACCTGGGTCTCTATTTTAGTTCAACGGACAAGAAATACAAGAAAACAGATCTGGTCTTTCAGAAACAGACCCAAGAACCTCATTGACTGTAAAGGGATCCAACTGTTTTGCATCTTTTTTTAAAGGGATCCTAGCATTGGATACCCTTTTTTCTGAATAACACGTAGGAATAGCCTTAAGAAAGGCTATTTGTCTCCTACCTCTAGATGTCTTCTCCGCGACGCTGTTCAGTAGAAATCAGTTTTTTTGTTGGTATGCAAAGGAGTTCTCTAGCAGCACTGGGGGCGTCCCCAATGCTGCAAGAGAACTCTCCAGCGGTGCCTCCATCTTCTTATAGAACGCCCTCTCCCTTCCAATCTTCTAGGCCTCTGGCAGAGCCGACTGCGCATGCCAGCGGCCACAAGAAAATGGTCGCTTACTCAGTAAGCTGTGTAAGTGGCCATTTTCTTGTGGCCGCTGGCATGCGCAGTCAGCTCTGCTCGAGGCCTAAAAAATTGAAACCCCGAATGGAAGACAACGTGGGAAGAAGATGGCGGCGGCGCTGGAGAATTCTCTGGCAGCATTGGGGACACCCCCAGTGCTGTTTGAGTGCTGGGGACCGCCCCCAGTGCTGCGAGAGAACTCATTTGCATACCAACGAAAACCCAGATTTCTACCAAACAGCAGCACAGAGAAGACATCTAAAGGTAGGAGACAAATAGCCTTTCTTAAGGCTATTCCTACGTGTTAGTCAGAAAATAAAGGGTATCCAATGATAAAATCCCTACAAACTCGACTTTCATCCGTTGATTCCAGTTAAAGGGATCCTATCTATCCATCAATTTTTTATGGAACTTGGTCTGAGCCTGGATATGACCCCAGCCTTAGGAAATTGTGTTAGCATGGCAAAAATCTGCAAGTGGATATCAAAATTTATTGAAAAAGGTTGCATTTTGGCAACTTGTCCCTCCCCCCAATCATTACACAAATGTGCTATAATGACAGCTCATCCTTCAGATTTTTACTGTAGAGGTAGAAATGGTCCGTCCGCACTTTATTTAGCATAAACCAGGGCAGGGAGAAAGGTCATGGGATACAAACTTCTGAAACACACAACAGCACTAGACAAGCCATTTGCATCGATAAATGTACAGGTAGCTCGGACCTGTCCTAACCGTGTAAGCCAAAGAGGTCCTGATCCCTGTTTTACAATAAAAGGGATCGGAAAAAATTGTAAATCTGCCCCATTCAGGAAATAACGGATTCAAATTCACCTGGGAAAAGTCGCAAGCATTACTAGGTACAGTGACAACCCACCTAATAGAGGGTTAACCTGCATTACACACAAACCCCCTATTACATATACAAAACATGAATGCTTAGCTAAGAATACTGTAAACCGCGCCATTCTTGCAGATGTGCATCGTTGCAGATATTTGGTTAAAAGCAAATGTTCTCTATTGTCACCACTCAAATGCATTAAAAAATAGACCTATATTTTTTTTTCTCTATTCCAGCACCTCCGTTTGCTACCGTGTGTGTTGTAGGCACTTTGGCAGTAAAGGGGGTGAATAATAAGTTATATATAACTTCAAGAAACTTGGGGAAATAAAAAAAACCAAAAAAAACAAAACAAAACTGTCCAGAACAGCGGTCAGGAAGCAGTGGCCCCATCCCACTCCACAAGATACTGCACCTTCCCATCAGGGGTTACTCGGCGAGCCAAAACACGGTATTTTTCGCCGCACGCTATTCTGCCAGCTGCCCCAAAGTAATTGGTGATTGAATTCTTCAGGTGATGTAACTGCAAGTCATGATCTGTGCCATTTTTTACTAGATCAGTGTTAAGTCCAGTGAGCTGAGAATCCTCTTTCCTTTCGTCATTCCTTCCGTTATCCGAATTGTGAGCTTGAAGGGCTTTTCGAGGGTGACGGCCTCGCTTTTTAGGTGGTGGGATAGTGGTAGACCAAGAACGTCCTGTGCGTGTAACTCTTCTCATTTCTGATGGAGGACTAAAAGAAAATACAGGGAATGGTCTAAAAAATTAGGTAATACAAATGAAAGAAATAAAAAGAAGTATGAAACAGTGGGTATGGATGGGGGGGGGCCTCAAAAGCCGCTGCTCCCATTGACCTCAATGGGAGCCACTCACCTCTTTTTTCCGCTAGCTAATATCGGAAAAAAGAAGCGAGCTGCCCTAATCTTGCCACGGATTCGTGAGGCTCCCGCCCATTCTTTTGGGCCTAATCCATTGCGGGATGCCAGTGCACTGCAATGGCATCCCGTCGTGGCAGCCGCAACAGAACGTGTACATGTGGAACCCCGTGCGAACTAGCCCTAATAGTTTACATTCAGATGTGTTTAGTCCGAACAAAACCACCTAGTGAGCCTCACTACGAATCTCAGAATGTGCGCCCAACATATACTCATATCATAAGGGCATGGCCTAAAATCCCTCATGTATCACGATTTGGCCATAATCTTGGCGCTCATGTATTACAGTGTACGTTATATTGTATTTGCCGCTCAAGTATGTTTCTTTGTAGAGTCTACAGGCGCACACCTACCTGGGGAGACTGACTGAGGTAGTTTCTTTTGAACTGGCAGCTCCATTGGACTCTAAATCAGAGTTACTGGATGAAAAAGTGGTGACGTCCGCTTTCCTGAAACAAAAACAGGACAAACAGCAGCGTTACTGCAAAGCCACGACGGTACCAAGAATTAAAGTGTACAGTAGTAGCAAAGTAATCCTGTTTCTTACTTTCTTGGATCAGATAGGTCAAAAGGGTTCGTCTTCAATATTGCATCGCTCTCCATTTTCTAGGATGAAAAATAAAATGTATAATATTTATATAGATCTATAATAAAACCAAACACCAGAACTTCACTTGGGACAATCATTAATGTGACAAGAGCAGTGATAACCGGCAGAGGTATACAGCTACATGACATCCTGATTTTAACACTGCAAAGTTCCAGACACCTGGAAATCAAGTGAGATGCAGGGTGGAGAATGTGTGTGTCTCTGTCTGTGTCTCAGTAACCTAGAGGCAGAGATGGAATACTGGGGGGCAGAGATGGAGGGGGGACATGAAATAGGGCAGATGAAGGGGGATATGAAACTGGTAGAGAAATGGAGGTAGCTGGAGGGGGACCTGTCTGCCTCTAGAAGCCCCCAGTTTAATGTCACCCTCCAGCTACCCCTACAGTTTAATTGTTGCTTCCAGCTGCCCGAGTTTAATGTCCCCTCTAGTTTCCACCAGTTTAAACTAGGGCACCAGGAGAGGGACCTAATACAGTGGGACAGTTGGAAAGGAACATTATAATGTGGGGACATATAATGTGCGGGTGACTGTAGGAGGATTATACTGTGTGGGGTCACATGAAAAGATGATTGAGCATGGGCGAAGTTAACATAGAAGTGGATGGAGCTAAATTTGCCACAGCGCACATGGCCCTCTAGAATAGTTTCAATTTCTTATGCAGCCCGATGGGAATATTAATTGCTAGCGACCAGATTTAGGTATAGAAATACTTCATTAACTTCTTAACGGCCATCATGCAACTTCTGGTTGTTGTGCATGTAGTCTGGAAATCAGAAATTTGTGTAGCTAGCTGTCAGCGAAGGCCTGACTCTCCCCAGCAACACAAAAGCCTTTAGTCGTACATCGAGGTCAAAAATCGCCATATAGCGACAGCCTTACCAGACCCATACTTCAAACTTTCTTGCCTGCAACACTTCTCACCCATATATGTGGCAAAAAATTAATATAGAAATAATATCTATTGAAATAAGTTAGAGGACTTTTCATCACTTGGGGCACATACGGTTTTATATACTGCTAGAGAGCAGACAGGGCACTGTCTGCTTTTACGATCTGTGCCCCGGGTGAAGGGTTATTGGTGCCGACCCCAGTACTCTTCTATGGACGAGGACTATCAGGAGGGGAGGGGGCGTTCCTCACCGCTCTCACGGTACAGCGCACTGTCGGCTTTCTAGCGATATATAAAACCGCATGTGCCCCAAGTGATGAAATGTCCTCTTTAAGCAAGGCTCTAGTTATGTGCTGTACGGTTTGTGTCCCAAAAATCAGCTTTGTACAGAACACTAGTGTCTGAGCATTTGATATAACTTCATGCTTACCGGACATGGACTATTACAGGTGTCATTCTGTAAGATCTTTCTTCTGTGTGAACCTGGAGGACGACCCACCGGTTTCCTTTTCTTTACTTCAGTATTATTTTCCTCTCTAGAAGACGGAAGACGACAAACAATCCTTTTAACAATCATTCTTTGCATTAACTGTCCGGTCAGAGACATAATGCAAATATTTTAAAGCCCTGGAAAGCTTTTCTACAGGTGTACATATTATCTTGTCGGTAAATACACAAGTATTGTTATTGGTGTTGCAGTCTTATGAGCAGCTTCACTTCCACCACTTACTTTGTAACAGGCAGTAACTTCGATGACTTTCGGCCCTTGATCTTGAACTCGTGGGACGTGCTTTCTTCCTTCTCAAGTTTAACAGCAGCATTTGGAGGAACAGGAGGAACCCGAATTCTCAGACCAAACAAATGTTTCTTCTTCTTAATTTCCTTTCCAGACATGAACCTGAATATTGGAACATGGTTAAACCATCTGTGTTGCAATAAAGCTGGAGCCGTTTCAAAGCAGTGTCACAGTGCCCTTGTAAGAAGTCAGGACTACAAGGGTCATCCGAAATTTCTATGTACTAACAATAAACGTCACTATCACAGACAAAATCATCAGATCTTTAAAGAGTACCTGTTGTTTAATGATTAACAATGTATAGAACGTATTGAACAGGTTTCTCAATTTATCAAATTTTACGGATAATCCTTTACATCACGTTCACCAAATGTTTAAAGTGAGATGAAGGGATGGCCATGGTCACTACTGAGTGTGGCACAGTGCCAATACCTAAGATACAAGTTTTCCAAAGATTTAGGATTCGTTTCATAAGGCTATTCTGACGTGGTACCTACAAAAAAAATTATGTCTGACTGATAGGATCCCTTTAAAAGGGGTATTCCAGTTACAACAAATAACCCCTTAACTTGCTGATCAGTGGGCGACCCACAGCTGAGACCTACACAGATCAAGAAGGGTTCCCAGTTACGTCCAGGACACCAGGTTGTACAACACACCCAGCTCCACTCCAGACGTCCCCTTTCAATTGACTGGAAATCCACCATCTAGCAAGTTGTAAGAGGTAACTTGTAAATGGAATAGCCCTTTAACAATGGTTTTACAACCCAAACTTAATCAGGTCAGGAAAAAAAAAAAAAAAAAAAAAAAAAAAACTTACATAGTCTTATTTTCATTTAATGCATCCAGAATGTGCTCATATCGTTCTGCCTTGGGGGTGTCTGCCAGCTGGAAGAAAAATCACTTTCAATGCATATTCATTCTGTCTGTATTGATGTAATATGGTGGAAGGGCACAATATATAAACCACTTAACCACAGAAACAAGTTCAGGCAATAATCAGACACATGTTTGGGGGTCAGAGATTTATTCACAGACTGAGCGGACTCTGTATTAAGAACAGATCCCGAACCACAAGTTATTTTCTCTTACATTTACAGCCCAGGTCCTGGGTGCCCGAGATGTGCAGAAACTGAATGGTAAGTAAAAGCTCAGGAGTCAACTCTTTGCAATGAGCAGAAGGGGAAGGGGGGGCAGGGGAGAGTAAAATGATAAATTAAGTTAAAATTGGCGTAGTTTACACTCTTCTCTCATGACTAGAGGTTAAGAGGGTGACCTAACAGCATTTTCTACAATAATGATACCAAGTGTAACACAATAGTAACCGACTGCAAATCAATGAGTACGTACCTCGCCAGGATGCAGTAGATCCCAATTATCATTTATGTAGGTGATGAGTTCAAGTTCTGAATCAAAGTACTTCTTCTTATGAATAACACTTAGATTGTATAGGCATAGGTGTGCTATGTCTACCCTAGGAATCAAAAAACAAAACAATGGTTTCAATGTAGCCATATAATCCTTGACATTAATGAAATAAGTAGCCAGAGAAAAAGCAACACTCTTACAAAGAAACCTTACAATGTAAAGAAGATACCATCACTCATGGGCTGCGGCTGGTGTAGCAGCTCCAGCAACTTCACATAGTGGTAAGGTTTCTTGATACAAAGCCGTCCATTGTGTCTAGCCTCGGCCAATTCATATATATCAGGGGTAGAGAATAGAGATGAGAGAGTACTATTCGAAACGGTAGTTTCGAATAGCATGCTCCCATAGGAACGAATGGCGCGCAGGGGGTTAAGCGGCAGGACACCAGCCCCGGCTGCATGCATTCATTCCTATGGGAGCGTGCTATTCGAAATTACCGTTTCCAATAGTACTTGCTCATCTCTAGTAGGGAACCTTGAATCTTCAGCTGTAGCAAAACTACAACTCCCAGCGCGCACACTTGCTCTGCTGTGCTTGGATCCCCCATGGATTTATATAAAACCAGGTTTAGAAGGTCATTTAACAGTGTTAAAACTCAGACTAAATCTATCTAGATATCTTCCAACAGGCCACCATCTCAAACAGTCTATATGAACATTTTGCAGAGTTGCGTGGACAAGTAAGAAGTTTTCAGGTTTTTCAAGCTGCCCTTGGATCTGAGCGTCAGGGTTGCACTTTAAAACACAAGCTAACTTACCATCGTAAGGATAGACGTTTGAGGTATTCTGGTCCAGAATTACAGACTGAACAAATAAACGTATAAAACCTGAACAAAAAAAAAAAAAAAGTTAGAGTTCAACTTAAATAACGTCAAATAAAAGTCTCAATAGCACAAATCTTTATTCCATATAAATACTGTGGTCACACCTATTGACTTACAGGCCCAAGTCTACATTTAGCCAGTCTAGTACATTAATAGAGTGTTCCAGCTCCTATTTTTAGGTCCGGTATAAATACTCGCTCCTCCGTTCAGCCCCTCATCCAGTGGAGTCTCTGGTCTTTGTTGACATTCTGCCCCATGTGATTGACACAGCCAATCGGTGACTGTAGTAAAGCTCTGTTTAAAGCAGGTCAGAGGTCAGGGACTCTCAAGGACTCCTTGGCCAAACAGAGAGGGGAGTACAAAGGGTTTGCTATTTTTAATCCTAGCAGGACTTACAACTATGACCTGGAACACCCCTGTAATCCATGTATTACCAGCACTGGCAGCACTTCTATCCACTCCTCCTCCTTGTTCTATATATACAGAGCTAAATAACCCATTTAGGGAGCGTTCACACTACCGTCGGTGTCCAACATGTAGTGTCCGCTCAAAATCTGTCGCGGACACTAGATGTGTCCGTGACACCTGTCATTCACTTGAATGGGCATCGGGTGCGTTCTTTTGCACTCCGTGCCCGTCCTTCCCTGTCCGCAAGAGAAGATGTCCGACTTCTCAAGCGGACAGAAAAACCCTGCATGCAGGGTTCCTCTGTCCGCTTGCGAAGTCGGACATCTTCACCTGTGGACAGGAAAGGACGGGCACGGAGTGCAAAAGAACACACCCGATGCCCATTCAAGTGAATGACAGGTGTCACGGACACATCTAGTGTCCGCTCCTAGTGTCCGTGACAGATTTTGAGCGGACACTACATGTCAGACACCGACGGTAGTGTGAACGCCCCCTTAGTAGCTCTGCTTTCTCTTGTTCCCGGTGACCAAATACCGTTACTTAGTGACTGTTAAAGGCGACTGCCGGTGTCCGTCTGCGGCCTATTCGCAGGGAATTTTTTTTTTTTTCAGCCGGACACAGTCGTACATGCAGGACTTTGTGTGTGGATATAGAAAAAAAAACAAAAAAACACGGTTTCCCCACAGGCTGCAGTGCTCACTGAGACTTCCAGTGCTAGTTGCTGGCTAAGTAGCATGTGGATAAAAGCGGGCTCATTCTAAAACGACTGAGGGGATTAACATACAAAAGGTATGTGTGAAAGAGCCTCTCTAAAGGCTATGTAAGTATATGTTTAGTTAAAAATGAGTTTTCCCAATGATAGAGAAATAAAAATGCAGAAAATTGAACATTTTATTTTTCTCTTTGTGAAAGGATGAAATGTACCGGTGTATCCATCCTATGTTTATGAGGTTTACTGCAAACAAACATAAAATTGACACCTGTCAAGGCACTATCCTGTATGAAGTCCTTGCTTTATCTCTTACCTGTCACCATAAAGCATAGGTTTCTGCAAGCATTGCACACAAGCCTCGTGAAACCACTGTTTGCATTTGCAGCACTGCAGCATCTTCAGGTACCACCTTCAGAAACAAAACATTATAAAGGGAACTTAGAGAAAGGGGAAAACAGAAGTGGTACTTGTGTTCTTCTGGTAAAGGAAGGGGGCTATAAAGACTAGGAGCAGTGGTGCAAAAGGAGGATGGTGCAACTATTTTGAATATGGTGAATTCCTGGGTCACAGCACTACAGACCATATAGGCACAAAGGAATGATCACATGAACAAATCATCATTTTGCTCCTTTTCTGGACAGGAAACCCCTTCCCCACAAACTATTTATAGAGGGCATTCAATAAGGAATGCCCATGGGCAGGGTAAAGGTCTAAAAGGGACTGGAGCTGCCAGGACAGGCTTTGAAGGGAAAAGCCTAGCTAATATAGACAACCCTGCCAATCTTTGGATAGCTCATCATATGGTCTTATTTTTAATAACCAAACATATGCAGTTATGTATCGTATGTACTCACTCTCCTGGGCCGCCACAATAGCAGTAGCATTGCTGTACATTGGTCTTGTGACCTACATCCCATTCTAAGTCTTCCAAGTTATAGGGTAGCGTTTGTTTCATGGCTTGCAGGGCTTTGGCATTTGGACCTTTCTTGACGGCTCCTCCTCTCTTCAACAAAGCAAAGAAACAGAAAATCACCACAACTTATAGTGAGGATTAAAAATAAAAAAATTGGGTGACAAAAAAAAAAAATAAAATAAAAAAAAAATAAAAAAAAAAATATATAATAAACACACAAGGAACAATTAACACCCCAAATTTCAGATGATAGGAGGTAATATATATATATATATATATATATATATATATATATATATATATATATATCAGAGAGATTTTTGTATACAGTATAATATATAGCTTATTTTTTATTTGTATTTTAAACACCGCGCTCTCTGATGAGACAACTTACGGTAGTAAGTTTGGAAACATCCTATACAATTGCAAGGGCAAACAGTAAATAAGCTGTGACTGTTTGTCTTTCTTCTAAGAAAATAAGTCCACAATGTTCTACAGATTAAAGTCTTGATACATTTTACAAAGTTAACACCAGTGTTTTTCACCAATTTAGTGCCCCAAGTCTCCTGCATATACATATACCGTAGTTATACACCAAAATCCCATCTGCGTCACGCTGCCACTAGACGGCTCTTATTACAATTCATACATTAACAATACAGTGTAAGTAGGAAGGACATTGACTACAGTCTAGTAAACTTAGGTTTCCACGGTTAACTCAAAGATTATGCTTAATTCTGAAAAAGACAATGGGCTGAGCGGGCTGCTCAGGTTACGTAGAGCAAGTCCTTCCTTTCAGTTGCAGGGGGTTCTTCACAGGCGTTTTGGATGACCAACAACTTATGTAAAATAATCCGGAATGGTTGTCCTTTAGAGAATCTGTTAGAGGTTTGTAGTTCAATGAAGCATTTCTAGTAAATACAGTGTTCCCTTATTAACAATCGATAAAGCCCTACTCAGCTTATTCCACATACAGATGTATCAAGGTTAAGCCTTATAGGGGATGCAATATTTCACACATGGATCACTCCCCCTGTTACTGCAGGAGATGTCTGTCAAATGATCAGGCGGACGGGGCCTGCTGTGAATGTAAGACCCACCAAGCAACTCCTATGATTAACCAGAAGCTCCAGCCTCCCCCCACCCCAACTTAGTTCTTCAATGTGACCGGGTTACTCACGGTCACATTGGCAGCAAGTCACTTCACTGACTTATGCTTGGTTCACATCTGCGTTGGTATTCTGTCTGAGGGAGTCTGCATGGGGACCCCCCCCCCCCTCCCCCGAAAGGAATACTAAACATGGACCCCATAGACTATAGTGGGGTCCGTGTGCTGGCTGCACAAATCAGGTGGACAGGAAAGTAGATTGTGAAGTACTTTCCTGTCCGCATGTTCCCTGTGGAGATCTGGCGGCAAGCACATGGACCCGATTATAGTCTAGGGGGTCCGTGTGCTTTCACTGGCACACCACTTGCAAATGTGTTCGTTATTCTGTTCAGGGGAGGGTTCTCATGCGGACTCCCCCAAACGGAATATCAACACAGATGTGAATGAGGCCTTACTTTCAGTCCAATGGGAAGTAACCACGTCAATCACATAACTGGTGCAGGGACCCCATTTAGTTTCTCAGAAAATACCAAAGATACACGCTGACATGGAGAGTCAGAGCTAGTTCAGATATAGCCTTACAGGGGCTGTATTGAAGGGTGGACAGATTTAAAAAAAAAAAAAAAAAAAAAAAAAACAAAACACACACACACACACACACACACCAAATTGATCATGGTCACACTGAGGATCAAATGACGTATGGCATTTAGCATTTATGGTCCTCTTTAAATGTTTGGAAAAAAAAAACAACCATTGATCTGATCCCCAGGACAGGCTTTGGTTAAATTTGTATGGAATTGGGTTTAGTTTCTTTTGTATTTAAAATAGTTTTACAAGGACTAAAATATTGATGACCTATCCGTAAGAAATTGGCTATACTTCTACATCACATCTATGTCTGCTGGGGTTCTGGTGACTTGACTATAAAAGCCATATAGTAAGCAGCAGTACCCCTTCTATCGAAACAATGGAAAACTCTAGAGTCCTGACTAAGACATAAGAGACAGGGTGGAGAGGAATCTGGAAAACGAGAATAGAGCCTAAAAACAAGGGGCAACACGGTGGCTCAGTGGTTAGCACTGCAGCCTTGCAGCGCTGGAGTCCTGGGTTTGAATCCCGCCAGAAACAACATCTGCAAGGAGTTTGTATGTTCTCCCTGTGTTTGCATGGATTTCCTCCCATTCTACAAAGACATACTGATAGGAAAAATGTACATTGTGATCCCTATACGGGGCTCACAATCTACATAAAAAAATTAAATAAAGCCTAAAAACGGAACAGCGAATGAAGTCATGTGACAGCGTATAAAGGCGATGGAGCCAGTAAAACTATCATGGGCTTACTCTCATGTCTTCAGCCAGAACCACAAATCCATGCCGTGAACTTACAATGGCATGATTTCACTCGCCAGGGCCATGCATTGCATATTTATGACTGATGTCCTCGTGGGGTTAAACCCAAGCAGACAATGACATTGGCAATAGAATAGTAAGCAAAAACAACTAACCATCAATCAGATATAAAGGTGAAATATACGTCATTCTGTAAATAGAAAAAATGACAAAAACATTTAAAAGCATAAAATCCACTGTGTTACCAAATCCATGCACAGTTCCTGTATACCTTGGTTGTTGTGGCGAACACGCACTGCCGACACAGCCACTTCTCATCGGTATCAATCACGCTGGGGTCAATCTTAGGAGTATGGCAGAGCTGGTGGTAACCTAAAAACAAATCCCATAAAAGGTTATTGTTTGGGGGGGGAGGGGGGGTGTTGTTTCTACAGAAAGGGAAAAAAAAAAAAAAAAAAAAAAAAAAGTCTTCCTATCTAGTTGTACCCAACTAAAAGGAGTAAAGTATACAACAAGGGCAGAAACACAGGGCATAATATGCTCATTCAACAATCACTTCTTACCATGTACTTTTATGGCCACTCAGCTGTTTCTGTAATGGCCATATAGCTGAAATTCCCCTCTAAGGGCTCGTTCACACAGGGCAAGAGGGGGAGGATTATGGCGCTGAAACCACGTCATAATCTGCCCCCACACAATAGAGGTCTATGTAGACCGCCAGTTTACTTTTTTCCATGAGTGGCATGTTGCTGCTCACGGAAAAAAGAAGCGAGCTGCCCTTTATTCAGGCGGACTCCTCGGCTGATTCAGCCCCGACGTCCGCCTCACGGTAGCACCCTCTGTTGTCGGCCCATTCATTTGAGCCTACTCCGGAGGGGGAAGACGTGACTGTCGGAAGCCGCAACAGTCGTGGCAGGCACATTTTGGCCCTCCTGTGACGCGGTTCTCCGTGTCACTCTGAGGACCAAAATCCGCTCCCCGTGTGAACGGGGCCTAAAATGGGCTGTTCCATAAACAAGACTTTACAGAATATAGGTTCAGTGTCCGATTGTGGAACCCAAACACTGGGACCAAAAGTGGAAGTCCCAAGTCCATACTTTATGGGACACACAGTAAGGCTAACACTACACACACACTAAAAAAACAACAAAAACAAACAAAAAAAAACACACACCATGGCAGAGGGGTTTTGCCTTCTCCGCACATGACCCTTCCTGGGAATAAAGATTAAGGGCTTACGCAAAAAAATAAATAAATTCAATTAGAATTAAGACATACAGATGATACAGACCTTGCCCACACTTGTCACAAATGACAATTTCATTTGGTGCTTCAGAATATTCCTCCTGACATATTGTACAAACCATTTCCCCACTTTCTGTAGCTCCTAAAACAAAGAAGGCACACATTTAATCTTAAGTCTTAGCGCAAGATTTATCCCCCTCCCATCATGTGCAATAACCATAAAACATTTACTTCTGACAGACTCCTGTTGACATTCATGTGAATAGAGCCTTAATGCCCTGTTCAATCGATTGCCAGGAATACCAGCGTATGCAATGTCACCCAGGGTTACACAATGCATAGGAGTTTATTCCTAATCACATCTGGCCAGTCACTGCTATAGGCATTACCATTGCACTTACCCGTCTGAATGTCTTTCCACAGCACCCAAGATGTGGAACTATCCTCAAATAGGATAAAACAGCTCTGGTGAAATTTATCTATCTGTAACAAAAAGAAAAACGATTTGAGAACGAGTTGAGGAACAGGCATAGAAAAAGGCAATGTTGTAAGTAATTTATACATTATGCGGTATGGAGAGAGTAGTCAGCATATCAAAGGGGTTCTCCGGTTTCTACCACTGATGGATAGGCCATCAATATTTGATGTGAGGTCTGACATCTGGGACCCTTGCAGATCTGCTCTACTGGGGGCGGTTTTGTCCCATAGATTTCACTGGGGCACTCGGAATAGAAACAACATGGGGAGCCGCGCTCTGTACAGCTGATCTGGACCCCACAGATAGGCCATCAATCGTACAGACTGGTAGTAACGCATTTCTTTTCCCAATATTCTCACAGTGATTAAAAGGGAAACTGTGCTTTGACCAATGTTCCTGAGTACAGTAAACTATTCTTAGGAAATTTTGTGTTGCGGTCTGTGGATTCCAGTACATGTGTAGTTCACCAGTGTGTATGTTGCCCGGCTTCTTCTGCGCACGCACTTGGCCTTGCCGCACAAGATTTTCCCCCAGGCACATTAGTCAAAGCAAAGGGGCGGTTTGGGGAGCCTGATACTATTGCTTAAAGGGGCTCTATCAGCAAAATCATGCTGATAGAGCCCCACATATACGTGAATAGCCGTTAAAAAGGCTATTCAGGCACCGTAAATGTTATATTAAACTACCCCCCCCCCCCCAGTTTTAAAATAATAACCTAAAAAGGAATGTTATCTACTTCCGGATCCTGCACGCTGGGCGGGCATTCAGGATGTTTTATTTTAAAACGGGGGGGGGGGGGGGGGGGGGTAATTTAATATAACATTTACGGTGCCTGAATAGCCTTTTTAAAGGCTATTCACGCATATGTGGGGCTCTATAGAGATAGCTGATAGAGCCCCTTTAACTCTCCGCCTCCTACAAAACCAATCTGCAAACTAAATAAAATTTGAGACAGCACTGGGCTTTTTATTCTGCTTTACAAGGCGCACATTTGGTTTGTGAAGGACGGCTGAAGGGTTCCCTTTAAAAGAATATCCTGGGACAATTTTAATTAATGGACCATCACTAGCACCCTTATTACTCTGGTGACTGTCCACAGCGTCGTCGTCCCCATCTGCAGCTCTGTTGCATTGAGTTGATCTTATTTATGACCTATCCAGGAACTCCAGCACTCCTGTCCATAGGTTAGGTATGTAATTGAGGCTATAGGACTGAGCTATAACAGTATACATAACCTATGGACAGGTGTGACACTGTTTTAGAAAGATTTGCCAGATTTGTTCTAATAATAACTAAACTCTTTAACCACTCCAAATATTGTTAGAGACTGGCATAATTGCAATTGCATGATAAAATGCCATTGTCTCAATATTGTCTTGTTACAAGCGTCAGCACTTAAGATGCAGATACAGGCACCCAGGATACGGCCACACAAACCAATTTTAACCAGCTAACTTTGCTGCAAATATGCAATAAATCCACCATAAGCAATGCATTAGTTTAGATCTGTGGTGACATGATGCAGTCTGCAACGCAAGTCAGTCTCCATGGTGGGTTTTAATATAGCCTGCAAAACCTGCAGTATATCTGATCCATATAGACATACACTTAAAAATCATCTCCCCGCGAACGGAAACTCATTTCTTGCGCTAGAATCCCGACAGAGATAGTCGTCAGAGCAAACGACAAAATGCGCGCAACCGTTACCTTTTGGATAGTTCCAAGATAAAACAATCCATCTGACCATCGTGCTAAGACATCCTGATCTTCCTCAAATTTGCAAGCTTTTCTCTTAGTCTTCTGTCCATGCCGTACAGGTGCTTTAGTCAAGGACTTCAAGGCCTTCTTATTTTTTTGGAAAGGGGATCTTTTAAGGACCAGTGAATTGCCTACAGCAGTTGCGTCTCTTAAGGAGAAAAAGAGAGAGACAATTATCAGTAGAACAATACACACAATGAAAAAATAATTAAATGTATTTCTAAAAAAAAAAAAAATCAACTGAGAAGGGGAAAAAAGAAAAGTAGTATGTTATCCGTCTTGTGAGAATGTAAGGAGGCAGGATACATGTAAAGCCGCTGATAACAGTTTCCAGCCCTGGCACAGACCATCTGATGTTATTTGTGGTCATAGTACATGGCCGGCATCCTGTTTACACAGACACGTCAGAAGGTCTGCACCGCCATGTTATATCCATCCAGCTTTACCTCTGACAATCCTGGGTATGGATGAGAACGTCTATTAGATTCTCCCATCAAGTCTTCATCGCATTTATCATGTGAACGGTCTAAAGACAGAAGTAAGGACCCCAAATCTGGGCAGCCCTTAAACAAGCATTGTGGCATACCTTACAAGGTGTCCCTTCAGCCCCTTGCCAGATGTGTCTAGAAGATGCTCATTCTCTACCACCACTGAGATAAACATGTACGCTCGGCTGAGCATGCATGTTTATGACAGAATTAGGACACAAAAGCTGAACAAACCTTTAGTCCAAAGTCATTTCATTCAATATGACATTTACTAAACGTGTGTGGTCATCTCTCAGCACCACTTGTAAGTTTCTAGGCACATCGGATACCTGGCTCTTGGAATCTGACTGGCAATGAACTAGAAGACCATTTCTGGTGCAGGGATGCTGCACAAACCTATAGTCAATGTATGTAAGAAACCTCTGATATTGATACTGCATATATATATATATAACCCATTTACATTTTTATGCACATCTAACTATAACAGAAGCAATAGCTAAGGTTCTGTTCACATCAGCGTTAGAGCCGTCATCACAAATGATGATATAAATGAGAACGACATGGCAGCTGAGATGGGCTCGATGCCCTTATGCCAAGGCTTTCAGAAATAGCCGAATGTGCCTTCTCTAGGCTGTTACAATAAAACTCATCAAAGGAAATAAGAGTTACGGGCACAGAACAGTAACTGATGCTGTTTCCACAACTCCTAGCCACCTCTATGGGAACAGACTTGGGTCAGTGTTGTACAATAGCAGGGTTTGGCTGTTTCTGTAACTCCTGCCTATTACAAGTTAAATCTACATTTTCAAAGGATTAGCACAGAGAACCCAACCTGATCTTAAAAGGTGAACCAAACTACAGGATGATGAAGGCCCAGATAAGGCTCTTTTCACACCAGGTTGTTTGTTTTTAACCTCCATCTATTTAGCAAATAAATAAAATGGAGACAAACGAACAGAAGTGGATCAGACTTTTAACACTGATGTCTATGTAAAGAGATGGTCACCCGTTTGCACTAAGCGGCTACAATATATGTGATCTGAATAGAGCCGAACACCACAATTAATATATACATATATTATATATAGATAGAATAGCCACTTTATTAGATACACCCATGTAGTAGCGCTTTAAATCTGTTTTTGGCAACCTAACATCTACAGCTGGCCAGCAGCGAACGGCATCTAGATATCTGACAACTGGTCACACAGACAAAACGGTGGGACTGGCCGACAAAACCAAACAAGGATAGACAGTTTTAGGGACAAGGCATCTTCCTACACAATAGTAAATGGTGCAATAAGCATCAAGAACCATAATCTAAATATTTATGTATCAAAATGTAAATATTTATATTTGAATACATATGTATTATGTAAATTACACACAAATAATAAATAATAATAATAATACAATCATAGTTGGAGGTAAATAAAAAGCAAAAACACAAAATGAAAAAAAAAAATAAATAAATAAATAAAGGCAAATGAAAATGGTTTATTCAACGCACACTTAGGTAAAGATCTATGCCGTCCATTCTGGGAGGAGGAATAAAAAGAGGAACTTATCTCCTGCAACAAAGGCAGAACAAAGGCTGCAGCAACCTGGCTCCCAGCAGGACACAAAGAGCTGTTGTCCCTGCCCGAATCTGCGCCCGAGCCCCTCATTCACCCTGCATGACCCGATACTCCTAATAACATACAGACTACATACGTGACCAACAAGAGCCTCACACTACAGAATAAATAACGTCAAAATGTAACTGTAATATTATAAAGTAACAAAGCCCTGGACTGGCTACACGAGTGTGACAAATATTTATGGGACTGTATCCAAAGGTTTGTGGTTAGAACACAATGTATCTGTTTGGGATATGAGCTGCAACCCAATAAACACACTGGGTATGGGTAATACATAATAATAGTAAATATAGTAATAAAATCCAGTTACTAATTGCAAATGTTGATATTAGCCAATCATAGATACAATGTATCGAGTAGATATGACAAAAGTAGCGATTATTCTTCATTGCAATAACAAAGGAATATTAATATTGTAGCGTTATTTCCTATTCTATAAAGGACTATTACCAGAGATCATTCCTATCATAACAAATATGAAATTGCACTGACTTATACTCAATGCTTCTGTCAGAAAACATCAATTAACATCAACGCTTAATGTCATTTGCATAGAGTTAATTAATTATTATTATGGCAGAGTTGGTAAACAATTAGTATTAGGAAGAGGTCTCTGACTATGGAAGTGACTGGTCACAATGGAAGCCATAGCAGCTGCTAAGAGGCAGGTAAGGGAGGTGCTGGACCTCAGAGCTAGCACTCTACATGGTCACATGACAAAGAAACGCCTCTGTATATTCAGACCACGCTAACAGCTGCATAGAGAACCAGCAGCTAAATACCGCAGCGGTACCGCACCCACAGAGCAGGCCCCTCAGGTCACCCCCGGCCCGCTCACCTCATTCGGTCACTTCAGTGGTGCAGAGCGCCCCCCACAGCGAAATCACAAGGCCGCACAAGCAGGCGGTATCCAGTAAGTCTTCAGCCCCGGCTCCCTCTGCACTGAAGGGAGAGACGGCTCCAGGTGTCGGCCCCCAATTCACATAAATACAGCAAACGGCCCGGTTCGATTACAGACCTTCGCCATTTTGGTTTCCCGCGGAGCACGCAATGCATTGTGGGGGTGAATACAAACACTCTTCACCAACGGCCATACACCTCCATAGAGGGAGCAGCAGGGCCGCGGTCACGTGAGGGGGCTGTGACTACCGCGCCGCCATCTTTGAAAGGGGCTAAAGAAATCCCTCCTGATTGGACAGCGGGGATCAATGTGTTCTTGTAGGAGATTTCCGGTGACCGCACAGGGTGTGGCGTAAGAAAGGGACAATGGTCGGTCAGCTGAGTGCGGGGACGCTTCTTTTTTAGGTGTATGCACGTGGTATAAGCAGGTTTACTGGTGAAAAACAACAACTACACCAAAAACCGCACTAAAAACGCATGCCAATATGGTTTGCATGTATTTTTACTGTACCTATATAAGTCCCTACCCCACATAGCAGGCCGCATCAAAAAAGCAATGTGGGAAAAAACATTCCGGTTTTTCCTCTTTGGACTTTCTCCTTGTATTCTAGCCATTGGTGGAATTGAAATACTGCGATTTCCAAGAGCGCAAGGTTTTTGGAAATCACAGCATTTCCGTTGTGAGTATTTTTATGCAACGTGTGGATGGGATTTGCTAGAATCCACTTTACTGGGACTGTAAAATTCTACCATTAAAATCACATCTTTTCTTGATAACACGTAGGAATAGCCTTAAGAAAGGCTATTCTTCTCCTACCTTTAGATGTCTTCTCCGCGCCGCCATTTGGTATAAATCCCGGTTTTCATCGGTATGCAAATGAGTTCTCCCGCTGCACTGGGGGCGGTCCTCAGCGCTCAAACAGCACTGGGGCCGTCCCCAATGCTGCGAGAGAACTCTCCAGCGACGCCTCAATCTTCTTCAGGAACAGCCTCAGGAATGGCTAAGTGGCCATTTTTCTTGTGGCCATGGACATGGGCAGTCTGATCTGCCCGAGGCCTAGGAGTTTGAACCCAGCTCCGGAAGAAGACGCGCAGAGAGGCAGTTCCTGAAGAAGATGGAGGCGGCGGAGTCTGTCATATCCTGCTGATGTGGTTTGTGTAACATCAATAAAAGAGGCTTGCCTTTTTCCCTTTAAGCATAGGCCACTTTTATGAACTGGGAAAATCTCTTTAAGACCGGGGCCCCACGGGCCGGAAACGCCGCGATTTGCCCACGGCGGAGACACCGTGGGAAAAATCGCGGCATTATACAGTATCTGCAATGTGGATGGAATTCATGTGAATCCAATCCCCACTTTACGGAAGAAATCGCAGCGCGGACATGCTGCGATTTCCAAAACCGTTGCAGTTTTGGAAATCGCAGCATGTCAATTATATCTACGGAAACCCCAGCGGCTTTCCCGTAGATATAATGGTAAGAGAAAGTCCGCAGAGGAAAACTCCATGAACTTTCTCTTCAAAGCGTTGTGGGAAGAACCGCAATGTGTTCCCGCAGCGGTTCTCCCCTCAGCGCTTTAGCACTGCATTTACAGCCCGTGGGGCTTTAGCCTAAGGCTGGAACCTCACGTAGCGAAAACGCTGCAAAGTAGATGGTATCCTGACTATCCTATCCACACACTGCAGAACATGTACAGCAGAGACCTGGACCTAATGCCCAAGATCAAACTCCAATCTGTTCGCAGGCATTGCTACATGTCAGCAAACCCCCCAAAGTGAAAACTTTCCCCTTTTCGGGTTGGTCCTGCCACCCCCATACCTTTGATATTGCAGGACAGTCCCTGTGTGGTGAGGTCTGGAGTGCTGCCCTGTGCTGTTGGTGGCCTGGATCCTACTGAACATGAGAACACAGGGTCAGGCCAGATCTAAGCAAAGCTCTTTGTCCCAATCAGTCAGAGGTGAGACGGGGGATGGGGGGCAATCCTGTGTACAAGAGGAGTGACTTTTTGGAGCAATGAGTGCAGTATTGATGCCTTCGGTGCTCCAAAGTGCTCATCTGTATATTTGAAAAAAAAATTAATATCTCAGGAACAGAGCCTCTGAAAAGGAAGGGGAAAAGCTATGGATTCAGGAGGACCTGAGTAGTCTAACAGTGGGATTGGTTTAAGAAGGTCGGAGTTGATGACTGACTATATTTCATTTTCCAGAGCAGAAATTTGATAGAATTATTACAATTATTGTGCTGTTCCCTTTCTAGCCTACAGCTGTCGCTGTTGCTACAACTTTTGATACAGACATATATTTAGAATATTAAAGTGATCCTCTGGAATAGTATGAAAAAAGCCTCTTTCCAAAAGGAGGATGCACACCTCCCTCCAAAATGGATACTTACCTGTTCTTCTGTAGATGTAAGTAGGTGTGACCACTTGACGTTGAGATCCTGGGTAACAGCCAGTTGTCATGAGTACCCCAAAATCGATGCAAGAAATAACTCTTCAAATCTGCTTTTGTAGCTGAGATGAAATGTCAGATCTTACCAGGACACATTTTTGTGTGCTACAAAAAACACAAGTTTTATCATAAGGTTCTGTGGTGTGACAATGAGGATTTCAGCAGTGTGATGACTACAGGTAAATGGCATAAGAACTAGAGATGAGAGAACACTGTTTGGATCAGCCGATCCGAACAGCATGCACCCATAGAAATGAATGGAAGCACCTGGCACGGCGACCGGCCGCCGGCAAAGTGTACGTGCCAGGTGCTTCCATTCATTTCTATGGGTGCGTGCTGTTCGGATCGGCTGATCCGAACAGTGTTCGCTCATCTCTAATAAGAACCATTGAGGAGTTTTAGACCGGGCCCCACGGGCTGGAGACGCCGCGATTTCCAACGCGGGAAAAATTGTGGCATTGTACAGTACTTGCAAAGTGGATGGGATTCATGCGAATCCAATCCCCACTTTGTAGAAAAAATTGCAGTGCTGACACTCTGCGATTTCCAAAACCGTTACGGTTTTGAAAATCGCAGCATGTCAATTATATCTACGGAAACGCTGGTGGCTTTCCCGTAGATATAATTGTAACAGAAAGTCCGCGGTGGAAGATTCTGTGAACTTTCTGTTCAAAGCGCTGTGGGAAGAACCACGATGTGTTCACATCACGGTTATTCCCGCAGCACTTTAGCTCTGTGTTTCTGGCCCATGGGGCCTTAACCTTAGGCCCCACGTTGAGGAAATGCAGCTTTTTCTGTTGCAGATTTTGCTGCGGTTTTTTCACATGGTTTTCTTGCTCCATTTTGCTTTTAAGGCTAAGGTCCCATGTAGCAGGATGCAGCAAAAAATTGTTGCAAGAAAAAATGCAGCAGAAACGCATTGTGTTTTTTCCCCGCAGCACTTTTCACAGAAATTTTGCAGACAGTATTAGCAAATCTGCAGCCATGTTCATCATTTGTATTTGGTACATGGCTATTCCCTAACACAAGATATAAACTGATATGTGCACAGGCTAACCACATACTAAATACATGCACTAGTGATACGTTTGCAGGGAGAGACTGACTGACATGGGTGGTGATTGTACAGCTCTGTTTACATTGGTGTTCTTAGGCTGATGTCAGCAATCCCACTTGTGTAAACAGAGTCTAATAAATACCTGATGAACCTTCTTAATGAGGGCCATCAGGATTTGTCAGGCATAGCTATCAGAAACCATAACACTAGTGTGAACAGAGCCTGGACATTTGGAGAGCTCTCTTGTGTACTAAAATCTGGATCATACGTCTTGGATTCAGTTCTTACAATAAAAGAATGATAGGCATGTTATAAGAACCACAGCTGAGCTTCCGGTCTAAATTCCCTTGAAAGTCTTACACTCTAGTCCCAGTTAAGATGATTTAGCAAATAGCTCAGTATGGATGTGGTGTACTATTTCTGCTCGTAAAAGAACATACTATTTATTCAGAGGTATTTTATTTTACTAGGTATTATCTGGATTATGTTGGGGCATTTTTTATTTTTTTTGCTTTCTGAAGCTGTATTCACAAAGTGCTGTATTGCCTATTGGAAACATTTTCTGCACTGTAATCTTTGACCGTCCTCCAAATGCATGAGATCTGTATATACACACCACAATGCCTTAAAATGAAAATCATTTATATCCAGAATACTCAAAGTGACTCCCAACACTGCCTACCAGAGCAAAAGCTGCCGCTTGTTAGTGACATTGTGTTAAAGGTACATTAGAAAGGTCTATTGTTCTTGTTTACCCTCCAGCTCATAGACTAACACCCCCTCTGTGATGTCCATATGTCCTCTAAGGGGGCATTCACACTACCGTCGGTGTCCGACAGCTAGTGTCTGCTGCTAATGTCCGTTCAAAATCTTGTGCGGACATTAGGAGCGGACACTAGCTGTGTCCATTCATTTAAATGGAGATAGGGTGCGTTCTTTTGCACTCCGTGCCTGTCCTTAAGTGTCTGTTCCCAAAGATGTCCAACTTTTCAAGCGGACAGCAAAAACCTACATGTAGGTTTTTTCTGTCCGCTTGAAAAGTCGGACATCTTTAGGAACGGACACTTAACCCCTTCCCGCCGATGGCATTTTTTGATTTTCGTTTTTCGTTTTTGACTCCCCTCCTTCTAAACCCTATAACTTTTTTATTTCTCTGCTCCCAGAGCCATATGAGGTCTTAATTTTTGCGGGACAAATTTTTCTTCATGATGCTACCATTAATTATTCTATATAATGTACTCGGAAGCAGGAAAAAAAATGCATTTCTGCGACTTTCTTACGGGCTTTGGTTTTACGGCGTTCACTGTGCAGCCAAAATGACATGTCCCCTATATTCTGTGTTTCGGTACGGTTCCAGGGATACCAAATTTATATGGTTTTATTTACATTTTGACCCCTAAAAAAAATTCCAAAACTGTGTTAAAAATTTTTTTTTCTAAAAGTCGCCATATTCCGACGGCCGTAACTTTTTTATACGTAAGTGTACAGGGATGCATAGGGCGTCTTTTTTTGCGGGGTCGGGTGTACTTTTTAGTTCTACCATTTTCGGGAAATGTTATTGCTTTGATCACTTTTTATTCAAATTTTTATCAGAATCAAAACAGTGAAAAAACGGCGGTTTGGCACTTTCGACTATTTTTACCGCTACGGCATTTACCGAACAGGAAAAATATTTTTATAGATTTGTAGAGCGGGCGATTTCGGACACGGGGATACCTAACATGTATATGTTTCACAGTTTTTAACTACTTTTATATGTGTTCTAGGGTAAGGGGGGTGATTTGAACTTTTAATTCTTTTTATATTTTTTTATATTTTTTTAACTTTTTTTAAAAAAATTTTTTTTGCATTTATTAGACCCCCTAGGGGTGTTGAACCCCAGGGGGTCTGATCACTAATGCAATGCATTACAATGCTAATGCATTGCAATGCATTGCAAAAAAAGCATCCTTTCTTTTGCAGGCTGCATAGACCAGCCTGCAAAAGAGAGGCTTTGCAGACAAGCCTGGGAGCCTGTACAAGGCTCCCGGCTGTCATGGCAACGGGACGTCAGCCCTGGATCATGCTCCAGGAGCCGGCGATCCCTGCCAAAATGGCGGCGCCCATGCGCCGCCGGGAAAATGGCGCCTCCGGCGCCTTTGACCGTGACGCCGGAGGGGTTAATGCCTCCGATCGGTCCGGGGACCGATCGGAGGCATTAGAGCCGGTTGTCTACTGCTTAAAGCAGTAGACACCCGGCGGCTATGGCGGCCGCCCGGCTCCCGGGCGGTCGCCATAGTTACAGACCCGACATGCGCCGTACTATTACGGCGCATGTCGGGAAGGGGTTAAGGACAGGCACGGAGTGCAAAAGAACGCACCCGATCTCCATTTAAATGAATGAAAAATGTCACGGACACAGCTAGTGTCCGCTGCTAATGTCTGTGCAAGATTTTGAATGGACATTAGCAGCGGACACTACCTGTCGGACACCGACGGTAGTGTGAATGCTCCCTAATATGGTATATAGACAGAAGTTATCCTGATAGGACCACCGATATAAAAGAAACTCTAAATGCAAGAAATAGCACAAAAATAATAAAGATATTCCAGCATTTCCTCCTTTTATCTTCGCCTTTCTCTTTGTATTATTTTGTCTCTGAATGAAACTTATTCTTGTCTTATCTTCTCCTTGCGCCCAGTTCTATCCTTCCTCCTCTTTCTTACACTAGGTTCACACTAGCATTGCCTCTCTGTTGTTTGGGTCCCTTGTCATGGACTGCTAAAACACCAGTAACATGTGGAGTACAACAGACCCCATTGACTATAATCGGGTGTATTTCGGTGGTGGAAAAATGTCAATTTTCAGGTGGACACTGAGATGGACTCGTCAACGGAGACTCCGACGCAGATGTGAACTTAGCCTTACTATCCAGTGGGTGTATGATAACTGCCTCCCTTCTGTATATAGTGGGATAAAAAGTTAAAATGTAACCTTTCAGAGCTGGAGAGTAGAGAGTGACTGGGATGATGTCTCCCATACATTGGGCACCGAACATGATAAGAATCTGCTCCATATCTCGTTCTCCCACACCAGCTCCCTCACAAGCAGCAGCAGGAGGGTTATAATGGACATCATAGAGTAGCACTGACCAGCACTGGATGCAGAAAACACTTGGGTTGAGATGGAAAGATACTGTTAAGCTTCCAAAACCCTCTGTCTGTCTCTCTCAGTCACTACCATGGGGGAAATTACTGCACGACTGCAATATATGATACAAATGGATAGACTAGAAACTATTAGGCTCAAACTAAATCCAGCAGAGAAGGTTTTTAGCAAATGGAAATCATTTATTGTAACTCATTTAACCAGACAGGAAATCATAGACCTTGTCATACCATTTAAATGCACGCAATGTTTCCATACAGAAAAGCTAAGAGGCTCTTTGGGATACTTGAAATGATAGATGTCAGTTGGAAACTCTTAGAACCAGGGTGAGTGACTGTCTATAGGCTGCCTGTGCCCTGTAAGAGTTCGCCCTGTAAACATTGCTTATTACTCTCGAGTCCCATCATACCTTGTTACTGTTCAGTCAGCCCTAGGGTCTCAGTTTGGGAACAGTCTTCCTCAATGAGCCATGCTTAAATATCTCTATTTGTTGCTCTTTCTATGCTTGTGTGACTTATAAAACGCTCCCATTTAGCTGCTATCATTGTTTAGCTATGTTTAACTTAATGGATACAAAGTCTCACTCCTCAATGCATTTTATGCCCCTTTGTTTAGGGATTGCAATCCTACAATTGCTGTGCTATTGGCACTATGTAGGCTTCTATGGTTTGCTTATAAACAAACAAGTCATAAAAAGATATGTGAAAAAATATATATCATAATATATCATAGTGACCAGCAGAATAAAGTTAAGATGCTATTTATTCACCATGCAGAGTAAACAACAAACACAAGGGTAGAATTGCTATTTTTGTTTTCCATCCCCCCCCCCCAAAAAAAAAAAAAAAAAAAGTTAAAGGGGTTATCCAGCTTCCAAAAAATATCTGCAAATTCATCCACAACAGTGCTAAATACTCTCTGTTCTGCCTTTGCTTGAGTTTATTTTACTTGCTGCTCCTTGTTTCACTACTAGTGAACCTGTGGATAAATTACATTTCCCATGATTCATCTGCTGCTCTCACTCTCTGTGTACCCCTCCCTTCTCCACTCTCCCCTGCAATAAAATCAGGTTATAAATCACTCCCACATCCAAGGTTACATGATGCTGTGATGTTTCGTTTGCAAGCTCACCTTCACCCGCTGTGAGCAGTGGAGAGTGAGAGCAGGCAGATGAATCATGGGAAATGTAGTTTTCAAGGTCAGAGAAAACATGGATGACACATGGATATAAATCTGTCTGTCATCCTTTCCCCTTTAATTGAACCATACAATGCATATGGTTGGGTGCAAGAGGCCATACTGCAGGGCTGCGGCAGGACAGTTCCAACAGCTTTCTTAACCAAGTTAGACACATGGGGAAATTAGTAAGAAGCTACTGTATCTTTTTAAAGTGCAAGATCAAAAACAGATCTATTTTTACATTATGCATCAATGTAATATTATTTTAATTAATGGACAACCCCTTTAAAATGTGTTTATATTGATAAAACAACCAATACTTCTAAAAATGCTACATAAAAGGAGGTATTTGGAATTTGCCCAAAACTGCACACTCTAGGGCAGTGATGGCGAACCTTTTAGAGACCGAGTGCCCAAACTGCAACCCAAAACCCACAAAATTTTCGCGGAGTGCCAACACGACAATATAGACTTAATACTATGCGGATCCACAATTGCGGACAGTTACTGACCAAAAATTACAGTCATGTGGGGCTTTACAGAGCTTTCAATAATACAAACAACGTTGTACTGAAATGTAAAGGTCTCGGCATTTGGTACTTTGAACAATTAATTTTCACTATTTACATCGCACAGGATCTGTTTTATAGTTACCATGTAATATTCTTACATCCTGTACTAATATCACGTCTGCTATAAAACAGATACTGTGTGATATAAATAGTGAGGGGACCCCAGACAGTATTATATGCTCTGCAGTGGGCCCACCACACAATATTATATTCTCCACAGTACCACAGTAGCCCCCCAGTGTTATATGCTCCGCAGTAGGTGTCCCCCCCCCCACAGGATTATATGCTCCACAGTGGCATCCACACACAGTATTGTGTTCTTATAAATAGGCCCCCCCCCAGTATTATATGCTCTTTAGTACACCCCCCAGTATTATAAGCCACCCCAGTATTATACATTCCCCCCAGTATTATAAGCCCCCTCAGTATTATACACTCCCCCCAGTATTATACACTCCCCCCAGTATTATACACCCCACCCAGTATTATAAGCCCCCCCAGTATTATACACTCCCCCCAGTATTATAAGCCCCCTCAGTATTATACACTCCCCCCAGTATTATACACTCCCCCCAGTATTATACACCCCACCCAGTATTATAAGCCCCCCCAGTATTATACACTCCCCCCCAGTATCATACACCCCACCAAGTATTATAAGCGCTCCCCCCAACATCATATACACAGTGAGCCACTCTCATACTCACCCCTGAAGAGCCGCCGGCATCCACCTTCTTGTCACTGGCGGCGCTGATGACGTCATCGCGCCCGCGTCGGGGCAGAGGTCAAACTCTGCAGCCAGTGTAGGCCGCGGTCGCGCGATCCGCGGCCTACCCTGACAGCTTTCAGCTGTATGTGCATTTGCACATACAACTGAAGGCAGTGATCGCTCATCAACGGGGAATCCTGTACCGGATTCCCTGTTGGTGAGCGATCCGGGCGACCGCACGCGTGCCAGCATGGAGGGCTCTGCGTGCCCTCTCTGGCACGCGTGCCATAGGTTCGCCATCACTTCTCTAGGGTATCCACAGGATGAGTTTTGGGACTGTCCTTGTAAGCACAGGAGTCTTCTCATGGTGCTAGGGCTATAACAGGACACATTAGGGTGAGAAATTTCAGGACATCAATCACCACCTCTAAATTGGACCGTGATGTGTTATCTGTGAGACAAAGAGTGATTCATATAGGAAAAGCCAGTAAGACCTATCCATGTGCTATATTAGGTGCACACTAGTATTGGGTATCCATTATACTGGTCCGTCAGAGAACCAGAAGAGTGGACTAACGGACTACTAAAATAGCAGACACCAACATAGCCCAAGGGGCCACACTGACTATAATGGGAGCCATCAGGTGTCCATTCTTTTTAATTAAAATCCCCTGACAAAAAGTCTGGCTTTTAGATCTTTTTTGTCTGGCAATCTTATACAGACAAGGAGTCTCTGAACAGATTCAATCTCCAAGAAAATTTGGGAGCATAGAATTTGCTTTGGGCGCATTGTGGTTGGCATAGGTAGTGTTTTGACTGGCATTGAAAATTGTAGTTGGAGTAGGAGTCATTCATGGCATTGTGTCTGCATAGGAGTATTGGGGTCTGTAGAAGAACTGTTGAACAGAAGAAAAAAACGGAGACAAGGATCCGCGCTCTGAGGTCGTGCATATGAAGCGGGGAGCAGGAAACAAACGTGTCATTGGGACCAGCTTTAATAGGATAAAATACAGTACAGCACAACGCGTTTCGGGTGGTGAACCACCCTTTTTTCAAGTGCACAAATCACCAGCTTTCCTTTTCAGATCTGATCTGTGATAGCCCCTGTCTATTGCTCCTGACCACAAATGACTTAATCTCCCCTCTGTTACTGACATTGCTAGAACTCACTGACCTTTGGCTTGTACCCAGACTACTCTCTCATGCTCGACCCCTGATGCTCTGATGTTTCACATCAAAGTCCCTTGACCTGCTTAGGTGGCTGTTACCAACGCCAAAACCATTCCAAGTAGAAGTAAGTGTAGTGAAGTCCATATCCCCATATGTGGGTTAAACGGTATGAAACAGGGAGTCCCCTATGACACCACTCTTAGGAATGGCTCTAACCTAAGTCAGTTTAGTAACAGCGGGTTCACACCCTGCTGATCATTATACTTTCCAGTCCTAAGAGTCTTAATAAACACAGGTGTGAGTGTTAGTGACTGTATAGTCTATAGGAGTGTTAGGGTCCACTCACACGGAATAAACGCACGCTCATTTTGGCAAAATACGCGTGTAAAAATAAGACTCCCATTGACTTCAATGACATTTTTTTACACGTGTAAAAAAACATGTGTAAAATGTCATTGAAGTCAATAGGAGTCTTATTTTTACATGTGTATTTTGCCAAAATCAGCAGGTGTTTACTCCGTGTGAATGGAACCTTAGTGATTATCCGTATGAGTGTTATGGATTGTGCACACGTCCCCGATTGTCCATATAAGTGGTAGTGACCAAAAAAATCCATAAAGACTGCACCACTTATTACCTGATTTATCTGAGTATTTGTCTTGTGAGTGCAATTTACACTACGTATCACCATATGGAAGTCCAATTAATGCAATTGGTATATAACCCGTCTTAGCGTAACACCCACACCTATTGTGTATATAGTGGGTTTTGCTTTAATGGTGGGAAAAAGGTATTTTAAATGCATTGTATAGACAAAAAACAGGTTGGACTAGTATAATTAGCATAACATGATTGAGTAAAGTTGTAACAGTTCACGGCTATTGGATAAGGAACAATAAGATCGCATGTCATTATGGCTTCTGAGAGGGGGATGAGCTATCTGGACAGATCAAAGAGGAATCTGAGATGGCTACAGGCATAGCCCTGCAAGGAATCCAAAATGGAGGACATGCATAAACTGGCATCCTGCACAGGCTCCAGCATCTGACAACAGAATACATGTTAATCCTATTCACTTGCATGGAATGAGTGTTTGGGAGAGGTGTACTGTGCACCAATTCGATTTTTGCCTTAGGCAGCCAAAAGGCTCAATCTAGTGTACTCTTAGATTTCTGTACATACATTGAAAACAGATGGCAGATCTAATGACTATTTCTATAAAATGAATATAATTGTACTGTAAAAGGGCACGAGCCCCTTGGCTGCATCAGATGCTACATATTATTTATAGGACAATAACATGAAAGCTTTCCTTTGCTTGCGCTTCCTTGAAGGAAGATAAATAAGGAAGCGTTTGTCAATGCTGTGTTATTTAAATTTTTTCTATCCTGTCCTTCTTCAAGCAGAGATCTGTGGCTTTAGCTGATGTGACCACTTCCTGAATGTAAGGCAGCTAAACTAACAGAAGAAAAGACCAAATTTTACACAATTCAGTACAAAGGTTAGAATGCGCATTCATTAAAGGAGGGATTTTATGCTTGAAATACTATAGGTTTGCTGGTGATAAAAACAGGAATTCCATGAAAAGGTGACTTTATGATTTTGACTTTAGACAGGTTGGAAAATGTTGAGGGGGGTTAATTAGTTGGCCACGGTAGTGGGACTTTGTGAGCCATATTGGGACACCTGAGGTAGCCAGTGTTGGGGTAGTCTCCAGGGGGCCCTGGTAATATTAATAGCTAATGAGTGGCACAAATTGGAATTTTATTAAAGTTAGAACATTATACTGTATGGAGGGGCCACTATGGGACATAATACTGTGTACAGGGGCTGCTATGGGACATAAAACTGTGTACAGGGGCCACTATGGGACATAATACTGTGTGCAGAGGCCGCTAAGGGACATAATACTGTGTGCAGGGGCTGCTATAGGACATGATACTGTGTGCAAAGTCCACTATGGGACATGATAAGGTCTTTATGGGGCATAATACTGCGTACAGGTGACACTATGTGACAATACCATTTGCATGCACCACCATATACATAATACTGTGTGCAGGGGCCACTATGGGACATAATACTGTGTGCAGGGGCCACTATGGGACATAATACTGTGTGCAGGCGCAGCTATGGGACATAATACCATTGTGCAGGGGCTGCTAAAGGACATGATACCGTGCGCAAGGGCCGCAATGGGCGGCTAGCCGTTTTTTTGTCCAGAATCTGAAGCAGCCTCCGCATCAAATTCCGGACTAAAAAAAAACCCGTTTGAACTCAGCCTAAGGGTTCATTCACACTGAGTTTTTTGGTGAGGAAAAAATCTGCTTCAGGAATTAGGAAATGGTTTTTTGAAGCGTTTTTTGAGGCTTTTTTAGTTTTTGTTTTTTTCCTCCAGCACAATGTAGCAGTTTTTCCGTGCTGTTTTTGCCAAATCCGCGACATGGATTTTCCACCTCCCATTGACTGCGTTGGTTTTTGCAGGCAGAATCCACCTGAAGGATCCATTCACATGGAGGAAAATGGTGAGGAATTTGGTGTGGAATTTTAGCGCTGAAAAAAAAAGCCTCCCATTGACATGAATGGGTTCCTTTTTCTGATAGCATGAATATGCTAGCAGAGAAAGGTTTCCTACCCCTGCCCTGGGGACTTTGTCCTTTAGAAAGTCTTCAGCAACTATTACTTATTTACATCACCAAAGTAACAATCCAAGTCATACTAAGACTGCTAATTGTTAAGACTAAAACTTACTTGTTAGATAAGGCCTTGGAAAGGGTTAATAAGGTAGACAGGAACTCTTTGATGGGTAAACGGAAAAAAGAAAGGGATAGGCGGCTCATATTTTCTTTTAAGTTCAATGTGATGGCAGATAAAATAAAAAGTCTCATTAGAAATAATTGGCACATAATTGAAAGAGACCCTATGCTACATGAAGAAGCGATACGACAACCATGTGCAACATTTAGGCAAAGTAAAATCTTTAAAAGATACATTGGTTAGGACTCAGTTTAAAGGAATGAAAAGAGAAGATACTTGGCTTAATAAAAAAAAAAACTCCCAAAGGGAACTTCAAATGTGGGAGTTGTCATTGTTTGACAAATATGCAGAATAAATTTTGATGTCTAAGTCAAAAAACTTGGACAGTAAGGGTCTATTCAAACAGAGGAATTTGCCACGGATTTGGGCCTACACCGGAGCGGGAAGCCGCGTCTATCGGACGCCGTGACAGTTGCCGCGACAGTTGCGGCAGGTGCATTTTGGTCCTATTCTGACGCAGCTTCCCGCGTCACAATCAGGACCAAAATCCGCCATTCCGTGCCCCATGCGAACTAGCCCTTAGGCTCAGTTTGCCCCAGACTTATAGAACACATCTATGAAAAACAAAATAGTGATTGTAATATCATATGTTTATTTGGCCAAGAAATTATTATCCTTTAAATATGGGGGGGGAGGCATAAAGAGTTGTTGAAGCGAAATGGATTATAAATAGAGATGAGCGAGTAGTATTCAATTGAGTAGGTATTCGATCAAATACTACGGTATTCGAAATACTCGTACTCGATCGAGTACCACTCGCTATTCGAATGGAAAAATTCGATGCAGAACCAGCGTTGATTGGCTGAATGCTATACAGTCAGCCAATCAACGCTGGTTCTTCTCCTACCTTTAGAAGTCTTCTCCGTGCAGCTTCCCTGCGGCGTCTTCCGGCTCTGAATTCACTCTGTCAGGCATCGGGCCTGCGCATGGTCGCGCTACAAGAAAATGGCCGCTTTGACTGTAAGCGGCCATTTTCTTGTAGTGCGGACATGCACAGTCGGCTCTGCCCAGACCCGATGCCTGGCAGAGTGAATGAAGAGCCGTAAGACGCCGTGGGGAAGCTGCACGGAGAAGACTGCTCGGAGGATCCAGCCCGACCCTCACTCGTGGACTTGGTAAGTATAATTTGATCGAACATTGCCTACCCCTGAAACGAGCATTTTTCCCCCATAGAGTATAATAGGATTCGATATTCAATTCAAGTAGTCGAATATTGAGGGGCTACTCGAAACTAATATCGAGTATTTAACTCCTTGCTCATCTCTAATTATAAAGACAAATACACTTGGACCTCTGGGCCTGAATGATTGTACTGATCCTAGTGTGTTCCTATAGAAATACTTAATAATAAATTCTGTTTGTATTTGATGTATTATTTTATTGCTGTGGTGTATTTCATCGCCATGCCAACACGGATCACGTCAGTCCGGTCCATACATTCTCCATGTGGGGTAGGCTAATGACGAGAGAACGCATTGCCTTAGCAACAAAAAAAGGTCACATGATCCCGTAGACAAATTTCGTCAAAGCACATGTAGGCACTAAGATTTATAGGAGATGGTGATGCTAGTATGGAGAACTGGGGTTGGAAGAAGCGTGGATATGTGAAACGGCCGTCGCCCATGTGCTATTTTTTAGGCATGCCTCCATGTGCTTTACCTTGCTAAAGAGGCAGAAGATGTAATGTTCAGTTATTCTGAGTGACGCTTCTTTTTTCCACTTTCTATTTTTTGCTTTACACTTTTTTTGCAGAAAACACCACCACTTAGAAGTGTAACTTGAGGAGGTGCAGAGGGTGCAGTTGCACCAGGGCCCATAAGCACTGGCATCAGTATAGAGATTGCAGTGTCCATATGGCCCATAAACCAAGGAGACCCACAGATTACACTAACCACACTAAGGGGGATTAAACTCCTTAACCCCCGTAATCATCACTATCAAGAATTTATTGTAGGCATAAGGTAGGGGGCCCCGGACAAAAGATTGTGACAACCTCCACTCCAATATTGTTAGGTACCTTCAGGTGTCACTCATGAGTTTATGAGAAGAAACAGTAAAAGTCCTCACTTCTTTGTCATCTAATTTACCTAGAAAGAACAAGCAGAACATCACAGAGAATATGCTGAATACAATGACACCATCATCTTCCCAGCAATCCCAATGGCATGAGATATGTTGGACACAACTTAAATACATACATAAATAAAAGTTTTAGTAACTTGCTTATTGTTGTTGGCGATGATGGTTGTCCCTTCTAGCTTATCTAGAGATATATTTGACACCTTGTGCTTAAATGATCAATAATCTCACAATGGAGTATATGGTATAAATAACCAGCTATGATGGCCTAGATGACTGATCGCATCCCTCTTATGGACACGTGGGGTACGTCAGCGTTAGCCTACATTTCACCTTTAGACTGGTTTTCATAGGCACAAAGGAATACTCTAGGAGTCCCAGCATGAGGCCTACCTAGGCAGCAGCCATAAACAGAAGAGCACTACATTTTTAAATACATTGTTAGCTGTATATTCCTTACTGCATCATGGACCTTGGACCTATAATACTCCTACAGTACCAACTATGGTGCACAGGAATTCTCCCATTCAGATTCCTGACATTGTCACGCAGACAGAGTTATATAGGTCTAACACTATCATGTGTGATCATGTAAAGGCTGATAGGAACAATGGTTACAAGTTATAGTCTGCAAACATTGACAGGTTTAATGTAGCTATGTCACTATGGTTGACACATCATTGCAGTCAGGGACATAGCTGGGAGGCTGGTGAGACATACAGTACAGACAAAAAGTTTGGACACACATTCTTATGAGACTCACATCGAAAGATATTAATTGAAATATTGCAACATCACGGCTCCTAGCTAAGATATGCCATAACTCTACGATCATTGTGAGCGTGACCTATGCCACCACAAGTAAGCAGAAGGACAAAGGGACTGAGGTCCTTCCTGCTTCTTCTCTTCCTGTACAATTACTATACAGGAAGCCGCCACAAAGCTCTATTCAAGCAACTGGGATTGTATTGTAGTTCCTTTCTTCATTTGGGGATATGGTGAGCTCCCCATCGGGCAGAAAGCATTTCATGAGTCTTTAGAGCTCTGACAGATAGACATTAGATTGTGAGTTCATCTCAGTTGGCAGAGGACACTGAAAAACATCATTTCTATGGCCAGCTTTAAGTCTTGCGTTTGATGCAGAAAAACACATGTTGGAATCTGAAGTCTGCAAATAGAAGATAAAATTGTTCTCTGACTGAATACTCGATTTTTCTATATACTGACAAGTCCGTTTAGCTGGTGCCGCTGCCAACACCCACAGCAAAATGTTTGTTTTTATTAAAAAAAAAAGAAAAAAAAAATGCAGTAAAATGTTTCTCCACTTTGCAGCCTGATCTTTTTCACTATAACAATAAGGGTATCAGTGTGACCTTACTTTGATTACAGAGTATTAGAAACATCAGACGCTGAGCCTATAACCTGCTTAGTGCTAAGCTACCTAAGCACAAGATGTATGATTCGCCATGGAGATTAGCACTGCCGAGTGAAAGTGTGTTCCATCTGATGCAGATACACAGTAACAAGAACAAATGAAGAAGAGGAAAAGTGCAGGCACTTGCCAGAATACCCAGCATCCATCTCAACGTGTTCAGAACTAGGGCACAAAACCTACTTACTAGCAAAGGCCACAAATATGCCCTGACTGGCTAACCCCTTCTTATTTTGCAGCTCCCCTGTCAAGAGAAGCTGCCATTGTGTCAATATTTCCAATGCAGCGATATAGTGTCCATTGATGTGTATAGAAAACCATGGGTTCACATCTGTGTCAGTCTCCATCAAAAACCAGGGACGACCAAAAATTGACAGTTCAGTTCAGTTTTGACCCCTGGCAGATCCCATTATAGTCAATGGCGTCTGCTGGTCTCCGTGTATAACTGATGTAGTGACCAGTTCTCCGTTGTTCAGGTGTCCCAATGGGCCGAAACCATGGAGAGCCCGCCGCAAGTGTGAACCTAGCATAAGCCCTCCTTTGCTCTGGTTAATAAGGGGAATTTGTTTTTCAGATAGGGTTACAAGCCAACCTAGGCCACCACTCTTGTCACATAACTAAACAGTACTCTGGACCCCAAGGGTGTTGGGGAGTGTAGCCTTAGAGTTATCTTTGCTCTTCATATCTAACCTTGGTGACCTATAATATGAAGGCAGAAATAATAGAATATATATTATTGTACTGACTACATGACAACCACTAGAGGGATGCAAAACCCTAAAATATACTTAGAGTTGAAAAGCAAGTGTGTGCGAACATAGGTACAATAAAGTTTGGTTCAAATACCACACCAAAGTGTCGCTCACCTATCACAATACATTAGAGGGCAGCTTGGGAATCGGCAGGAAACACCCCCCCCCCCCATCTATATTCCTTTCTTCCTCTAAATCCTAAATGTCTCTCTTGGAAGAAGCCTGTAAGGTCTTAGTTCTTTTACGTGGAATTTAGCAACACATAGGCATTGCTAAATTTTTATATGCGCAGATTTACATGTGTGGCATCATTAGACCCTATTCACACAAACTCTCTGGTGCAGTTCAACCCTGTAAGGCCGGGCCCCACGGGCCGGAAATGAAGAGATTTAGCCGCAGGAAAAATCGTGGCGTTTTACAGTATTTGCAAAGTGAATGGGATTCATACCATCATCCCATGCCCACTTTGCAGCAAAAACCGGCGCAGTTTTGGAAATCGCAGCATGTCAATTATATCTACGGAAACACTGGCGGCTTCTGTGTAGATATAATTGTAACAGAAAGTCCGCAGAGGAGAACTCTGTGAACTTTCTGTTCAAAGCGCTGCAAGAAGAACCGCAATATTTTGCTTAACTTGTATAGCGCCAACATATACTGCTGCAATTTTATATAGGGCTCAAAATCTACATTCCCTATCAGTATGTCTTCTGAGTGTGGGAGGAAACCCACGCAAACACAGGGAGAACATACAAACTTCTTGCAGAAGTTGTCCGTGGTTGGATTTGAACCCAGGACTCCAGCGCTGCAAGACTAGCCACTGAGTTGCCATGCTGCCCATAAAGTGGCATTAAAGGGGGAAAAGTTCACATGTTTAGATTTGGGGATGTAAATGATTACCCCCCTGTCTGTCTGCTTAGATAATAATAGGGAATAACTGCTCCCAAACCCCAACCCCTAGAGTGGGACTTATGGGATCAGCCAAGCAGTTTTGCTCTACGCTGTTTCCATAACTTCTGGGAACTATAGAAACAGCATAGTACAGCTGTATTACACCACTCCGGTAGGTTCAGTAAAGGAAACAGTTCATATAAATGTTCTATGCTGTTTCCACAGCTCCCATTCACTTCTATGGGTTTTATGGAAACAATGTAGAGAGCACTGCTTGGGTATTCCTATAAATCCCTACCCGGGGTCTGGATTTAGGAGTATTTATTTCTATCTTGGCAATGATTTGTCGAGATGTGAATAACCTTTTAAATGTTAGTATGTGTGCTAGTGAGGTATAAATAAGTGTCTAAGGCTATTTTAGAACTATGATTTGTCTGTACGGCTGGGCTTCACAATATTGGCTGTGACAACCACTAAGTATGCAAAGAACAAGTGTCAAACTTCACTATGGCAAGTAATGTGAGTGAATTTTATTGCATTGTGACCCCAAGGTTGTCATGACCATGAAGTTGCAGGCAAGTTTCCTGTCCATTGCATTGCTGTCTGTGAAGGTAAAATTATGTGCAATTTGACCTCATTAAAAATCATTAGAGGCAATGTCATAGCAGAACATTGTAAGGCCATGGAGTCACATGGTTGTTTTAAAGAGGACCTTTCATATCCTCGGGCACATGCGGTTTTAAATACCACTTGAAAGCAGACAGTGCACTGAATTCAGCACACTGTCGGCTTTCCCATTGTGTGCCCGGGGGCTGGAGATATCCGTACTGTTTAGGCACCAACCTCAGTGTCAGTAGGGTGTTCCTGACAGTCTAGCTGGGTGGTGAGGAACGCCCTCCCTGATAATACTCATCCATAGCCCTGTACTGTCAGAGGGAGCGTTCTTCATCGTCCAGCAATGTTGCTAAGCTGTGAAGAACGCCCCCATAGACTAGTACTGAATTCAGATTTGTTGGCTGAACAGATCAAAAAAATGTAATTGTGAACCCATCCTAAGGCTAGATTCACATGAAAAAGGTGCAAACTGCCACTTTGCACCCAACAAGCAGCTGTTTCCATGGATTCACCATAAATTACACTGTATGGAGGGATCCGTGTAAACGGACAAAAATAGGTTAGGAGCTACAGTATATTTTGGCAGTCTGTGAGAACAGACTGGCAAATAACAGTCATGTGGATGTCCCCCAATCACTGGCAGTGAAATGAATGTTGCTGTGTGACGTCCATTAAAAAAACAAAAAAAAAACAAAAAAAAAAAAAACGGAGGTTGCACGATCCGTTTTCTCTGTTTTGTGAATGGACCCTAAGGAGGCATTCACACGGAGTAAAGTGGTGCTGATTCTGCCACGATAACTAGTGGCAGAATCAGCGCTGATAAAAAGACTCCCATTGACTTCAATGAGTTCCGTTTTCCACGTGAAACACATTGAAATCAATGGGAGGCTTTTTATCAGCGCTGATTCTTACATGAGTTATTGTGGCAGAATCAGCGCCTCTTTACTCCATGTAAATGCCCCCTAAGGCTAGGGCTACACCAGGAGCGTAACAATTGGGGTAGCTGCGGTAGTGGCTGCCACAGGGCCTGGTACTGCTGCAGATTTTTTTTCTTTTAATAGGCCGCTACCTGCTGCAGTGACTCAAACGTTCGCCATGGGGCCCCGCCATTCCTAGTTACACCACTGAGCTACACGGCAACTTTTGGCTGCGACCATAGAATCTAATGTTAGTGAATGGAGTGCAGCTTCTATTTAAGCCAGTGGCGTAACTACCGCCATAGCAGCAGAGGCAGCTGCCACAGGGCCCGGGACATTAGGGGCCCGGTGACAGCCGCTACCGGTGTTATCATTATACTTGGGGGTCTTTTCGGACTCCTGAATATAATGATTGGCAGCCCGGGAGAGGTAAGAAACATAAAAAACACTGTTACTTACCTCTCCACGATCTGTGCAGACTTCGGCCTAGTCGTCTGATGTCCCATGACCCCGGCCTGCGTCCCGGGTCATGTGACGTCTGACGTCATTGAAGATGGACTACTTTGGAGGCCAACAGCGTAGGAGACGGGAGATAGGTGAGTAACAGAGTTTTTTTTATGTTTTTCTCCCCCTGGGTCTCCAATTGTTATACTCTGGGGTCAGAAAAGACCACAGAGTATAATAATTGTTTATGGGTGCACTATGGTACATAATACTGTGTGCAGGGGCCACTATGGGACATAATACTGTGTGCAGGGGCCACTATGGGACATAATACTGTGTGCAGGATCCACTATGGAGTACAATACTGTGTGCAGGGGCCACTATGGGACATAATACTGTGTGCAGGGGCCACTATGGGGGATAATACTGTGTGCAGGGGCCACTATGGGGTATAATAGAGCGCGTAGTAATGCGTAGGAGGGGGTCAGTCGAGGTCTTCGGCGTCGGTTGGGGGGGGGGCCTGTCAAAAGTTCGCCATGGGACCCCGCCATTCCTAGTTGCGCCACTGATTTAAGCAGTAACCCTAGGTGTCGCAAGGTCGCCATGTAGCCACAGCCTACGAGTTCCTTCCCAAATGCCCCATAAACACATCTTCCCCATCGTCCCACTAGATTTTTGTTAATCTGCCATCACATGACCACAAGTCCCAGGATCTAATGCTTACAAGGCAGTGACCATTTAACCCTTGCAGTGCTAAGAGTCCTATTCCCTGTCCTATTAGTGGAGAGAATGATGCTAGAAGTGAGGCAGCCATAGAGCAGGCAGCCATAGAGCTGGCACTCGGGCTGCCCACAGGCTGTCACATAGTAACTATGCTGGGAATGTAACACTAGCAGCAAAGACTGCGAGAAGCCGGCTGAGCCGTCACATCTCGCGAGATTTGTCGGCCGTCTCCTGCTGAGAGATCCCCACAGCTCCTGTACCTAACGTGTGAGCAGACAGCAGCACAGGCAGCAGCAGCAGCAGCACAGACCATGCCAGCTCCAGCCCAGGTAACCCCACACTCTATCCTCTGCTGTCACTAAGCTGTCAGTCTCCTGACCATCGTGCACATAGATGGGCAGCCAGGGCACCATCACTGGGTACCTCTCTATTTACATGCATGCAATGCCCCTGCTTCTTCCATGGCTGCAATCATGGGGGGGCTCTGATATTGGCAGCATATGGCATTTTCTGCTGGGGTCCACCTAAGCAGTGTTCTATAGGATTTTGGATGCAGTCAGCCATTAACAATGCTTTGCATTTATCCAGAAACCCTGCTGGCCAGCAGCCCTCATTCTGTGCAACCCTAAAATACAGGCAATGGTAGGAAATGGAGACAACTTCTGCCAATGTACCGGACTGGCACCCTGCCCCCTTGATCCTTGGCACTGTATTTATGATTCCTGTAATGAATGAGGCTCATGGGACGTCTATAGGGTAATGAATTGCTTCTAGCCTGGGGGGTTGGATGCTTGTGACTAGTAAATGATAAACTTTTTTATTTGTTTATTTATGGCATTGTTTCTTACTTAATGCTGTCATTATGTAACTAGCTGTTAATTGACGTCGCTGTATGCATAATGGGATGAGCTGGAGATTTGCATTCCCGAATGCAGATGTGGCAATAAGTATACATTCAGACTCATCAGTCTTCTTCCATATCTGTAATCAAAATCCAGAGATTGTATGGGGTGGATTTAACGGTGTCGGGAGCGAGTGGAACAGCGCAGTCAGACATTATAGACTTTAAAGGGGGATTCCTGCAAATAGAATATTTGAATTAGAATTTGAACATTTTTCTAAATATAAATATTGAAAAAGTTTGTAGCATTTTAAAGATTTTTTTCTAACCAGTGGTCTTGATCGGTTGTCAATGCAGGAACTTGATATGGTCTGGCACTTATCAGAAACCCAGCGGCGATTTCCTTATCGTGTCCGGATACGTGTAGTGTCCCTGCCTGATAACCTGTCCACAATAAGGACATCATGGCCGGGTTTCTGACAAGTCCTGGACCATAGAAAGTTCCTTCATTCATGGTTGTATCCATCGGCAACCTATGAAGACAACAGACTCGCCACTAAGATAGCTAGAGAAAATCTTTAGAACTCTTCAAAGTTTTTAATCTTATTTCTAAAAATGTTTAGCTTTTAATTGAAATCTGATTATAGGAAACCCCTTTAATGTGGAGACGTCAATCTGAATTCTAGAAGAGCAATTTTATTTTGTGCAGTAGTTCTGTCCTCTGATGCTTCTCAAGTGACATCAAATTTGGTTTCTATTAAAGTAACTGTGTTACGTGCGGAATGTCTTGTAAGACTTTCACTTAAAGTTTAGGATCTATTTGTGGGATATTTATAGGGGTTGTATAAAGCGGTCTGACAGGTACTTTTATTGTGAAAGGTACATATGTGATTATCCTTAAGTACCCATGTACTACCTACTTTAGCTAATGAGGTACTTGACAGGAACCTGATTTTTTACTTTTGGTGAGTTGCGTGGAAGCAGGTGAATGAGAAGGAACTGAAATCTTTCCTTGAGGGTATGTTCACATGCTGCAGAGATTTTTACTGCTGTGACATTGAAGGGAGTCTATCAGCAGTTTTGTAGGCATAAAGGGTTGGCTGGGACTTAAGGAATATTGGCTAGGAGCAGACACTGGCACTATATAAAATAACAATGAAAAACCGCTACTTAACCATGCAATCTGCTGCCATGCCAGTGCTGCTGTTCTAATGGTCCTGCCAGTCCTCCGGTGATAATATCATTATATAGCATTCATATTAATGTGGCAACCAATCCCTGGCCTTAGTGGTCACAGTGCTGTAGCCATGAATGATGTACCAGTATGTGATGTAATTGCTGCAGCATTAGTGGAGACCACTGAGGCATCAGAAGATGTAACAGGTAGGCAATGGTTACTTTTTCTTGTTACATTGTTGCCATCTCTTGAGCCAATTTCCAAAAAACCTTGCGATCAGGAGTTTGAGACATGTCCACAACTAAACCCTCGTTCACATCTGCATTTGTATCCAGTTCGGGAGAGTCCGCCGAATGGAATACCAAACGCACTGGCAAGAGGTGTGCAGTGAAAGCACACAGATCCCCATAGACTATAATGGGATCCGTGTGGTTTCTTCTCGGTTTTCCCAGGTGGACTCCCCGATCGGAAACTCGAACGCAAATGTGAATCGGGCCTAACTTGGACAATGCTGTTAGTAAAATTATTACCAATTTTCCATTAGGGCAGTAGTAAACACAGTGGCCATGGTCTTGCATTTTAACTATTAAATGACAATTGCAGTGCAAAGAAGTGTTGCTTAGGTTGGGCACCCATGTTGTGAAAAAGTTATGTTTTAGCCATGACAGGAACACTGCACCAAAAACCGCAATGTTTTACAGTACCTGCCAAGTGAATGGTATTCTAGGTAATCCCCTCCACACATTGCAGAAAAATATCTGTGGAAACACTGCGATTTCAAAGACAGTTGAGCTTTTGCAAATCGTAGCATGTCAATTATACCTATGGAAATGCCAGCGTTTTCCTTATAAGCAAAATAGGGACTGAAAGTCTGCAGAGGAAAACTTGGCAGTCTTGCTGTGGAAAGAAGCGCGTTTCCACCGCAGTTTTTTCCTCAGCACCTTTTGCCTGTCGCTTGCTATCTGGGGCCTTGACCAGGGGTGAACCTGCATTTTTCGCCGCCCGAGGCGGACGACAGAAAGCGGAGCAAAGGGGCAGGGCGGAGCGAAGGGGGCGTGGCTTAGCAGGCCAGGAGAGGACCTGCGCTCTGCCTGAGCGTGAGGGGAGGCTGCTGGAGCATCGCTGCTCCACTGGCCTCCCCAATCCACCACTCGGTGCTAAGCCAGTCTAGGTCAACTTGTCCTGGACTGGCTTAGGTAAGCAAAAATCCCGCCCTCCCCGGGGCCCTGGCATAGCGCCGCCTGAAGTGGTCGCTTCAGGTCGCCTCATGGGAGGTACGGCGCTGGCCTTGACATAAATGCGGCATTCTCACAACCAAATCCCATCCAGGAAACGCAGTCCGTGAGCAGGATGTATTTCCCGAACTTAAAGAGGACCTGTCACCAAGTAGAAAATGCTAAATAACACACATCTAGATTCACGCTGTTCCTCTGAACAATTTGCTGTTTTTATTTTTAAAATCTGTCCACCCATTCATAAGATATGGCCCCTGGAAGGTTATATGTAAGCTAGCTCCAATTCTCTTATATGTTCTTATTCCAAAACATAAGGTTACGCCCACTTGGAGAATCGGCGCTATAACCTTACAGGGGTTGTATCTTTTGAATGTGTGAACGGATTATAAAAGGAAAAAACAAATTGGTCAGGCAATAGGGAGAATCCAATGATCTATAGCATTTTATACTGGGATGGAACTTATTACTTAATAGTGGGTTATGTTGCACTGAGTTCCAGAACGGCTGGTGAGTTCAGTACAATACCATTCTGGAGCTCACTGCATTGCAACTCACTAAGGCTAGGTTCATACTACCGTCTATTGCTCTCATCCATCATAGGATAAGAGCAATGGACATTAAACAGACAAACCCCCCTCTCTTAGTCTGCATTTGCCATGATGTAATAAAAACATGGCAGGAGCTTGCTCTGTCTGTGTCTTACAGTTAATGTCTGTTGCCATCATCCTATGACAGAAACTAACATTAATAACAGTAGTGTAAATATAGCCTTAGGTTCCATTTACATAGAGTGGAACACCTTTCCCAGATGGACTTGATCATGTGAGTAAGGCCTTAGGTTTAGAGATGAGCGAACACTGTTCGGATCAGCCGATCCGAACAGCACGCTCCCATAGAAATGAATGGAAGCACCTGGCATGTACGATTTGCCGGTGGCTGGTCGCTTAACCCCCCCGCATGCCGGCCACTTCCATTCATTTCTATGAGAGCGTGCTGTTCGGAACGGCTGTTCCGAACAGTGTTCGCTCATCTCTACTTAGGTTATTTTAGTGTTTATAAGCCAACCCCAGAAGTGTATAGTAGGTATAACAGTAGTATATAGCAGGTACAACCGAAAGATTTCTGCGTGTTCAACGTATTTGGTCTGCTATGGATTTTGGCTTACAAGCATTGATGTGTGAATAAGGTCTTACACTTTAGACTAAGCTCAGCCGTATTTCTCATTCTCCAGGACTGGCGTCACTTGCTTTTATATGATATCGACTACTTTGTATGTAAATAAAGAAAAACCGAGTCACACGCGTTGATAATACAGTTTGTTCTATGATAAAGCAGATTATTCTATATTTTTCAGTAACTTCCTCTTCGTCCTATATCCAAGGCACTGGTTTATGCATTTCACTGTATGACTTGGGTATACAGGTATATAGTGGCTGCACAAGGTGGGGGAGAACTTTGGCAAATCTAGTTAATTTTGGTAAAATAATATAGCCCCCCCAAAACCCTACAATCTCTCAGCAACAGGCGAATTTTCCAGATGACGCTAACCTATCTACCTGCGGGGCTGCGTTCAGGGGACACATTCCCTTTAATTTGCTTTTCCGATGACAGGTTCTGATTCCATTTTGATGCCTAATATACGGTTCTTATGCGAAATTGTAATATTGTCATATACGTAAAGTGTTATATTATCTAAAGCTTGGAGATAAAAGGAAATTGTGCTGCAATATTTTATTCCTTTGAGAAAAAAAATACAGATTATGACAGATCCGGCAGATGGATAACAGATTATAATGTATTATAACATATCTGTCCTGTCCCTCAGGGATCCTGTAAAAGCAGAAGCCATGACACCAGGGCATTGCCTGCCGAGAGCTGCTTCAGTATAATGACGTGACAGTCTGTTTCCCGCATAATTTGACCACAGCTGAACAGTTTAGCGCTTTTTGGTACAATCCGGCACATTTGTGGCATCTTGTTTTAGACCTGCTTGAAAAGGAAATAATCCAATCCTATCCATTGGAGCCCTTATGCCTCCGCTGACCCGGAGAATGGGATATTTGTGATGGGTGGACAGGGTGTGCACAACTCTATTCATGGGAGTTGCAGAGAATGGAGTGGTACTTAAAGTCTTGTGGGCCCCGAGCAATCTTTTGTCCAGGGCCCCCTACCTCATCCCTACAGTGAATTCTTGATAGTGATGGTTACGGGAACTTTAGTGTGGTAATCTGTGGGTCTCCTTGGTTTATGGGCCAGATGGAAGATGCAATCTCAATACTGATGCCAGTGCTTATGGGCCCCTTAAGGGCTCTTGGGCCCCAGTACGACTACACCCCGTCAAGTTATGCCCCTGACTGTGTGCCTTTCTGAATGAGGGACAAAAATCTACTGATCAATGGGGATCTGAGCAGTTGGGCACCCACCAATGCAACTTAAAGGTGGTATAAATCGGGTTTTGCACAAATCAGGTTTTTGCTTTCTGAACCATACTTGGGGGAATATCAAGGGTTCACACAAGGGCCCTTTAAGATTTCTGGCATCAGAACAAAGATAGAACATGTCACTTTTATCCGTTATGGACCTGTAAACTGTTCCGTCAAGAAAACCAGGCCTATGAATAGACTAATTGACTCTCATGTTTTTTAAGCGACCATCACCCAGCCATTTTTCACTGTTGTGTGAATACGCCCTTCGACTTTTCCTTTTTCCTGCATAAAATCACGAGAATTCAGTTTGTCACATGCTCCATCACATATACATTATTACAGCCGTATTCTCCGCTAGAAGCATTGTTTCCGAGGCACTGTATATGTAATATGGAACACTAGGTATTCCGTATCCAGTCTTCCAGGCTTCTAGTCCAATTTGCTTCACCCTGAGATGAGTGACTCTAGAAATGGTAGTTACCCTATGGAGCTTGCGTAGGAAAACTTCCCTTACAATCCAACACTCATTTGGCATATTCACATACTGCAGATTTGTTGCAGAAATTTGTAAGAATTCCCCATATATTTCTGTGTGCCTGCTTCTGAAACAACCCCATGCACATGGATGAGTCCGAGTCTATCATACGTCCATCATTTCAGTCATATGTTTTGTCAACAAATCTACTGCGTGTGAACATACCCTTAGGCTATATTCATACAACTGAATTGCTCAACCATGATCTGATCAAAGTAATACAAGCACAGCTTTTTCCTGACCAAATTCTTGGATCAGATCTCCCCAGTGAAGAAAGTGGATCCATAATGAAGCGTCCTCATATGGATTCATGAAAAAAACAAGGCCAAGAATCGCTTTGGTCATGTGACTATAGCCGTAAGAAAGCCAAAACCAGGAGGGGGAATAAAACACAGAATAGGTGTTATACTTTACATCATGTTTTTTTTTGTTTGTTTGTTTTTTAAATTGACAGTCGATGATAAACTGATGTAAAACGGACAGAATTGATGAAAGATATGTGACACACTGATGAAAAATGGACGTTAAAAACTGACCATATCATACGTTTTTAATCTCTATTTTTTCCCCACTTTCTTATGCATATAGCCTAAGCCTAGATTCACACAACTGTTGTTCACAGCCATTTTAACCCTGAGGGGCGCTCTTTTTCACAGATTCCCAATACATTACTCTCATCCACAAGGCTCTCCATAATGCCGCACCTCCATACATTTCCTCCCTCATCTCTGTCTACCGCCCAACCTGTGTTTTCCGCTCACTCAATGACCTACTTACATCCACTATTATCAGAACCTCCCACGCTCGTATACAAGACTTCTCCCGAGTTGCACCACTTCTCTAGAATGCTCTACCCGGGACAATCAGATTAACTCCCAATTTCTACAGCTTCAAACACAAACTAAGGGTGCATGCACACTACGTAACGCCGGGCGTGTATGAGAGCCGTACACGCCGGCGTTACAGCAGGGCTGCCGAACACTTCCCATTCACTTCAATGGGAGCGCTCGTAACAGCGGCGTTTACAAGCGCTCCCATTGAAGTGAATGGGAAGTGTTCGGCAGTCTGCCGTAATGCCGGCGTGTACGGCTCTCATACACGCCCGGCGTTACGTAGTGTGCATGCACCCTAAAAACGCATCTTTTCAGACAGGCCTATCACAATCTCTAACGTAAACCCTTCTGTACTATAAGTAGAATCCCCAAAATGTAACCCTCCTCTGTCCCCGCTCCCACATTTCCCCACATGATATGATGCCATTTCAGGCTAACTTTATAGGTCCAAGCTCCATCCACATGTTAAAGGACATGACTGGTGACGGCTCATAAAGTTTTATGTTTGGGTAATGACAGTCACCTCTATTACAAAATTGTCTGACCTCTGCATAAGCAATGCCGCCCCTGCTACCTCTTGTGTCACCCCCTCTACCTCATACAATGTAAGCTCTTTTGAGCAGGGCCCTCAGTCCCATTGTGTGAAATGACTTTCTTTGTAATGCATCTTTCTGTCTTTATTTGAACCCTACAAATTGTACAGCGCTGCAGAATATGTTGGCGCTATATAAATAAAATGTATTATTATTATTAATACATTACATTATATGGAGGGATCAGTGAAAATAGACAAAAATAGAGCACGACCTATATTTTGATGGTCTGTTACAAAGTTAGGCTGGAGATGGGGGTTTAGTTTAGGAGTTAATCCTTAGTTTATCCTGGACAACCCCTTTAAGGGTGCATTCACACGGTGTAACGTGCCGCGTGATGTGGCACGTGTACGCCGCGTGACCCTTTGCGTGCCGTACACACTCCCATTCATTTCAATGGGAGCGGGGATCGTATGCGCCGCGCTAGTTTGCGGCCGTGTATAAATGCACGGCCGCAAACTAGCGCGGCGCATACGATCCCCGCTCCCATTGAAATGAATGGGAGCGTGTACGGCACGCAGAGGGTCACGCGGCGTACTCGTGCCACATCACGCAGCACGTTACACCGTGTGAATGCACCCTAAGGCTGGGGCCCCACGTTGCGGAAACGCAGCTTTTTTTGTTGCAGATTTTGTTGCTGTTTTTTGAGCCAAAGCCAGAAGTGGATTGAGCAGAAGGGAGAAATATAAGAATTTCCTATATATTTCCCATTCCTTTTGTTGCCATTCTTGGCATTGGCTAAAAAAACTGCAACAAAATCTGGAACAAAAAAAGCTGCGTTTCTGCAATGTGGGGCCTAAATTTTTAGCAAATAAAAAGTAAAAAAAAATCCTGTTGTAATATGAACTTTCTTAGTGTTGTTCTGACTGCAGCTAGCCGTGTAAGCAGTGGGTCATTCCTGACCTCATATTCCTCTATTGTACCAGTTTCTTTTATTATTACTATATACTAAGATTTAGAAATGTGTTATTGCGTGTATGTCAGGTCAGGTAAGGACTAGAGAAGTTGTTCTCACATCTGTACACGGCCCTGGATGCGGCAACCAGATTGAAAACATCCATTTTTATTTTATTCACGGTACTGAAAAAGTTTATATGGAAAATTCAGCAAATTGAGTCACAAGATGGATGATATAATTACTGAAATGAAGTCATGAAAATTTTGTGTAAAAAGATGAGGCGACAAAAGGGTAATAAAATTGCACACCATAAAATTGGACTGGGCCAACCTATCCAAAACTGAGGGGACGGCTCGTTGCAAAAGTGACCATTAAAAGGCAAATACATTTTTGGCACGGGCGGCCAGTGTTACATCTGCCTGCCCTTGGACCTTTCTAGACACAAAGAGGGGATAAAGGCCGTTTTTCTCCTTCCTGTGAGAAGAGGGGAAGATCAGTTTCATTGCTTGAGGAGTTACTAAACAACATGCTGGAAAACTTCCAAGTGCGACAATAAGTGCCTCTGACCTTCTCAAGCACTTATTATTTTCCCCATATACAGCTGGATAATTGTAACGTGCGTTTCCAGCCAGGCCTAAGGCAAGATGTTCACTCACATCCATTCTTACGTAACTAAAAAGTCTGTCTTGATCTGGTCATCGCTGAAGCAAATATCATTTTGTTATTCCCATGTTAATAAATCCTCTCTGATAATGAAATTTGTCCATCTTGTATGGCCTACGCGATTATCAGGCCATCAGGTCTCTTCTTCTGTAGTGGGAAGCTCCGTCTACTGTAGATATAGTAGAAATGTCATTAAGGATAAGGCCCCATAGAATAGGAATAATTGTATAATAGAATTTAAAGGAACGTACATATCATGCAGAATCTTCCTTGGGACATTGTTCTTTTGATGTCTGACCCTTCAAAAGTGTTCATTTGTTTATTTGGGGGGGGGGGTCATAGCCCCGTTTTCTTGCACCTTGATCTGCAGTTCACGCAATCCAACCACGTGCGTGGTTCGAGGAGCACCAGGATGAGTTTACCATACTCCCTTGGCCAGCAAGTTCCCCGGACTTGAACCCAATCGAGAATCTGTGGGACCACCTTGATCGGGTTGTTCGCACCATGGATGCTCAACCGCGTAACCTAGCAGAGCTGGTCACGGCACTAGAGTCGGCACGGCTCAACATACCAGTGATATCATCACAACATCCCCTCTCTTCCTGCACATCTCGCAGCGGTCCGCTCTGTCACAGGTGGTTATTCTGGATTTTGACAGGTGGTCATATTAATGTGACTGGATTGTGTATGTCCAATGAAGAGATGACAGTAAGGACTGCAACCCAATGGAGGTAACCCGAAGATGGTGGTAGTAGAAGTGACCGTGGTGATGAAACATGGTAGGCTGAGTATACTCCTCCAGCCCACCTCCCAGGCTGGACACTGATGAGGGGGGCCTGAGTGGTACCTGATGTTCAGGTACCATCAGGTGATACAGTGTTGCTTCCCAATAGGGGTAGTAGTCTACAACTGATTTACTACATCCAGGTTTGGGATGAAGGATGTCCAGACTGTGATGGTGATGGGGTGCCTTTTCTCCATTCCAAATAAGTAATATACTCTACATCTTCCAGTGTGTAGATACCTAGAGGCCGAACACAATGAATTCCCAAGGCCCGAATACCTGTTTGCCAAATGGGTCCTAGAATACACAGAAGCACAACGCCTATCTTCCTCCTAGGCTGACACCCAGTCTCTTATGAAATGACATTTGTATCTTCTCCCTCAGGGGCTGCTGAAAACACAGGCAGAGTTCCTGTTCCAATGCCAGCACACACTACAACTAAGGAACTCTAACAGCTCTTTGGAGACTTAGGGCCTCCAAGCTCTGCCCAGTGACCTGGTCTGTACCAAACCCTCTAAGACAGAGGGGTAGCCAACCAAGGATAAATACTATGGTGGAATACATGAGAGAAGCTGCAAACAAACAAAAATACATAAAATAACATATTTTCAACCAGTGGCACATAACACCGTAACGTAAAATAAATATAAGCCGTGTCCACCTATTTCTTATATTCCCATCTCATTAGCTTCTGCTGCTAAGGTCGTATTTTACTTAGTAACAGGTGGTAGACAGGATAGGAGCCCTCTAGTGGCAGGACTTTCAAAACTGTTTTTAGAGTGGGAAATGTCTTATATTTTTTAAGGTTTTTCAGTATGTAGATATGGCTACATCTACATCGGTAGTCATGGACATATCCTTTGGTGACTTTGCCCAGAACTCTTAGATGCAGACCTGTGCTGTGTCTTAAGGATGGGATAGCTGTAGGCAATGTACCATTTCTTGCAGGATTCCTATAGCGTATTTTATTTTTGTTCTTGTAGAACAGGCACTTTGAGACCTTTACAATCATCACAGCTTGAACAACACGCTCTTCTGTGTTTAAGACTCTGCTCCGACTTTCGAAACCTCTGTCTCTGGAGTTTTCTTTCGTCCAATACGTAATTCAGTATATTATAGAGACAAAAAAATATCTCAAATACTTGATAAGCCAGGGAATCAACTTTTTTTTCTCACATTAATAGGGTTATTGAGACATCAGTTATTTTTTAACAATTTTTTTGTTGGGTTTGATACTTCTGGCTAGCTAAGTAGATGACACATGGAAGTGCCAAGAGGGTTCTAGGAACTTGAAAGCAGATGAAGTAGGATTTCATTACTTTTCATGCTTGTGTGTTTGTGCTCTTTCTTATGGCGAGTTCACATGCAGGGTTTTGCTGTGGAGGGAATAAATCTGTAAAGTAAGGCATTGTGCAAGCTTTAAAACTGTAGAACAGCAGATCCTATTATGTCATATCCATTGCAGCAATCTAGTTCAGTTTACCAATGCACTAGGAAGTTGCGTATTATTTTACTTGTTCCGTTTCTCCTATATAACAGTTTGTTCTCGTGTTGGATTTGCAAATACAGCTGAAATTCTATATTACAGGATCCCAGCAAAAGTACAAATCTGGTGCTCAGACTAGGATCTAAACAAGGATTAGCCTCATTTAAAGGAGACCTATCAGCACCTCCAACAAGTCCAGCTATTGTATCATGTAATAGTCTCTGGCACAGTTGGAATTTTTTCTTTTGGACTGGTGGAGGTGGAAAAGACCACTGACACACATCATAATCATTTATCAAAATCAATTCAGCTATTCCAAAGATATAAGCCCTTATAGTCTTGATGCACATTAGGGTATACCAGCCAAGTGGGCAGTAACATTTCATGGCATACAGCACAGAGACAGAATCCATGATGTTACTGTTACTTGACCAGTATGTTCTCATTCGAATGGATACTAAAAGGGCCTATATCTTTGGAAATGCTGAACAGATTTGGATAGATAAAAAATAAACACGTGCCTTTAAGATGTGTCATTGGGCTTTTGAGACCTAGTGACATGGCATAGCATGAACCCGTGTTACTCATATGCATGGGGTGTGGTTTGTCTTCAGTTTGCATATGGATTTTGGCATGGACTCAAAAATTCAACATGTGTGAACTTGGGGTTATCCAGTTAATAATATATTTAAGATGGCTCAGAATAGGAGTCCTGATATAAATAGAGTTACTTGCCTTCACTCGTCCCCATGCAGGTTTTGAGCAGGCTAAATAGCATCTCAAGGCGCTTCCTATCACTGGTGGTAGCAGGTCATGGCCAGCAAGCCCAAGGTAATATGTGCAAAACCGTCTAGTCATATGTAGAGATGAGCGAACAGTAAAATGTTCGAGGTTCGATATTCGTTTCCAGTAGCCCCTCAATATTCGACTATTCGAATCGAATATCGCATCCTATTATAGTCTATGGGGAGAAAATGCTCGTTTCAGGGGTAGGCAACATTCGATCAAATTATACTTAAGTCCACGAGTGAGGGTCGGGCTGGATCCTCCGAGAAGTCTTCTCCGTGCAGTGACCCCGCACCATCTTCCGGCTCTTCATTCACTCTGCCAGGCATCGGGCCTGGGCAGAGCCGACTGCGCATGTCCGCTTGTGGTGCGGGCATGCGCAGTCGGCTCTGCCCAGGCCCGATGCCTGGCAGAGTGAATGAAGAGCCGTAAGATTCCGCAGGGAACCTGCACAGAGAAGACTTCTAAAGGTAGGAGAAGAACCAGCGTTGATTGGCCGACTGTATAGCATTTGGCCAATCAATACTGGTTCTGCATCGAACATTTACATTCGAATAGCGAGTGGTACTCGATCGAGTACGAGTATTTCGAATACCGTAGTATTCGATCAAATACCTACTCGATCGAGTACTACTCGCTCATCTCTAGTCATATGTTGTTCGGATATGTGAGATGTCTTGGCTTCTCAGATGATGACCACTGATGGTCACAGTTATATTGCCAATAACAACTGTCAGTTCTTGGACATGGTGGTTTTTAATATTGTCACCCAACACTTTTATAGGAGCCCAAATAAAAGAGTCATTTCCCCCCCATTACTACTGGATTGCCCTTGGCGCAATTGAGACAAAATGTATATAAACCCCCCACCATTGATCCATACCAGTAAACCCCATTCTCGTACAGTGGATTGATGCACTCGGATTCATGGCATGCCGTCTGGTCAATGAGATGACAGCGCAGACAGCACTTCTACTACTGCCTTCTGCCTATAAGTGGTGTTACCAGGATCCTTCCAGCATTCAGATTACATAGTACGTAGTTTTAATTATCCCTGTATGACGGCATTGTTCATGGAGTATGTTATCAGTAATGTGGAAACGGTAGTCACATCGCCTACAGAGATGATAACAACATCTGCTGCTTGTGGCCAAGAAACCACATCACTGTTCAGTGTTATTCATGCATTTATTTTGGTAGCCCAATAAGATAAGACAAAAACAGGATAAAGCTATTATTTTTTTCGGCTGTCATTGGCTCCTGTTTTTAAAGAGGACGTTTCATGTCTTCTACGATGTTATATACCGCTGCAAAGCTGACAGTGTTCTGAATTCAGTGCCCTGCCGATTTTGCAGGTATGTGCCCCAGTACAAGAGATATCGGTGCCAATAGTTTCGGCTACCTATATCACTGCACTGTCAGAGGGGTGGCCTCACAGCTCGGCGTCATTGCTGGACGGTGCGGAATACCCTCACAATACAAGTCTATAGACGTTTACCATCAGGGGAGTGTTCTACACCACCCAGTGATGACGCTGAGCTGTGATCCGGCCCCTCTGACAGTGCAGGGATATCAGTGCCGAAACTAATTGCATCAAAATCTTTGCATCCGTGGCACATGCCTGGAAAACTGAAAATGCACTGAATTTAATCTCCTGCCAACTCGCAGCGATATATAACATGACATATCGATATACACCTTTGCAAACAAATTTATTGTGTTGTCCCAATAAATCTTAATTATTAATACTTTTGGCCCTTGTCCACTACAGTCTATAAATTTTGGCCTACATTTTCTGGATTTAAGATGGCTCGGTGACTGGGACTCCATGCATCTTAGTGATCTATGATGCTAAGAGACCCTACCTCCCGTTACTGTGCTATGCCATACTATATACAGTACAGGGCAGTAAAGCTGGGTAGAGATATGGACTCCTAGCGTGATATATTTCTATGTTACTTGCAGCCTGGGCCTTGGACTGGGTTTATTTGGTCTGTAGTTTGTTGTCTGTTACTACGGAGTTGCATAGTCTGCAATGGATAATTTTGAGACCTGTCTTTAGAAACAATATCTCCACCCTTCCCCATGTGCATTCAATCTCAAGTACTTGGTGAGTAGCAGAACACCCCCTGACATCTGCTCCTGCAGGAAATGTGGGCTGAATAAATCGGATAACAATTTTCAGATCGGAGGGTTTCTTTAAATGAGATGGTTACAGTGATATTGTTTGAAGTCACGTTGCGGAAATATGGCAACGTCATTGAGGTTTCATGTTATTGTGTTGCCCTAGCCTAAAGGCCATGTCTATATTTTTGTTATGTAGCCATCACGTATAGGTACAATTATGTGCAATCCGCACAAGTGATTTCTCATCAAAGGCCAATTATTATCCGACACATTTTTAACACGTCTGTACCACAAAGATGTGGTATTGTAGAATGTTTTCTAATTGTCTGCACATCCTGCAAAACCACAGTCAGATTTCCACTTTGATGTTTGTTATTAGGAAGTAATTGCATCTGGTAGGCCAGAACCACAAATGCAGCCCTTATGGCATTGTCTGCGCCAATTTTGGATGCAGTTTTTTGAGACCAACTGCCTAGTACAGGGCTGTGGAGTCGGTAAGGCAGACCACCGACTCCTGATCCGAATTTGTGGCTGGCAGCAGCAATTCAACTGGTTTTTGCTCTGGACGAATCTGTCCCATGTAATTTTAGCCTTAGACCAGTTTTGTGTTTTTTAAGTTTTTTTTTTATTTTTTTATTAAAGTTTTCTAATAAATACAAAAAAAAAAGTCAAAAACAAACAGTTCAATATTTTGTCCCGGCACCAAAAATCACAATCTATATCTGAGAAATAGATTATCAAAATTCTTTAGATAACAAATTCTAAGACCCTTCATGAGACAAATCCGCTGTCGCAGTCCCCATGTGGTTTTGAAAACAAGTCCCAGATAGATCCTGGGTAGAAGGGCATCATAGATGAGGTATATGGCAACCAAAGTGCACTAGAACCTGGGATACATTGTACAAAGGACTGTCTATTTGTGAGTTCTGCAGTTCAGCCGCGGAAATAAAGCTGCAACTGGTGATAAGACTTGGTGGCAATTTTTTGTAGCCAAACACAGAAGTGTGTACAAAAGAGATAAGTTGTTGTCTATACTTTGGATCCACTCCTTGCGTTGGCTTATAAGTGGCTACAAAAACTTAATGTGTGATTCCACTCCTTGTGTTGGCTTATAAGCGGCTACAAAAACTTCATGTGTGATTCCAGCCTTACGTTGTTGTCATAGTAGATCTAGCAGAGAGAGAGTTTTTGTTATGGATAAGTACATTGACCTTCAAGTGCACCAGGATTGTGCCCGATTTGCCTATAAACAGCCACAAGTGCTCTGTTTTTTTTCTCTGCAATTGCCACCCAATGCTTGAGCTATGATGGACATTTTCAGACTTTGACCTCGTCACAGCTGCCTGTAGAGAAATCTGACATATAAGGCCTCATGCACAGGACCGTGTGCAAATTGCAATTCGCAAAATACTGCTCCGTGCGGTGTATCAGCTTGTGTACAGCATCGGTGCTATGTGTCCAAAATTAGAGTCAGTACTGTATAAGTTTGTCAACCTGCGGGTAGCTAGGTAACTGTTCCGGAAATACGGACATCACACAGATGATATCCACATGACATCCATCGTTTTCTGTGTCCTATAAGCTTCTGTGGGTTAGACACACAGCCCGCACATGGATCTGGGGAAAACACGGTAGGCCCATTGAAATGAATGGGTCAGGGTGCTATCCAGGATAGCACACTGAAATAGCACGTGTGCATGAGGCCTAAGGCCCGGTACACTTACCGGCTCATTTACATATTCCTAAAAAGATGGTTATCTGTATATTGCGTCATTGACATATAGTCTCAAAGCTGTGTCTCTTCTCCCTTGGCACAGTTATGGGTTTGGGAGTCACTTTTGGACCTGATAAATATCTTTTGAAGGAATTGTAAACCTGCAGCCATACATTATTTTACTGAACTAACATTTCTAACTGTAGAGTAAATACAATGGTCTGTATATTGGATGTCACCTTCGAATTGGCTTCCCAGAAACTGATGGTTAGCTATCATATTGTCAGCATGCTCAAGCTATAACAAAGAAACAATTTCCTGGGAAGGTAATTCGAAGGCGACAAGCAATATGGCTGCCCTTCCTATTGTCACCTTTGCAAAAACGGGCCCCGCTGCTAAACAATGGTGCAATTTATGGGTAAGCAACAGGTGAAATTGAAAAATGGATTGAAGTTATATGGAAGAAAAGTCAAATAGTTCATAGGTTATGTCAGGATAGTATTTATCCTCTATCCATAAATCCCTAATTGGCGGGGGTCTGACCACTGCGACCCCCACAGATACCAAAAACGGGGTATTCTTCCCCCAACTGGTTTAGCCAGGCTGACTGATGGTGGACAGTGCTCCCAATCACATCATTGGGAGCACTGGAGATAGCCGAACACAATGAATAGAGTATTGCATTGCTCCTTAATATAGCACGTTACTGTTTTTTAGGTTTTGTTTCTAACCAGATGTCAAGTTATTTGCATGCAAATGTATTTATGTTTCTACCTTTATATTGCACAAGCCTCTCTACTTGTGTTTTATCCTGTAATTTTTCGGCTTTGTTCATTTTTTATCTTGTTGACATCACCATTGATTCTGAATATTGTATTCATTACAGAGGTATTTCAGTTTCAGCAAATAAATATTATTCTTTGTATGATGAAGAGTTATAAAATTTTCCAATATACTTTCTGTCTGAATGCTTCGCCGTGTTCTAGGTCTCTGCTTGTTTTTATTCAATAGGCATCTTTATAATTCTATTCAAATGGATACGACTTCTGCACAGGTGCACGTCTTGTTACAGTAACAGTAGGGTAATTTCATAGCGGTGTTTAGTAAAGAGATGAATCATCCATCACGTGACGTCACGGACAGGTTTTATAGGCTGAAAGTAAACAATGAAGATTCTATTTATATGTTTTGCTTTCTGAGTCCCGGTTCACATCTGCGTTCGGTATTCCGTTTGGGGAGTCCGCTTGGGGAACGCCCGAATGGAATACCGAACGCATTGACTAGTGGTGAGCAGTGAAAGCACACGGACTATAGACTATAACGGGGTCCATGTGTTTTCCACGCAGAGGAAAGTAGTTCATGAAGTACTTTTCTCTCCGCATGATTTGTGCGGACATCGCGCGGAAACCATACGGACCCCATTATAGTCTATGGGGTGTGTGTGCTTTCATAAGCTCACCACTTGTCAATGCGTTCGGTATTCCGTTCGGGGGGTCCCCAATTGGACTGACCGAACAGAATACTAAACTCAGATGTGAACCAGGCCTTATATAGCGACATCATTTTCTGCAGCAATGCCAATACTGTCCCAAGGAGGGCGCACAATCTAGATTCCCTATCAGTACGTCTTTGGTGTGTAGGAGGAAACCCATATAAACTCCTTGTAGGTGTTGTCCTGGATTAGGACTCCAGTGCTGCTCCAATTATTGCTGTTTTCGGTGAGATGATTTATTGCAGGGCAGATATGTGCAGCAAGGTCACCATATCTTGGGAAAATTGTTAATAGGGCTAAAAATATGAATAAGGATAGGGGATCATTATCAGATTGGCGGGGCTGTGACACCAACATCTCCAGCTCAGTAGCTGGCACATAGAGAATGAAGCAGGAAGCAGACAGCACCGTTCTCTGCGCAGTGGCTAAATCGAGTCACTGCAGCTTAGGCCCTGTTTAAGTAAGTGAGAGCTGATCTGCAGTTGCATGGCCTGGCCTCTACACAGAGAACAGAGCTATCTGCGTCCTCCATTTTCTACATATCGGCTTGTTAGAACACTTGATCGGCAGAGGTGCCTGGTGTCGTCCTCCATTTGATCGGATATGATGATGTGTCATCAATATTTACGTGTGTTTTTTGTCTTTTTCATAAACATGTAAATAAAACCCACCATAATAATAAATATAATTTAATACAGTAGTTATTAGCTTTTTCTAATTACAGGAAAGGGAAGTAATATTCAACATGAATTACTTTTTCATATGACATTTTGGGAATACATATTATTATTATGGTGGGTTTAACCTTTACTTTGTTTCAATTTGCTTGTGATGAAATCTTCTCTTAGACACCTCGCTAAAGAAGAGTCGGTGTGCACGGCAGGGTCATAGCAATCCTTCTGCTGCATGTAAATGAGGTTACCCCGGCCCTCTAGGCTCTCCCTAATGACCAAAGGTGGATGGTGGCATCTCGTCTGGCTGATCACTCTCGCTAGTTTGTAAATCATCTGAGCAGCGGAATGTTCACGTGAGTCTCCTCCACTATTGGGAAGCTCAGAGAGGGCCAAAGTGACCTCATATGGCTGTCATAGAGAAAACCTCTTATGCTATTTACAGTAGTGGCTTCTTGTGTATACACTGACTTACAGTTGGCAGGGCTTCTTATAGATTTCAGTCCAGGTTTCTTAAAGACAGGTCTGTGGGTAGACCAAAGCACCAACTCCTATAACTTTCCACCGATTCCACCAAATCAAACTCCTTCGTAAATAGTGACAGCCGTGGTCATTCAGATGCAGTAAAGCTCCTCTAATAAATCTGTTGATTGAATTCCCAATATTGAAAGTAAATATGTAACAAACTCTGCATGTTAATAACAATATTAATAATAGTATAATGTAATTAAAAATACAGAATGGTCAACCTTCTCTCCCATTGGTATTGGGTACCAGTGAAGTTTCATGCCTTAATTCCTGAGATTGATCCAGTATGTGAGATGTGGGATAGAGGAGGGTTCCACGTTGCACATCTTCTGCCCTGATTTCCTTTTGGGACGGTGTGAAGCGAATCATCCTCCAGGTCACAGAGACCTCACACCCCTTGGCCCCGCTCTGTCCCTCCTCCATCATTGCAAGTCTCGGTGCATAGATGCACACACTTCTTGTCTAGATTTCTGATCATGGCGACTCTTGCATGTATTTTGCAGTGCTGGAAACAAGTGGAACCTCTTCTTTTTTCCCCCCGTCTGGATTTTGAAGGTCAATGACTCCTACTAGTTAGTTCCAGTAACTTCTCAGATCTTCAGCTCCTTCACCGGGAACCTAAGATAAACTTAAAATAATAAAGTAACCTATTCTTATCTAATAAATCAACAGATAATGACTTGCAATCTCCATTTTTAGCATTTACAGCTAATTTACAGTTCTCCCTGAGCTGGTTGGGTGGAGAGTAGCTGCTATGATGTTTACTATAGACATTACATGTGAAAACAGAAAATTCTGATTCATATCTCTCTCTTACATACTCCAAAACCCAAGCAGGATCATATAGGACATTGTAGAGAAGTACTGAGCAGCATTGATGTGAATAAAGCATTTGGGGTGAGATAGAAGCTTGCTATTAATTGCTTGCAGTGTCTTCCCTGCCTTTTTCACACAATTCCATTGACTTCTATGTAAGGACTCACTCAACACACGGTCCCATAGACTTAAATAGATCTATTAACACAATTATCTGAGAATAAATAGAACATGCTATTTGTCACACCGATTTCAAGGATCCCTCAATGGATTCATGTGACATCTGATTACCCTTGGATGTGAATGTTCAGTAGAAAGTACTGTTGTGTGACTTTAACCTACGACTGTAATCTGACAGCTCTGTCACCTTCAGATCAACATCAGCAGAGATTTCAGAGTGAATGTCAGCTTAGCAGAGAATAGAAGCTTGAGAAGACCTAATAAATGGAGAAAGAAGCATTTTTATTTGTCCTTCAGTAAATCCTATAAAATGATACAAATAATTTTTGGTAACTTATTTTCGTATGCATGCTTTTTATTATTTTTTTTGTTAAGACGCTCTTTTATCGGCCTTGAGCAGTTCTGGAACAATCTGTTCTTAGAACAGAAATCACTCTAATCACTTAAATAAGCAGCAAAGTTTAATTATATTAAATTATAGCAGACAGGCTTATATCCTCTTGTGTGTCCTTTGGCCCTTTCATACGGTGTATTATTTGGACAAGTATAGGTTATTTTATTCCGTACTGGAGTGCTGCATAGAAATATCAAATTAATAAAGGAGAATGCAGATGTCTTATAGTTAATTGCAGAGGCTTGAGCGTAAAAAAAAAACTACAAGAAAGAAGTAAAGCGCCATGATACATCGTGTCGGGAGTTTATTGCCCGTTCTGGCCCTTGAGAAGCGCTGGATATATTGTAATACAGGAAATCATTACTGTCAGGATCGCTCATCCTTCCTGATTTATGGCCGTCATTTGCCATTTCATTTTGTAATTCTAGAACAAATTAAGACCTTGCTCTTGATAAACAGGTAGCACTCTCTTCCAACATGTAAATTTTATGCTATTCAAATATCTTGTATGGTTTTACAAGGGAAAATATCGTCAGGTTCCCGTAGGGTTTTTTTTTTCCTTGGGTGTTTTTTCATATGAAAAAATGTAGTATCCAGATGTTAGCTGCGAGCAATTGTGAAAATGCAATTTTCCATTTTACATGGTGTCTTTTTAAAACTGTGTTTTGGGTGTTTGGAGCATCTTGTGTGGATTTTTATAGCATTTGGTAAGTCATAGGCTGATCTATACGTTGTGGTTTTGTGATATGATTTTTTTCCCTATATTACAAGACTAGCTTCTGCCCACGACTTCGTCTGCATGTTGTTGGTGTCTATGATCTGCCTGCTGCGGCGTTTCCGCAGCTCTCAAGCTGGCCTGCCGCTGAACTTGTTCCTTGTGCTGTGCCTGTGATTATTCCAGCATCTCAGCAGCTTGCTGGGACGCCATATAATGAGCGTTTTGTTGGCATCGATGATCCGCCTCTTCCAGCGTTTCGACTGCTCTAACAGCCAGTTGACGCCTAGCTTGCTCAATCCTCCTCAGCGCCACTTGAGGAGAAGTGTGTTGACTTCTGGCTACCTTCATAGCTCTCATTTTTTGAGAATTTTGCAACAAATTAGATTTTCTTTTTCCCGCCATGTTTAAAATTGGAAAATTGCCAATTTGGATGCCATCTCAGTGTCTCAGTACTCTGCCTGCAGTGTCTGCTTCTCACCTCCTGTATTTGTCTTCCCCCTCCTCCCTCCAAATGAACACTTATGCAGATCAGATAATATGCAGAAGCTTGTACAGAATGGACTTCGTGTTATCTGTGTGTTACCTAAGGATAGGTCATCAACTCTTGTAAACCATCTTAAGACTGGCGCACTATATGCAAGTCTTACTACACTGGAGTTAGTGTGTCTCAGCCACCTCTCCCGTCACCTATATAGCGCTGTGCTCAGCCCTCTGTAAAGAAAGTAGCAAATACAAAACTACAAAATGTGCAATCCTGCTGTCAAGATGACCAAAATTGATATGTTCGGCCAGCACCCATTTCATGTGTATGGCTATTTATATTGCTTCCATCAGCAGTTCCCACATTTTACGCCTTTCATATCCTCTTTTCCCTCTATATTGAAAAGACATTTGTGAGAAGTTCATCCCCGCTCCGGTAGACAATCACATACAGAGCAATTCATATTGTTACATGGTTTCCCCATTGTGGATAGTCTCAGGGGAGCGATCCTATATCTGGCCTCTGCTACAGGGTATTGATGGAAACGCTCTTGTTCGAGTACGGTTTACTTCTTTATCAATGAAATTCTTTCCGGTCAGATTGCTAGTGTTATTTTCTAGTAAAAGAAAAAAAAAATTGGAAGAAAGTGTTTGATCGATCGCTAGATAGAACAGCGATGTTTTTCTTAGCAGTCATTCTTATAAATCAGCACAACTGTGTTTTATGGAGTCGACACAAATGAAGAAGGATTTCGGTCACTAAGACTTGTAGTATATAACGGTTTGCTGATTGTGTCTCATTGGATTTCTGGGAGAGCTGTGCAGTCAGCACCATGTAAGAGGCCAGTGACTGCAGAGCTATCCTCAAACTGCAGGGATATGTGCTGGATATGTGCTGGATATGGGGTAAGAGTGGGATTTGAGCGGCATTTCTGCTTTTTTTTTGTTTGTTTGTTTTTTTCTGGATTGGATGTGCAGTAGAAAATAGTCTCAAATCAGCAGGTTGTTGGGGCCCCAGTGGTTAGGCAAATGCAGCCTTTTTATTGTTTACATTGCTCCGCACACCTATGTGCATTATACCTATAGGTATGCCCTGCACAACCATGCAGGGCCATACGTAAAGGGGGTGTAGAGGTAGCAGGCGCTACCAGGTCCTGGAGCTCAAGGGGGCTAACGGCACCTCAGCAACATAAGAAGACACCAGTATTATAGTGGGTGCCCAGTTAGGATGGGTTCACACCTGCGCTCATCGTCCAGTCTGTGTAATCCGGCCGGTTTCCATCTTCTGCCCCACAAAACCGGACAGGAGACGGAAACCCAGCGGTCAATTTTCAAACCCATTCACTTGAATGGCTTTGCAAAGGCGACCGCTAGTGTGCATCTTCTGCCTGTCCACGGGGAAACTGTTTTTTTTCAGCTGAACTCAAAGTCGGACATGCAGGACTTAGTATCTGGTTAAAAAAAAAGCGGTTTCCCCGCAGACAGGCATAAGACACACACAGGCGGTTACCTTTGCAGACCCATTCAAGTGAATAGGTTTGAAAACTGACTGCTGGGTTTCTGCCTCCTGTCCAGTTTCGCGGGCAGAAGATGGAAACCGGCCGAATTGCACAAACTGGACGACGAGCGTGGGTGTAAACCCGCCCTTACAGATTTTGCACTGGGGACCAGACGCCTCAAGTTATGCCCCTACGACTGTTTGTTTTAATGGACCGCACACCGACCAATTCTTCTTTTATGGTCCCATATACACAACTGTGTACTATGACTGGTCTGTGAGCCTGGACACAAATCTATTCCTACACATTTTGAGGGCCGGGCTCATATGTTGAAATGTATGAGTCTGTGGAAACAAGGGACAGCACGCAGATGATATTACTTGAATTAGACCTTTCTACAGATCACCTTCTTAAGGATTATCATCGATATTGTTATCTCCAAAACCATTTGAAAGGGGTTAATCTGCAAATGTATATGCACCACAGAAAGAGAATATCGTCAGGACTGGCCCTGTTACGTTTGTAACAGGGCCAGTTAATTCGTTTACGAATCTATAAGATTCCTTGACAGTGTAAAAGTAGTCGGTATGATATTACTCACAAGCTAGATTTGCAAATCAAAGACAGAAAAATATCTTGTTTTATATATAGCCCTTGCCTTGCTGGGGAAGTCACGTGATATACTTCACTACATCCCTGATGGGAACAGGAAGAACTCTGACCATAGGCTCAAAATAAGAGCTGGATCAATCGGTTTTGACTGATTTATCAGACAGTCCACAAAACTCCAAAGAGCTAATTTGCATATTGACAAAACCGGAGGCAGCAAATCCCAAGGGGAAAACACTCTTTGATTCAGGTGACCCTAACCTATCTATCTGCAGGCTGGGTGGATATACTGTTGTGATGAGAGAAGCCCCGCTTGTACATGTATCATTACTTAGTTATATTGTTCATGTATAAATCATTAGTGAATGTAGTGTTTATGCAGGAGTCATCCGTATATTACTGAGATATGAGTGTATCCAATGAATGTCAGGGGTGAGACACTTTGCAATCACAAGACCAGACCTCCTGGACAAGCCAGGTTATTGCTTTAAAACTTCTTGGCCTCATCAGAAAGCAGTCAGATGCAAGAGAAGGGAAATTGACCTCAGCCATCTTTCCAAGGTTCGGATGGAACCAGTCATTTTCCAGCTTTCCCAAAATGACAGAATGGGGAGGAGGGGGTACCATGGCAGTAGGTGCATCTTCACAAACCAGGAGCTTCACCTTAAAAAAAAAAAAAAAAAAAAAAAAAAAACTTGGAATTTTGTCACACCTTGGAAGCCAGCAAACAAGCTGGGTGTGCCCAGTCCATCTGCGAGCTCCTCCGAGCTCCATGGAAACAAAAGAACTCCTAAGGTTTTTCTGTTTTCTCCTCTTTATTTTTACAACCGTTTTGCTTGTTTGTCATCTTGTCGTCTTTATATATCAGCACTGAACCCCTTGGGTATTAAATCATTCTTTTTAATGGTACTTTGTGTTTGCTCTATGAACCCATTACCTTTTTAACGTCTGATTGTATCTGGCTGTTAGAGAGACGCGTGCATATGTGAGTGAAGTTTCTACTGAGATTAGTTCTAATTCAGTAGTGGTGGCAGCATGCGTTTGGTTGTGTGGACTGTGTTGGCGTGTGATTTATGTTTCGGTTGCAACCTGAGTGAAGGGTGAGTGCAAAATGTTCGAGGTTCGATATTCATTTCGAGTAGCCACTCAATATTCGACTACTCGAATCGAACCCTATTATACTCTATGGGGGGGAAATGCTCGTTTCAGGGGTAGGCAACATTCCATCAAATTATACTTACCAAGTCCACGAGTGAGGGTCGGGCTGGATCCTCTGAGAAGTCTTCTCCGTGCAGCGTCCCCGCGGCGTCTTCCGGCTCTGAATTCACTCTACCAGGCATCGGGCCTGGGCAGAGCCGACTGCGCATGCCCGCACTACAAGCGGGCATGCGCAGTTGGCTCTGCCTAGGCTCAATGCCTGGCAGAGTGAATGAAGAGCCGGAAGACGCCGCGGGGAAGCTGCACGGAGAAGACTTCTAAAGGTAGGAGAAGAACCAGCGTTGATTGGCCGACTGTATAGCATTCGGCCAATCAATGCTGGTTCTGCATCGAACTTTTACATCCAAATAGCGAGTGGTACTCGATCGAGTACAAGTATTTCGAATACCTACTCGATCGAATACTACTCGCTCATCTCTATGCAAGACTAAGAGAGCGGATTGTATTGTTGCATTGATACATCCAGTTATTTGGTCCATATTTTTTAATAACTGGTTAGCACCTTTAATGGTGTGTTGTTAGAGAGATGTAAGGGGGTGCTCTGTGCTGAGATATTGAAAAACAAGGTGTCCATAACTGTTCCTGCACTGGGGCCCTCAGCGGTCAGTGTCCGCTCCTGGGCCATCTAGGGCTTTGTGCTAGGCGTAGACTTACAGGGTAGCTCTGCTATAAAAGTACGTTTGCAAGCTGAGTGTTATGATGGAGTCACATTATGAATTTTGCAGAGGGACCCGCCTTGCAAACTCCGCCGCAGCAATTTTGCTGCTGCTCCTAATCCCGTTCACGGCAATGAGAGCTTTGAGTGGAATCCAGCATGACTCTTATTTTTCCCGCTAGTAGAAAATGAAGCCTCTGACTCCCGTTGAAATAAATAGGGGTTGGCGGTAATTTTGCAGCAGATTCTATCGCAAAAAAATTCCACCATATGATCCTAGCCTTATGGGGACAGTGTAGTGTGCAGCCATCCCTAGCACTGTGGACAGTTTTGTTACTCCTTTATGGACTGAGCCCATTAGCCATGAGCCTCACCTATACATGTCTGTCATCTCCGTCTCCTGCACTTGTCTACTTCACTCTCAGCACCTCTTAATAACGTGGCGCAGGCTCCGTGTCTGGAGGCTCAGTAGTTTTTTGCAGAAATGATGCCGTTTGCTTACCATTTTGAAAACTGCATAGAAAGACTCCTGCAGCGTGTACGCCTTGGATATGGGGACGCGACAGCTAATTCCTTGGAACGGTAACCGGGTGATTATAATTACAAGGTCGATTGCAAACACGTATTTACTAAATATAGGCGTAAACGGATGGGGATTTCTCTAGTAGGTTTCATAAACTGGTAAATGTTTCACTTTCTAGATGTGATATTTTCACATTGAGTAATGGATGAAATATACCTTCCCTGTTCGGCATCTGGTTCCAATCATAACAGTCTCATACGTGTAATGTAAAGTGGTCGTGTAGCTTTCGCATGGAGCATGTGAGTCTCTGACATCTGCTTCTATTGTATGCGAGTGAAGATCGCTGGGGCGCCAGGATGTATAACATCTTGCAGATCTGACCGGCTGCCTGTTGGGAGACTCGGTAGGTGCAGACTTTATATAATGTGAAGTTCTTTTCTGCATTGGTTTGTATATGATTCTTATATATGTGTATATAGGTAGCAGGCAGAGTCTTACATTGTATTTCGTAGATGCTTTTTTTCCACTCTGCATAGTTTTGAAATGAAACATAGACCATATGGACCATCCAGTATATAATTAGACGTGCATATGGTATTAGGACCATCTGGATGTGTATATAGAAGGCTAATTGCAACCTATGTGAGCATTTGTGAGAGTGCACAGATTAATAAATGCCAACACTTTTACCATATGTCATAGTCCCCGAGCTATCATCTCCTATTCTTATATAAACAACATAGAAACCCAAGACTCCTCCGTGACATGTTCAGTTTAGTGCTACGTGTATGACTTTACAGGATAAACAGGTACATGTGTACATAAGTTGTAACACTATTTTTTTGGCTGCTTTTTAGCATTTTTCCCCTTTACATGCTCTATATCTAATTCTCAGTTGCCTCTGAGTTAGTGGGTGGGGCAGAGACACATGGAATCTGATTCCTTTGGTAAACTAAGTTTGTCTCGTCTCCCAAGACGGATTTGGCAGATATTTCAGAGCAATTGAAGAGTTTAGGAGGAGAGGTGGGTAGAGGATAATAGCTTGATAGTGACCATTTAAAGCATACCTGTTGTTTCTTTTGAGTTTTTAGGATTATGTTGTATGTGGAAATGAGGAGTAGCACTATTTCTAGCAACTATAGAAGTTTCTAGAAGATTTTCCTCTCTGCATGCTATATATTCAGTTGTTAGTGCTCTCTACCCACTCAGTAAATAGTGAGGGAATCTGCTCTGTAAGGCTGAGTTCATATCTGCGCCACAGTCTCAGTTGCAGAAACTGATGAAAAATCAGCACAGAGAAAAGTCCTGCACGGAAAACTCTTCTCTTTGCCGCTTTCAGTTTGAAAACGGCGAAAACCCAGTAGACGCCATTCTCGTCGCTAGGGTCCTCTAATGTCTGTGTGTAACGGCTCTTGCGGGACTTTTCTCTCTGCGTTTTTCATGTGGAGAGAGAAACGGAATGACCCAGACGCAGATGTGGACCAGGCCTAAAGCTGATTTCACATTCACTATTCATTTTGCGGACATGTAAGGCTACAGAGGGGGTGGATTATGGTACAAAATCCACGTTATAATCCGCCCCCTCACAATGGTGGTCTATGGAGACCGCCAGGCTACTTTTTTCCGTGAGCGGCATGTCGGCTGCCCTTTCTTCAGGTGGATTACATGGTATCAGCCCATTCATTTGAACCGTGATTGTCAGAAGCCACGACAGTCGTGGCAGGCGGGTTTTGACCCGAGAGTGACGCAGCTCCCAGCCAAAATCCGCCTATACGTTTCCCGTGTGACCTTACCCTAAAGAATCCTAGTGTATATCAGCGCGCTTTCCGTTTTTGCTTTTTTTGTGTGTGTCTGTATCTGTAAAAATGGATGACGTCCATTTTCTTTTTCACTGACCTATAGACTTGAGTTTTTTTGTTGGTTTGTTTCTCAGTACTTCTACATTTGTGCAAAAACAACAGATATGTGACTGGCCCCACTGTCTATAATGGGTCCATGTGGAGCAAAAAGTGGTGTGGCCTGGCCATAAAGGACAGTAACAGACATGTATGACCACATATGAGAGGTGTACTATCGGGTCATTCATTTCTGGATCGGCTCAGCCAGCTAACATTTACTGTGATATTAAATAAGGGAAATGTAAATCAGTATTGCTGCCATCATTCGCCACACAAGACTGTGTAGAGCGGATGTATTTATGTGCAGGCCAGCTGGGATGGAGAAGACAATGGATTAGTTAAGGGAGAGAGATACAAAGATGAATTGTTATTGAGAACGATGCACAGAGGGAAGATAGTGGAGAGAGAATCTGGGAAGAGCGGAGGGAGCGTGCTATAGCAGTTATGGAGCATGTTTAGGACTAGGGGTGTAAAGTTTACTTTTGTCCTTCTGCTGGAGCAGTGTTGTGTGTGTGGGCAGGGCGGAGGAAGTACAGAGTCTGTTTGTTTTCTGATGCCATTTAGGAACTTGGCAGAGAATTATTGAGCCTTCAGCTGATTTATTTTGGCTTGCTTGAGCTCAGGTCCACGGTGGATTTCTGGTTGGGGCTCTGTCAGCTGCGTTTTCAGATATGTAATGGCCTATTGCGACCATTGCAGTACATAGAAATTGCATTTATATTATGAGAGTTCAGTGTCAAATTGGACATTGTTCACTTTTGACTTCAGTGTTAGCGTACGTTGCACAGTACTGTGGATAAAATACTGCAAAGTAAGCGCTTTAAAAAATAGAAGTGCTAATAGTTTAATTTTATTTTTATCAATTAAGAAAATGAATTAAAAAAAAAAGAGAAATCTAAATCCCATCAATATTTGGTGTGACCGTCCTTTGGAGGAGGAGTCCTGGAAGTGATGAGACGGCCCCCGCAGAGCCCTGATCTCAGCATCAGTCTGTCTGGGATGACATGATGAGACAGAAGAATTGGAGCAAGCCTACATCCACAGAAGATCTTTGCTTAGTTCTCCAAGATGGCGGAAACAACCTCCCTGCCGAGAGTGATGGAAGGCAAAGGGTAAAGGTCACACCAAATATTGATGGAATTTAGATTTGTCTTGTTCATTCTTTTGTTAATTGACAAAACTAAACTATTAAAACTTCTATTACTGAAAATATTCTTCCTTTGCTGCATTTTACCACATTTTCTGCACAGCAATGGATATGCTGTAAATTTTCTAATCAGATTTATGGGTGGAAGTTCCACGTTGTACAATAACAGCAAAGAGGAAGAAGAGATTCCCACATGAGACAGATCTGCCATATCCATTTGAAAACTAACACAGTCGAGCCCTGATGGACTCCTTTGACCAATACTGGGTCCATAGGTATTCTGGTATTTTGCGGCTGTCTACTCTATTCGTGCTGTCAGAAATAACAGAAACCCAATGAAACCCCTTAACACGAATATGAATAGAGCCTCGGATAAATCATTGGGTCTCTGTCTTAAGGAATATATTGTAGGAGATGTAAAATAAAAAAATATGTGGTGCAGACAGAAGCGGAGGAGTTTTCTATTGGGGTTAATGTGTGTATAGCTGTACGTGTTTTATTGGTATTGGGATGTGATGTTGTTTTGTGATAAGTTTATACTGCTGAGGATTAGCTTGTCATTTCACTTATAATCATTTGTATTCAGCGATAACAGACTGAGAGCGCAGAGAACAATACCCAGTCTACTTCTTCAAAGTAATCCTCCGTGACTTTTCACGATAGTCAAAAAAAATCATTTTATAGATACAAAATAGAAAAGACGGCAACACGGTGGCTCAGTGGTTAGCACCGCAGCCTTGCAGCGCTGGAGTCCTGGGTTCGAATCCTGCCAGGAACAACATCTGCAAGGAGTTTGTATGTTCTCCCCGTGTTTGCGTGGGTTTCCTCCCATTCTACAAAGACATACTGATAGGAAAAAAAAATAAAATAATGTACTTTGTGATCCCTATATGAGGCTCACAATCTACATTTAAAAAACAAACAAAAAAAAAACGGAAGATAGAAAAGAATTAAACGTGGAAGCAGCACACTAAGCGAACCCCCCATTTAATTGTTTATAGTGTTTTATAGTAGATTGCGATGAGAAACAAGCCAAAGGCTGCACTAACTGACCAGCGTAAAGGATACCCTTTTCTAAGTCAGGGCTCGTTCACATCTGCGCCCAGTCTCCGTTCTGCAGGTTTCCGTTTCCTGCACAAAACTGAGCAGGAGACGGAAACCTGCAGGACTCTTTCATACCCATTCATTTGAATGGGTTTGAAAGCTGTCCGGCCGTGAGCGGCGGTGAGTGTTTTATGCTCTCCACCGCAAAACATTTTTTTTTAAATCCGGACACAGAGTCGGACATGCAGTACTCTGTGTCCGGTTTAAAAAAACCGGTTTCGCGGCAGAGAGCATAAAACGCTCACCGCCGCTCACGGCCAGACCCGGTCTGTGGTTCCATCGTCTTGCATGCAGAAGACGGAAACCACAGAACGGAGACCCGAACGCTAGTGTGAACCTAGCGTCAATGGAGTTTGCTGTGTCTGAGCAGTCCAACTCTCCGTTGTTCAGGTTGGCCTAGCTCTAGTGTGAACCTAGCATAAGAATGCTCTCAAAAATTTTAAGAAATTACATCGGCCTGACGGATCCCCGCTGCTTCTGCTCCAACACTTCTGCACTCTACAACAAGATGCTATTTCGACTTTGCAGTCTTCATAGTAAAGTGTATACAGGGGGCAGACAGAACAGGAAGGCTATAAGATGTGCGGGGTTGTCAGAGAAGGGGGCAACATTTTGGCAATTTCTGTAGTACAAGCCAGTAACGTGCAGCAGTAGTTGTTGTCTATTGTTACGGACCTGGGCCTATAGTATATAAAGCATTCTAGAAACTTACATGGGAGGGGGTCAGTGTAATAAAAAATAATAAAAAAAAGAACAACTCCTTCTTTGTATTTGACCCTTGTGCTGCCTTTTACTGGTTACGAGATTTTTCCCAGTGTTCCATTTCAACGTATAAGGTATCATTGGACTGAACTACCCAATTATTGGCACATCTGTGTTTACTTACACTGTTCCTGTGTTATTTGTATGTGCGCTAGGTATTTGCAGAATGAGATTTTTTTAGTACTCTGTGACTGTTTCTCTAAGACTAGGCCACGTCTTCATCAGATGATCCTACGAGGATGTAGGACTTCCTGATAGAAACCCAATGGACTGGGGGCAACGCGGTGGCTCAGTGGTTAGCACTGCAGCCTTGCAGTGCTGGAGTCCTGGGTTTGAATCCCACCAGGAACAACATCCGCAAGGAGTTTGTATGTTCTCCCTGTGTTAGCGTGGATTTCCTCCCATTCTACAAAGACATACTGATAGGAAAAATATACATTGTGATCCCTATATGGGGCTCACGATCCACATAAAAAAAAAACAATGGACCCTATATTAGTCAGTGGGGGGTTCTTTCTGTGAAAGGCGCTGCGGGTAAACCTTCAGTGCATTTCCGCTACGGCTTTTCCAGCCGCGCTTTATTTCTGGTGGCCCGCTACATGGGGACTAAGCTTACATTACAGAATAAACACTGTTTATTCTGTAAAATATTGTGTAACCTGCCATTGGTTAATAGTAGATTTCGGCCAACGTCAGCTGTACTATGTTTACTTACTGTCTTTTGGCTCTATATGCAAAGATGTAATGTTTTCCTAGGGTGCAGTGAGTTTGGGCATGGCATAGCAAACATGAATCTGATCTAGTGACAGTTAATATGTAACCCGTCCACGGAAGCAATCTAACTTTCATAAGAGAAGTTCATATTAGTTTCTGTATCTCGACATCTACAAGGTAAGCACATACCGTCCTTAGGCAGGGCAGACAATGGATATGGATTTTTGTTTTTCTAAACCCTTGGTGGTCACTTTTTGCTTTTTTATGTTATACTCATGTTACACTTTGAATCAAAAGACCAAAGTTGACTGGATGTAGATTGTGAGCACTATATGGAACTGACAATGTCTCTAAAGCGCTGAGGAATATGATGGCGCTATACATGTGGGTAAAATAAATGAATATTGGATGGGCTCAGGTCTTCTGGGACACACAGACTTCTCTCCTATATAGGTGAGCGGCAGGCAGTCCCATGATGTGAAATGCATGACGTGTCAGGATCACCGACCGAAAGAAAACAAACCTTCAAAAAGTCTGTTTCTAAATAAATCGAGATAGAAAAGTGGACGCTCACCATAGATCCAAAAACATCACCCCAATTCTACTCATATGAAGAATACATCCAAATTTGAGCAACAATTCTAAACTGTTGGGTACCTAGAAATACGGCTAGTGAATGATCCGCTCTATATTTACACACTAGAATGTATCTATCCTCATTCTCCAAGTGTCAGGCAGGATCAGACAAGGGGTGTGATTCTGACATTGACTGCCTCTGATTGGAGCTCTGGGTCACGCCCCCCTGCCTGACACTGCCCTTCTGACATTACTGAGCTTTCATAACACATCAGACAGCAAAACTAACTGCGCTTGTTGCTCAGGAATGGTGGGGGATAGAGAGAAAATTCCAAATGCGCTGGAACCAATGGAGCAGGCCTATTCACAGATAAGACCTTGAATTGTTGGAAGTGATGAAAGGTCCTATATAAGTTGGCCATGCATATTAAAAGCTTCCACTTTTGTGGAACTGGCCAACCATCCAATATTTATGAGTCCTCCAGATAATCTCCCATTGTCAGGCAAAAAAGGATAAGACAAGCTGCTGATATAGGTGTATACTAGTGGTTTTCTGCCTTCCATCGCAAGCATGTGTGTGGAAAGGGGGCAGTCGAGAGATAGAGTAGTTGTCAGCCATACTCCGGCTATCTAAAATTATTGGCCTTGTCTCTAGTATTTTAGGCAATTTTTAATTATGTAAAAGTAAGTATTCCAACCGTACCCTGAAGTCTACAATATAATTGCCTATATTTTTGTTGTTTTTCTTATAATCTAGAGCCTGAAAACGTCTCCATTATTAGTGTTACAATTAACGGCCGTGACCAAGGCGAATGGTACCGCCATAATGTACTCGTACGTGAAACAAGTGACGTGTAGACTTCTATTAAAGGTGCGATTTGCAATATTAACATTCATTTCTTTTATTGTAATTGGACATTCTGTAATGGTTATGAATGGCAGGACAAAGCGTATTCTTTGACTTTTTTTAAAGTCCTTTGAAGCAGGTCAAGGTTTATTACCGAGCACAAAAGGTTCATGTGAAAAGGCGGTACGCCATTGTGACAAAGCATTCACATTACATTTTCTTTCATTTTAGGGGGAAATTAAACTTTTTGCATAAAAAGGAATGTGATTTAAGCGTTCCTATTCTTTTACCTTTTTTCGTGAATGTATCGGAGATTAGAACATAAAACTTTCCCTTTCTACTAACCTTTAGTTCTTCTTTTTCTTATATAGCGCCATCATACTTTACATTATGAGAGTATATCCATCACATAGTCGCTGTTCCCAGTGGCGCTCGGTGTAGTTTTCCATTGCTCTATAACGGTCACGTATACGCGAGGACAAGTATTGCTGAGCCCGGATAGCGTGTATTTGATATATGAAGGTAAACTGTACCTGCCAGAAATTCACCCAAGCATCGGGACAATAAACTCGCCATGTTTGTTCAATAAAATTCTGTGCTTTTTCCTACCACATAAAAAAAATCTGCCGCATGGCCATTATTTTATGGATTTTTTGTGTGCAGTCCATGGCAAAAGTCACTTGAAAAACTCCACCACTTCTTATTCCACCCATAGGTGCAGTCCAACTGGGGCCCAGGAGCCTTAGGGGGCCCATAAGCACTGGCATCAGTATTGAGATTGCAGCTTCCATCTGGCCCATAAGCCACAGATTACCCTAACCACACTAAGGGGGATTAAACTCCTTAGCACCCGTAACCATCACTATCAAGAATTCGCTGTAGGGATGAGGTGGGGGCGCCAGACGAAAGATTGCACGGGGCCCCCAAGACTTTAGTTACCCCACTGCATAGGTGTAATTCACATGACTGAATATTTTCTTCCATGTGATATTTGTTGTTTTATTAGTTAGCACATGGACCCATTTATTGCAATGGCCCCATACACAAGACTGTGATGTTTTTTGTAAACCTTTGGGGACCATGTGCCCGGGAAGCAAAAATTTCGGATATTTTGTCTAACGTTTCCGTTTGCAGTTCGAGCGTATTCATTGGAATGTATGGGTCCGGGGAAAGTATGGATATTAGTCGGATGACATCCATATGCCATCATTCTGTTTCTTATGGACCTGTACAGGCATGGGATCATACACCTTACATAGCTAACAGCCAAACTAGCATTTGACTGATGGCTGTCTTACCCCTGGTTCACATCAGCGTTTGGATTCCGTCCAGGGGAGTCCGCATGTTGACCCGCCCAAACGGAATACCAACGCAATTGTAATGATTCGTGTGGGCAGGGCACGGCAAGCACATGGATCCCACTATAGTCTATGCAGTTCAATTACTTTTACAGTACAATGCTTGCAACTGCTATTGTATTCCGTCCGGGGATCTCCATGCGGACTCTAACCGGACGGAATATATATGCAGATTTGAACCGACCCTTACCTAGCTATATCCCCCCTGGGGGAATATAACTGGCCACACAGATTACATGTATATCAGCTGAACCCACTAATGTGTATTGGACCTCCATCACTCTTCCCCCAACAACCTAGCCTTAAATATCAGGGCCAGATTGAATAGATTTTAGGGCTGATTTTCTTTAAAATGGACTAAAAAAACCCATTGTAGGTTGACCTCAGGATTTATTGTATATCTGAATGTACCACAAGTCTTATTTGTTACACATTTACAATTCTGATGTCATACAGACAACTAATAGAACATGGTTTTCACGTTAGATATATGGAATTTGGAACGTATATTGGACATCATAATCTGATATATACAGTAGCTCGTATTGAAAATGAAGGGAGACTATGCTGAGATGTGTTCAGAGTCAAGTCGTGAATGGGCAAAAATCTAATCCAAGTACATGAAGACATGAGCGAGCAGCGGGGTGTATGGTGCAGACTGTGAAACAAGCCTCAGGTTTGATTTTTAATGTGCGAAGTTTGTAGTAAATCAGTAATATGCCAAACCCGTGCCCAGTTGTTGGCATACTGACAATACAGAGCTGCGTTAAAGGTGTGTTTGCCTAACATCTAGAGCTGATGCACCTGCCGACAGCGAGATGCAATGACCACACATATGGCACGCTGATCGTCTCTAAGTCCTAAAACTATAGTCCATGTTTCTTTAAATCAACGTCGCCGTCCTTTATCCTGACATGCCAGTAAGCTATCACATTTTCCAAATTGAAATCCATTTCATCTGCATTGATTTTTTTTCTTCTTCTACGCTCAGAGGACACTGAGGTTGATTTGCTGACTCTAAAGATTTATTGAGGAATATTATAACCAGCCTTAGCAAAACATTGTTTGCAGTAGAGACAAGTTAAGTCATCCTGACCACGCCGACGAACGCTAGACAGCAAACAGAATTGCAAATAAAACTGGATGATGAAATCGGTGTACACTCCCTGTACTGAAGTGGAAAGGGGAAGTTCACAGGGAGGTAACCAGTGCCCATCTCCATCCACAGGGTTCCTTGTTTTAGGGAGAGATCTCAAAGACCATATCTTTATAGGATTTCACTCTACATTAAGGATATTGCTATAGATGGCTATACTGCAAGGCTTCTCGAAGACTCTGTAAATCAGTATTGAATGATCGCTGAATGGCTTGCCGGCCATAGAATACATCTATACATCAGCGCACAATGTGGAGAGATGTAGTAGGAGTTTTGTACCAGCCTGTAAAGCGGTGCACGGTGCTTGATAATCCCTAAATAGATGACTGCCTAATGGTGAGTTATATGCTCACTTCATGTGTACTAAGCCATACCGGAGTCTTTCCTATGGGTCCATGTGGGACCTGTTTGTTCCAGGGACCCATTCACCTTGATGGATGATTTGCATTAGTTAAAAACGTTCCCTATAATCCAATCCATCCAAAATCTTGAAACCAAAACGTAATGGCAAAGAGGTATTGTGAACATTGTCCTATGTGGCAATTACTCGATACCCCTGGTCGGCCCTTTGTCAGACTGAGGTTCCTTTAGCCCACTAGATAAAATGATTCAATGGGCCAGGCCTCCAGTGATCCCTAGGAAATAGACCATAGTAAGCTTCAAATTTTGATAGTTTTTCTAAACCATTACTGTGTCAGATCCAAGGCCCACTGGAGGATGCTTTGGTACTCCGGTGTCCCACTAACACTGCTTTGGAGTGATGGCGATGGTTTTTCTATGGTAATATACAGTCCTATGAAAAAGTTTGGGCACCCCTATTAATCTTAATCATTTTTAGTTCTAAATATTTTGGTGTTTGCAACAGCCATTTCAGTTTGATATATCTAATAACAGATGGACACAGTAATATTTCAGGATTGAAATGAGGTTTATTGTACTAACAGAAAATGTGCAATATGCATTAAACCGAAATTTGACTGGTGCAAAAGTATGGGCACCTCAACAGAAAAGTGACATTAATATTTAGTAGATCCTCCTTTTGCAAAGATAACAGCCTCTAGTCGCTTCCTGTAGCTTTTAATCAGTTCCTGGATCCTGGATGAAGGTATTTTGGTCCATTCCTCTTTACAAAACAATTCAAGTTCAGTTAAGTTTGATGGTCGCCAAACATGGACAGCCCGCTCTCAAATGATCTGAAAACAAAGATTGTTCAACATAGTTGTTCAGGGGAAGGATACAAAAAGTTGTCTCAGAGATTTAACCTGTCAGTTTCCACTGTGAGGAACATAGTAAGGAAATGGAAGACCACAGGGACAGTTATTGTTAAGCCCAGAAGTGGCAGGCCAAGAAAAATATCAGAAAGGCAGAGAAGAAAAATGGTGAGAACAGTCAAGGACAATCCACAGACCACCTCCAAAGAGCTGCAGCATCATCTTGCTGCAGATTGTGTCACTGTGCATCGGTCAACAATACAGTGCACTTTGCACAAGGAGAAGCTGTATGGGAGAGTGATGAGAAAGAAGCCATTTCTGCAAGCACACCACAAACAGAGTCTCCTGAGGTATGCAAAAGCACATTTGGACAAGCCAGCTTCATTTTGGAAGAAGGTCCTGTGGGCTGATGAAACAAAGATTGAGTTGTTTGGTCATACAAAAAGGCGTTATGCATGGCGTCCAAAAAAAAGAGCATTCCAAGAAAAACACTTGCTACCCACTGTAAAATTTGGTGGAGGTTCCATCATGCTTTGGGGCTCTGTGTCCAATGCCGGCATCGGGAATCTTGTTAAAGTTGAGGGTCACATGGATTCCACTCAGTATCAGCTGATTCTTGAGAATAATGTTCAAGAATCAGTGACAAAGTTGAAGTTACGCCAGGGATGGATATTTCAGCAAGACAATGATCCAAAACACCGCTCCAAATCGACTCAGGCATTCATGCAGAGGAACAATTACAACGTTCTGGAATGGTCATCCCAGTCCCCAGACCTGAATATCATTAAACATCTGTGGGATGATTTGAAGTGGGCTGTCCATGCTCGGCGACCATCTAACTTAACTGAACTTGAATTGTTTTGTAAAGAGGAATGGTCCAAATTACCTTCATCCAGGATCCAGGAACTGATTAAAAGCTACAGGAAGCGACTAGAGGCAAAAGGAGGATCTACTAAATATTAATGTCACTTTTCTGTTGAGGTGCCCATACTTTTGCACTGGTCAAATTTTGGTTTAATGCATAGATTAATGCAAGATTAATAGGGGTGCCCAAACTTTTTCATAGGACTGTATATCACTGTTGTTATAAAGGCAAAATCATAGAACTCATATGGCAGTGAAGAAAAATATGTTCTTGAATGTCTGGCCGAAGATACACATTACCTATGGCCAACGTTTTGGTCCTCCCAGTTTTGGTTTATGGTCTTCTCTGCGGTAAGGAAGCTTAAAATGGGGTCACCTGGATAGAAGGTCTTATAGCAATAGATTTCCCCGAAGATTATATAAAACAAAACCCTGCCCAACAGCAAACATTCAAGAAGACATATCATTAGAGGAAGTGAACACTTGAGTGGTTCTGAATCTCAAAAACTGCATAAGGAGACAACTGAAAGGAACCAAGCAATGAACGCCGAGTAACCCCAACAGAGCGAGGGAAAGACGCATAGAAGTGTCAGTCTCAGGTAGGATAAAAATTTACTGTGTCATATGCAGCTGATTTATTCAGGATTAAGAAGGAGCACTGGCCCTAAGACGTTTCAGTCAAGACATATTTAGAAACTTCAGTTTCAGTAGTTTCAGTGAAATGTAAAATACCGAGATGATGGCGTAAGTCTCCCGCTAGTACAGGTGTGCAGAAATACAGAACAAAATAGACAGGAGGAAGACGGGTCAAGAGTAGACTCCATACCTACAGAAGCTTTATCTCAAAAATTGCTATTTATGCCTGAGCCAATATTGGGAAAGGGGGTCCCATTATCAATTTGACTATGGGGCCCTCTAATTTTTATGTATGCCTCTGTTAGGATAGATTAATAATATCACCCCTGCACCCCTGCTGATCAGCTGCAACCGGAAGTGCTGCATAAATAAATACTTGCGTTTTCACCATTTTTCCACTCCATTTTTTTTTCATTTTTTGCCTCCTACCCATGTTTATAGGGAAAATGCAGTCAGTGTTTTTGCAGGTAAAACATATGCTGTGTACTTATAGATGGTGGCGTCTTCTGCTCAGTGGGTACGAGATTAAATGAAATCACATTCACTTTGCTGGAACCATAAAACACAGTGTTAGTTCAGCAAAGGCCAGAAATGCTGTGTTTCTGCAATGTGGCCTCAGTATAAGAGTAGTAGGGATCCGGAATGATATCTTCGTAGACACAGAAGTAAGCGCTGCTGCTTGTGCTCAGTCCCATATGTGGCCCCCTCATTCCAGTCTGTACAATGTACGAGAATGTAAGGCCTCACATAGCGAGGGTGTACCAGCTGCAGATGTGTCACATATTGGCCAGATAGAAACTCTTTCTGACAAGGAGGGAGAAAGCCACGTACGGATCGGAGCGCCGTCGGTTACATTTATGCTAATGGTAGAATTTAAAGGGAATCTGTAACATGGCTTTTCCATTCTAAACTGGGCCCAGCACCAAGTAATGACCTTTCCTATATGATGCCCCGGACTAAGTTTTCTGTTGCTAAAAAGTCAAGTTATAAGATCTTAAAATCTTAGAAAGACGTATGTGAATTTGCCTTGACTAGTCACGGGGTGGGAGCAGCTTCATCTAGTCATGCAGTCATTGCGGTAAATCACTCTGTGATGCTGGGAGTTAGTTAGTAGAGAAGAGCGAACAGTAAAATGTTCGAGATTCGATATTCGTTTTGAGTAGCCCCTCAATATTCGACTACTCAAATCAAATATCGTATCCTATTATACTCTATGGGGGAAAAATGCTCGTTTCAGGGGTAGGCAACGTTCGATCAAATTACACTTACCAAGTCCACGAGTGAGGGTCGGGCTGGATCCTCCGAGCAGTCTTCTCCGTGCAGCGTCCCCACGGTGTCTTCCGGCTCTGAATTCACTCTGCCAGGCATCGGGCCTGGGCAGAGCCGACTGCGCATGCCCGCACTACAAGCGGACATGCGCAGTCGGCTCTGCCCAGGCCCGATGCCTGGCAAAGTGAATTCAGAGCCGGAAGACGCCGCGAGGAAGCTGCACGGAGAAGACTTCTAAAGGTAGGAGAAGAACCAGCGTTGATTGGCTGACTGTATAGCATTCGGCCAATCAATGCTGGTTCTGCATCGAACTTTTCCATTCGAATAGCAAGTGGTACTCGATCGAGTACGAGTATTTCAAATACCATAGTATTCGATCGAATACCTACTCGATTGAATACTACTCGCTCATCTCTATTAGTTAGGATATTGGGCTGAGGTCAGACAGTGACTGACATGCGGTGTCATTTAGTGCCCTTCGTGACTAGTTATAGGGGTTATCCCTTCAGTTTATACGATTGATGACCTGTCCTTAGGATAGGCAATAGAGATCTTCAAGGGTTTGACACCTGTGACCCCTGCAGATCACTGTTATCGAGGCAGCAGGTGAGATCCCTTGTTCCTCACTTGCCGTATGAACTGTAGCGGGGAGTATAGATAAGGGCGCCTGTGTCCACCTGTCGGGTCTCTGTCCTATTCCCCGAGGAAAATGGATTGGGGACGGCTTCCTGGCAGTCAGTTTTAAAACTCATTCATTCATTCAAACCGCCGGTGTCCGTTTGTAGCCTCTCTCCGAGGAAACTGTTTTTTTGTTTTCTTTATGCACAGACACAAAGTCGAACATGGAGAACTTTGTGTCTGTCCAAAAAAATGGTTTCCCCGCGGAGAGTCTGCCTATGGACACCAGTGGTTTGCTTTAAAAACCCAATCCAAAGAATGGGTTTTAAAACTGACCACCGGGAAGTCATCCCCTATTCAGTTTCCCCGGGAATAGAACGGAGACCCGGCGGGCGGACACGGGAACAAGTGTGACCGGCCGCTAATGCAGCCACCCCTGCAAAGTCTCTGTACCATTGATCTGCAGGGGTCCCGGGTGTTGGACTATCTAATAGTGATGGCCTATCCCAAGATTAGGCCATTACTCTTAGATGGATAACCCCATTAAGGTAAACCTTACCTTTGTGTTTGCTGAAATGACTTTGCACAAGAGAATTGTTCTGACTTTAGCCAGCACTATGTGTACAATGGTTTTATTATAATTTTTAGCAAAATATTCTGATGCTTATCAGATCATTTCTCTGATCTTGGTGACTTTGCCTTCCTTTAGGCAGGTTGTTCCACCACTCTGGATCCATTTATCAGGCTTTTGCCCTCGCGTCTCGCCTCCTATTCGGCCATCATCTGTTGCCCCTATAGAGCTGTACGGTAACAATTGTAGTGATGTTCAGAGTGTCTGTACAGCTTGTCGAACAGGCCCTGGGAGCTGAACATCTGTGTGCAGAATAATTAATATGTGCGGCTGCATTGCCCAGTTCTGCCCAAGCTCGAAACCTGAAACGAGTGCAAGGAGAGACTGATCTGCACAGACAATATAAAAACAATTAGCAACACCTCAAGAAGCATCCGGGGCTGGATCAGCAACTCCTACTGAGGAATGACATGGTAGAGTAAGAGCTGGAGGGCTGTTCGGGGCTTTGCATGTGCTAATGATGGAGGGAATGGTAGCCATCATCTACTGGGAGTATGATGAGAGGGTTTCCGAGACTGTGTAGGTGCACATAGTGATCACAGTGAATTTGCCAATAACATAGAATATGGCAGGTTAATTTCTCTAATTATTCCTCAAGATTATGCCTCTAGAAATTGTAACTCTGACACGTTTTCCTATATTTATTTTGGGCGACTTTTTTTTTTTTTACGAAAGTCTGTACCTGCTTCCCTCTTGCCATTGAAGGCAAACCAATTCCCTGATACAATGCCTTTCTATCAGTTATGAAACTACAACTCCCAACATGCCCTGACAGCTGCCACTGCCCTAATAGATTATCAAAGGTTCGTCAATCTGGCATTGTATGCAAATTTCACATTGACAGAAATAGATACATTTACCCCGAGAGGACGAGAATAATGTGCAGCTCATTAGAATTGTGCTTAGAATAGAAGACAAGATGGGATAAGACTCTGTGAATCGGGGTTGTGGCGTTGGGACCAGTTTTGGGTGGGGATAGAGTCTGATTTTAATGAATTGGAGTATTCAGAGTTGGGCTGTGGAAAAATGGAGCGGTCAATCAGTGATTTGGCACGACCATCTTGGATTCCTCTTCATTTTTAGCCCTCCACCATGGTTTTCAGTTGCTGATAAGCGGTCTCACGGTGCAGGTTGTTTGGCTGATCAACCTCAGACCAAGCAGGATGCTTAAAGGGATATCCCCATCTCAGTGTCTCAGCAGTCTCCCTGCAGTGTCTACTTCTCACTTTCTGTATTTCTCCCCCCCCCTCCTCCCTCTGGCTGAAAGGGACACAAAACACTTATGCAGATCAGATAATATGAAGATGCTTGTACAGAATGGACTCAGTGTTATCTGTGTATTTACATAGAGAGATAACAGACTGGCCTTTATCAGCAAACTGCAATTAGCTGAACGATTGTCCTGCTGGAAAGAGCAGTGAGTGAGCGACGTCACTTGTCCTATAGGTCTGCTGTGTAAACGATGGGAGGAATAAATTCACATAGCAGGCAAACAAAGCAGAATTTCTAAAGCAATATATTTAGGAAATGTTTTCAATTTACATAAGCTACCAGTATAGATAGGATCGTTGGGATAGGACAACCCCTTTAATTTTACAGCGTCCTGCTCTGATCTCTACCCCCATTGAAAAAAAATAGGTGGAGTGAGATTTGGTGCTGATTTTGAGTTGGAATCTTCAGCCACATATAAGGGCGAGACAGTCAGCTGAGCTCATTCACCTTGGGCTGAAAACCAGGGTGCCAAAAAATAAAAGGCAATCTGCGGTTGAAGTCAGTCTCATTTCCTCTTCATTTTCCAACATCTGGGCCCGAATTGTTAAAGGTGCCATACAAAAGAGCTGTAAAATTTGCATTAAACAAGTATAGCGATGCATATCGGTCCAGCGTTTGTCAAAATGGTGTTCGTTTAGCTGATTCAGGGTGAACAAGATGGGATGAGTAACATGAGTTCACATTAGCCTACTTTTAGTCCATTGCTCTGATCCGTCTTAGGGATCTAATAAAATAATGGGTTCAGGCGTGAGCATATTCTCTTTGCATCCATTATCATTCACTGCAATGTAAAAACAAGACAAAAGCTTCCCTTTGTCTTGTTTACTTTGCAAAAGAAAGATAAAGCGACAATTTTATCTTCCATCTAAAACAATAAGAAACAAGGTGGAAGAAAGCCTGTGTTCTGTTTATTACAGTGTATCGTGACGGATGCAAACAGAATGAGCTTCAGCTGCATTTGTCATGTATATTGTTTTTTTTTCTAGTTCCGTTGTTCTAATCCTATGACAGATCAGAGCAACGAACTGCAATGAAGTTGATATGAACTTTGCTTAACCTTATTATTTTTTTTATTTTTTTTTGACTATGGTATTGACTGTTATTTATTTGTCTCCTTGAGAAAATGAGTGTTCATATATGAATGCTATGCCATCTACATACTATCCGCAGGTATCACCGTAATTGTTTGAGACCCGAAAACATGAAAGCAGTCAATTAAGCAGAAAATGTAAATCTTCCCCAAAAAAGCTTTGTTTCTTAAGACTTGCAGGATTGACTTGTTAATATCTTGTCCCTGCGTAAAATTAATCCCTTACAATGTGCCAATGACAATATTTTTTTATCGCCTTTTCTCGGTTTTATTGCAGCAAATCATAAAGCAAATAAAATTCTTTATTATTAAAGAGAGACTCTGATTTTGGCAGCCTCGGCCTATGGTACGGATTGGCAGCGCTGCCCAGATGAATCAATAAATGATGTCGGAGAAGAGACGAGACGCTAATTAAATGAAAGAACAGTTGTCCTAGCAAATTTAGGAACTGTTCCCTGATCGTGCTCCATATTGCGCCATTAAATCCTGTCCTTGGCATAGTGACCATAGGATTTATTATTAAGAGATATGTTTTCCGGGAAGTTGACGTCTTGTGGTAGCCGTTAATCAGCCATCAACGCGCCGGCAATTTTAGAGGATTAAATTGACACGGTTATGTAGTTCTTACTCTTCATCATCACCGGCGTAGACACAAAGGTTAATTAGGACGTGGACTTAATAAAACCCACAAGAACCTGCTGATAGCTTTGTGTGGTGTGAGCAAAATGGACTAATATCTCCAATAACTAATGAATCAAATATTAAATAAACATGTCATAAAACTGTTAATATTAACCTAATACCAATATAGACTTCCTATTAGGGTGTGTTCATACAGTCAGTTTTTCACATGCAGTTTCTGAAGCCTAAACCAAGTATGAAGGATAAAGGGGTCAATCCACTCCTGGTTTTGGCTTAAAAATTGGTATCTGAAAACCTAAATGTGTAAATACCCCCATATTGCAGATTTTGCTGCGGTTTTTCGAGCCAAAGCCAGGAGTGAATTGATCAGAATGTAGAATTATAAGAACTTCCTATATAATTCCCATTCCTTTTGTAGCCATTTTTGGCTTTGGTTCAAAAAACTGCTGCAAAAACTGCAACAAAAAAAAGCTGCCTTTCCGCAACATGAGGCCTCAGCCTAAAGCCCCAACTTGAGGAAAAGTTGCTTTTTTTAGGTTTATTTTGCTGTGTTTTTTGGGGCCAAACCTAGGAGTGGAGACAAAGGGAATGGGAAATATAAAGGAAGCATTTTTACATCTCCATTCTGCTCAAACCATATCTAACTTAAAAAACTGCCAAAAAAACGCAACAAAAAAAGCAGCTTTTATGCAACGTGGGTGTTAGTCTTAGGATACATTTAAGCCGGGTTCACACAAGGGTTTTTTGGACTGGATCTTGACACGGTCCAAAAAATGGCTAGCTGTGACTGGATGCCGGCGCAGTGCATACAGTGCACCGGTATCCAGTTGCGGCATTCCTCTCCGGACTAGGCCCAAATGAATGGGCCTAGTCGGGAGGGAGTGTTGCGAGGCGGACGTCCATGGCTGAATCAGCCGCAGAATCCGCCTCAAGAAAGGGCATGTCGCTTCTTTTTTCAGCGAGCGGGAACAAACCGCTTGAAGAAAAAGGAACCCATTAAATTCAATGGGAGGTGTTATTTTTTAGACTGATTTTGACGTGGATTCCGCATCAAAATCCTGACCAAAAAACCCTGTGTGAACCCGGCTATACACTTCTGCTTCAAATTCCTCTTCACTTTCTGTTCCTTTTGCTTTCCCCTGCAACTTTCACAGCTGAATAGACCCGGATGTAAGGGCCTGACCAGTGGAGTGGCTCGTGCTGTGGGTTCTGCTGCATAATCTGTAACAAAATCTGCAGCAAGAATAAGCAGGGACACTTACAGTATGTCTTCTCAGGACACTGTATTGAATTTAATAGGAGGTAGATTCCAGGTCGAGCTTGACACTGATGTTAAGGTAGAATCTACCTCAACGTCAGTGTCACATTCCACAGTGTTAAACATACTCGTACCATGCTTGACAGTTTACAAAGTCTGGAAGATTGTTTAAGGCCGGGGCCCCACGGGACGGAAACACTGTAGGAAAATTGCAGCGTTTTACAGTAAAGGCAAAGTGGATATGGGATTCTAGTGAATGCCATGCCCACGTTGCGGTAAAAACTGCAGTGCGGACATGCCACGATTTCCAAAACTGGGGAGGTTTTAGAACTTGCAGCATGTCAATTATACCTGATGGAAATGCCAGCGGTTTCCCCATAGGTATAATTGTAACAGAGAGTCCATGGAGAAAACCTCTGAAAGCAATGTGGGAAGAACCATGATGTGTTGCCGCCGCGTTTTTTCCCGCAGCGCTTTTTTGCTGTGGAACGTCCCGTGGGGCCTTAATCTCAAAGACTCTTCTTATCTCAGGATTTCAGCTGCTCTCTTGTCTCCTCTTCCCATCCCTTCCTGGTTTTCAGCTCAGTCCTCCAGTGTCAATGCTTGTTGCAAACTACAGATAATAGAAGAGCTTATCTAGAAACATTTATCAGGGCTCAGCAACTGAAAGCAATCTGAATGTGTTTTTGAAATTCAATACAAAACTTGCTTAAAAAAAAAAAAAAACCTCCAAAATTGGCCTATTTATTTCAGTGGGAGTGTCAGGCAGAATCCACATGAAGAACGGGCAGTGTGCTTCTTTTTCTTCTACAAAATCTCCAAATTCTTCCGTGTGAACATACCCCTGTGGTTCTTGTACTTGTAGGGATTTGTAATAAGACTTCTGTAGAGGTGCATTTGCCTAAATTGAATGTGTATGTGTGTACGGGCCAGTCAGAAAGAATAGCTGTCTGCTAAAAGAGCGTTCAGCCGAGAGCTATTGAAGGTGCGTGGGAACCTAAGCCTTGTATGTGCAGAGATCACGCAGCGTAGTACTCAAAAGCTTTATGTCCTCCAAACACTGCCGTCCAGATTCTGTGCCTGTGTGCCTGAACCCCTATGGATTCCATGAATATTAATACTTCACTTACCCCATCTTCTCTGGCGTTCCTTCATTGTGCTGGCCCCCACAAAACGTACACTTTGATGATCTATCTGGCCAGAGCTTTTCTATGTACGCCTGCAATATTGTGGGCGTACTACTGTCACCAGTGGGACACCGGGGAGTACAGGTGGACGCATTGTCACTGCAGATTAGCCGGAGAGATGTTCTTTATTGTCCTAATCCCTTATGACATGCATATAATTTTGCTTGCGGTTTAGTTTTTGTTCTTTTTTGTGCCACTGTTTATACAATATTTTCACGCTGGTCCAGGTGTTTGTTTGTCGTCTAGTGACTATGTCGGTTCCTATATAAGTTCCCTCTCTTTTTAGAGTACAGTCTCTTCTCATCTTGTAGTATGTGACAGTGGTGTCCTGCCGTGGTTTTTTGATATCTGCAGGTTTACCTGTTGTGTATAATATGATACATTTTCATTCTCGATAAGTTTGTTCTCGTCTTCTGAAGCATCTGCAGAGTAGAATATATGACCTAGAAACTGAAGATTTATGGTTCTGAATCTGAATAAACCAAGCTGACTTTTTTTGTTATAAAGAGGACGACCTTCCACCACCTCCAGGTCTCGGTATCCTTAGATAGACACCACTTCACTGATTCCGAAATGAAATGTGTTCTCTAGGTCCGTACTACTTGTGTATGTGGGTTAATACTCGCACCGTGATCTATAGAGAACCTTTCACCCTGGCACCAACTCCAGTTCATTGCATTTCTTAATGGTCACCTCTGATTCTGGTGCAACTGGAATATTATTCTCTTATCTTACTCTCCTGGACTCTGGCATGAGGGCCTGCTGCCTCTGGGGCGTCTTACCGTCAGGGTCATATGGTTATACAGTGTTGTGACAATGCCACGTTACCCTCAGCGGTCACATGTGTCTTGCAAAGTCACGAGGCATGTGTCTATAATTTACGACGCCATGCAATACGCTGAGGCCTGTGATTTAACCATCAGGTCAACCTGAAGACTCAAAGACAGCAAGGAGTTATGATGGAGCCCAGGAGAGGTGAGTAATAATGTTTTTTTAATGCTTTTTGGCTCACAAAGCCACAGTTATTATGGTATACTATGAATAGGAAGAACTTTTTATATCCATTTTTGGAGTTTTTCAGTGGAGCTTTTGATGCAGCTGATTTTTTTTATTTTATTTGGAGAACCCTTTCTCCTCATTACCATTGGACCACAGGAGGCGGCCAAGCACTGGACTTTATCTGGGCGATTTTCAGCAGTCCAGTTAAAATGAGCAGGGGGATTTGTTTTTGAGGACCATCCAATGATGGTTGATGTGAGAAACCCACAGTCACAGCCACAGTCAAATAGAACCTTTCACTACCTCCACCAATTCCAGTTTTTCTTATCTGTAACTAGTCAACACTCCACTGATTCCAGCACAGTTGTAATTTTTTCTTTAGCCCCCATTCCCAAGCAACAAGTGCAGTTAGTTTTGGTGCCTGATGTGCTACTTAAGCTCTGCAATGTCAGAAGGGCGGTGTCAGGCAGGGTGTGTGACTCAGAGCTCCAATCAGAGGCAGCCAGTGTCAGAGGTCAGAGTCACACCCTTTGTCTGCTCCTTCCAGACACCACCCACCAGTACAGAGCCAAAACGGCGTATCAGCCACCAAAACTAACTGCATTAATTGTTCGGGAATGGTGGGGGCTAGAGAACGAATTCCAACTGTGCTGGAATCAATGAAGCAGCATCTATTAAATGATGTAAAGACCTGGACCTGTTGGAGGTGGTGAAAGGTCCTCCTTAAAGGAATTTGCCATGAACGTAACCATATATAAATTTAAAAGCGAAATATTCTTGCAAATATAAATATTTATCGCAATAAGGAAATCTTGGCTGGGTTTCTCACAAATCTCAGACCATAGAAAGTTCCTACATTCATGGCTGTATCTATTGACAACTGGTCAATTAATTACAGTACTTACATATACAGAATATGTTGGCACTATATAAATACCATGAATTATTATTATTATTATTATTATTATTATTACTATTATTATTTTCCATCATTTTTAACTTCTAATTGTTTGCAAATTGAAATATGATTATTTTCATGGGAATATTCCTTTAAGGTCTCAACAAGCAGCAGACTATGTCACAGTCTAAAGAAATTCTTGGCAAGGTTAGAGAAATTTTCTGAAATATATTCATTCTGGAAGGGGTGACAAAGCCATTTGTACGACTCTTGGATGCCAGTGAGAGCTTTCTCTTATTTATATCAGTGTTCACCTCCATTCCAGGGTCAGACAGAGTGGACACGTTTTTCCAAAGGCAACAAATGTAGTCTGTGCTGACCTGGCCTTATCCATTTTTAGCTATGTTACTCTAGGGTGTTAATATTTCTTTATTCCAGCTGGAATGCTGACTGTATTTCTTGTTTCTGTGCCACATTAATACATTTTGCAGTGATTGCATTAATCTCTTGTAAAATTCAGCAAAGTCTCATACGATGACAGTAAGGTCTCGTTCGGATTAAAGTTTTGGTAAGGAGAGTCTTTACATTTTACAATGCTGCCCAACCACGTCTGCCTCCATGGAGGGAGAGACTTCTCTAGGAAAAAGCTAGTCTGGCAAGTTAAAGGATTTACTATGGAAAGACCTGCATTTACAGAAATTTTGCAGGAGTTTCCATAGATGTAGCACAAGCTGATCGCAGACTACTCCCACCTTGGTGCAGCTGATTGACAGCTTTCTCCTTATCATTGTGTATAGAGAGCAAGTCGTCAATCAGTGGTGGGGGGAGCTAGAAACTCATTAAAGAGGATCTTTTTCCAATTCCACCAACTTCATCTCTTTACATCCTTCATCTATCCTTTATCTGTCGCACTCTCTGTTCCCAAGTAACCATTGCTGATCACAGTTGTGTTCTCTGCTGTCAGGTGGGTGGTCCCTGTATTTCTGTCCCAACCTAGGACCACTCATCTGACAGTAATGAGCTCAGTTCTGTATCAACTAACAGTAATGATCCTTCAGGAACAGTAGGAGCTAGACAAAAGAAAATTCCATCTGAGCTGGAATCAATGGAGCCTCATCTACTGAAGGACGCAATGAGTTGGAGGCAGTGGCGTAACTAGGAATGGCGGGGCCCCAAGGTGAACTTTTGACATGCCCCCCCCCCGACCGACGCCGAAGACCTCGACTGACCCCCTCCTACGCATTTGTGCACGTTCTATTATGCCCCATAGTGGCCCCCTAATACAGTATTATCCCCCATAGTGGCCCCTGCACACAATATTATCCCCCATAGTGGCCCCTGCACACAGTATTATCCCCCATAGTGGCCCCTGCACACAGTATTATCCCCCATAGTGGCCCCTGCACAAAGTATTATGTCCCACTGTGGACACCCATAAACAATTATTATACTCTGGGGTCTTTTCAGACCCCAGAGTATAATAATCGGAGACCCAGGGGGAGAAAAACATAAACTACTGTTACTTACCTGTCCCCCGGCTCCTACGCTGTCTTCTCTGCTGCTGTCCTTGTTCAGTGACGTCGGACGTCACATGACCTGGGACGCAGGCCAGGTTTATGTGACGTCAGAGACGTCAGGAAGGAGGCCTAGCAGGATCGTGGAGAGGTAAGTAACATGTTTTTTATGTTTCTTACCTCTCCCGGTCCGCCAATCATTATACTCGGGGGTCCGAAAAGACCCCCGAGTATAATGATGGTAGCGGCTGTCACCGGGCCCCTAATGTCCCGAGCCCTGTGGGTGCTGCCTCCACTGCTATGGCGGTAGTTACGCCACTGGTTGGAGGTGGTGAAAGATGCTCTTTAATATTGAGGACTTCAGAGTCCATGTACCACATTGATAAGACTCCAGCGCAATACTTGAACTGTGATATTTTGGAAACCTGGTGGTATTTTCCCTTTAATATAATGGAGGGGTCGTAGCACAATGATTTTTATTTGTTCCTGATGTAACAAACTTGAAAACATAAAGACATTCTAGAAGCGTCTAGGAAAATAAGTATAAACGTTCCGACAAACGATCAGCAAACAGTAAGCCCTTTCTTCAGTCTTACTTTGTGAACATTTATTTACAGAACCAGGGAGAGCTCCCCAGCACTGCGCTCCCCAGAAAACCGGAGGCTATTTCAAAGATCAATGTCCGCCATTCAGAGAATGAACTCTAGAAAGGTTTTGTCTTGTAGGTTGTAAGGACAAATAGTCTTTGTTCTTCTCAGTCTTTTTCAATATCACATGTAATACCAGACGTAAAAGGCAATATAAATACCATGCACAGTATATATACATGTGTTTATTTCTTACATATGTGTGTGGTGGACTCCCACCATTCACAAGAATAGGGTTCCGCCATAAGCAGGAGTTGGAGTTGGAGTCAGGACCAGTTTTGAGTGGAGTCGGACTCGAAAAAAGTTTCCAAATCCAGTTTCAAAGTAAAATTCTGAATTACTTTGTACTCCTAGAATCCAAACACCGCCTATCGGCACAAACACGTCATACCAGCTGACAAGCAACGTGGTGGAGGGGTGTTGAATTAGGCTTGTTTTGCAGCCATGGAGCCTGGGCACCTTTGAGTTGGACATGAATTTGTCCATATACCAAAGTATGTTAGAGTCAAACACGAGGCCATCTATCCATCAGCTAATGCTTGGCCGAAACTGCGCCATGAAACGGGACAATGACCCCAAGCACACCAACAATTCTACAACAGAAAGTCTGAAAAAGAAAAGAGAGGTTACAATGGCCTGGTCAAAGTCCAGACCTTAACCCAACTGAAGTGCTGTGGAAAGATTGTAAGAAATGAATATCCTCAACCCTCAATGATTTGGGGGATGTTGTAAAGAGAAGTCAACATTCCTCCAGAACAATATGAGAGACTGATAAAGTCATAAAGAAAACCATTATCTTAAGTTATTGCTGCGATCAAAGCCCTTCAATATGTTGATACATGGGTGGACGTTTGTCTCAGTTTTTGTTAAATAATGATTCTGGAATCTGTTGTGTGGTGTTAGTCGTCCGAGGTTGTGTCTACCTAATTCTAAGGGCCAGATGTGTCTGGATTCTTTGTATCAGGACATAATAAAAAGAGCCTTTGTTCATTCATGACTATAAGCTATGCTGTTAAGTCATCTAATGCAGATAGATGGCATCTGTCATCAAACACAGATTATTGCAGTTTATTAACTTTTGTTACCTTTGCTGCTATCACAATACAATAGTTGACTGATGTTAGACAAGGTTTTGTGCAATTCCATGCAGTTGATGTTGCAGATGTTTTGAACAATACCTTCCATTTGGTTCAGTTATTTATGAAGGCCAAGAATAATAATAATAATAATAATAATAATAATAATAAATAATAATTAATAATAAATATATATGAAGAGCTCAACGGAAAAATGGCCTAAGTCCAAAAATCAATATTGTGAGAAAAACTAAATTTAAAGTTTTAGCCTAAAGCAAACGGGCATTATTGTGGAATATATCTATCCAATGTAATCAGCTAAATATGGCTTACACATCGAAGGCGCTACAGCACACGTATCTTTATGGTTGCCGCAGCAGTCGGCTTAAGTGCAATCTTATGCTAATATCGTCAAATATACCGTAAAAATTATTAAACGATGAAGAATAATAATTACATGCCTCCCTTTTCGGCGCTAAATATGTGCAAAAGTCGATTTAGAGCCTTTTAAACAATAAGACAAAGTTTTTACACTAATATAAGCAACAGACCGGAAGTCACGATTTCAATGAAAAAATGACCAACGAGAGTGAAGTAAGTAAGTTTGTATTGGACTTAGGCCATTATTCCATTGAATGTAAATTCTTCTGCATTGAAATATATGGACTTAGGTCATTAATCCTAGGTACCTTGTAAACCCAATGCATAGAATGAGGTACAAAGAAGCTTTCTAGGTAATAATTTGAAATATGACAAAATGTGGACTTAGGCCATTTTTCCGTTGAGCTCTTCATATATATATCCAGGGTCTGGGGTTGCTAGGTGGGGTGGCATAGACACAAAAGTCCGGTTTCTTTTAGTCCAAAACAAAGGTAGAGATTATTTCCACTCAAAAAGGTAGTGCAGCAGCAAAAGGAAACAATACAAAAATAAATACCTGCCCGGTTAGGCACTAACTAAACATAGAATAGGTTACCTCACCTAGAATAACAGAAATCCAAAAGCCAGTAGAATCACTCAGGACACAGCTCCAAAAATATGACCTCTCTGTCAGCTCTCCATCCATGCTCTGCCAAAGTGTTGCTGCTGGAGCTGGCTTCTTAAGCCTCCTTTATGAGCAGACTCTCTGCAGCTGAGTCGCTGCCGGAACATCCCCAAAATGTGGACTGGTGGGGGGTGGAATGACAGATCCCACTACCAACCTACCTGCCATTCCTAAACATCCAGCACAATGCTGAGCATTTACCAAAATGCTCAGCAGACGAAAGTTGTCTGCTGAGAACAAACATTCCTTCTGGAGTTTTCTCATCTCGCCCACCTTAGTAGTCTGGGTGAGATGTACACCCCCTCCATTACCTGACCAGCCATCGGCTTACAATATATATATAGATATATATATATATATATATATATATATATATATATATACAGTATATGTGTATAGTAGATATCACACTTGTCATTTTTGCCGTGTGACTCAGTGCATTCCACTTGCACACTACATTACATTACCCAATACACAAACTATATTCCATTATATGTAACAAATTTTGAGATTGTCTAGGAAATCTGGAGTTGGAGAGGTTTATGCAATAGCAAGTGGCAATTGACATCAAGTACTTTTGTTCAGTTACAAGCACGGAGTTGTCACATAAACATGGAAAACAAAATAGCATTTTATAAGTGATAACTAAAGGATTTTCCCACTGTATAAGCTCTTCCCTTATAGATGTAAGGATGTTACTGCTGCGGTTTGATCACAGGGCCCACCACTCCTCTTAAGTGTTCCATGTGAATGGGTCGGTGGTTTGCTTGCGTGGCCATCACTTTTTCAGTTTAAAAGTGTTGCCAGAGATCAACTGGAAATCCCATAGAATTGATTAGAGCAACGGCCATGTATATACACTACTGCATTCACATGGAACAATCAGGGGAACTTCGGGGTCTTTGTTCTCATGATGACTGAGGGTCCTACTGGTTGGAACCCAATGTTTACGCACAGCACATAAATTGTGGATTTTGAGACGGTCTCCGCGTCAAAGTCTGCTGCCAAAAAACTCCATGTGACCTAGCCCTTAGACCGTAAAGACTATCTTTACACCTCCTATTATTTGGCTGAGTTTACAGCAAAGAAATGCGCCACAATTTTGGAACAGGACCCATTAGCTTCTACAGTTTCTGGTCCCTGGCGGATCACATGACCGCCTGGCCAGAGGGAACCACACCATGGTACAGCTCTGCCATCTTGATAGGAGCTCTGGTTGTACTAACAGCCGGCTCCTTGGTTTTGTAAAGCGGCTTAAACCTGCAAGGACGTATCGATACATTGTTGCAGGGGTAAAAAGAAGTGCTTAAGGGAGATGGATACACAGGTAAACAGGTTGAGATAGATGAATGGAAAAATAGATATATCATTAACAATACAGGATAGATAGAAAGATAAGCAGATAAAATAATAGACAGACAGACAGGAGACAGAAACAGATCGGTATTACAACTAGAGTCATTTCAGCGTTCACGTCCTCCCAGCTAATGTATACATGTATATATTACCATGTCTTGCTCTCGGTGCAGTTAATAGCATATCCTGACCTTTGTTCTTACTCCATTGTAAGGAATCAGTAGAAGCAAATCTTGTCTGCAATTTACTCTCTATACAGAGGAAATACCGGAACCTTATTGAGAAAGCTGACTTTGTGTGATCTATGGCCTCAAAAGTAGATATGGTCTAAGGAAGCATGAGCGGTAAAGCCGAGTAAATGAATATTTCATTTACTGGGGAAATCAGCCGTAGCCGGCGTAGGTTGCCCTTTTCTTGTATGGACAATGGAATAGCTGAAACAACTAAAACAATCGATAACAGGGCTGCATTGTTATGTATGGCACAATCGACTGCACGCTCCGGTATGGCCAAGTTATCTTTTAATAGCTTCTCTCCTGTATGGCTTGATTCATACACATCATGGCTAGCAGAGTCGGCTGTAGGGGTCTGTAATATTGGTAATCTCTGCTTAGAATAGGTCCTCAATATTAGATCGGGCCCAACTCCTGCCACTGCCACTGGACAGCCTCTTCATTTGTTAGCAGGCACAGTGCCATCTCTTTTGTAGTGGCCGGGTGTGGTACTGCAGCTCCAGCTCATTCATGTGGATGAGGCAAAGCTATGAGTGGTACCAGACACAAACACTACAGAAAATACAGTGTTGGATCTGATAATGAAGAGTTTGGGGCACACAACCCTTGTAAGCAGCTGTTCAGTGGAGGTGCCAGGAGTCAGACCTCCTACTGATCTGATTTTGATGGCGTATCCTAAGGATAGGCCATTCATATTACAGTTCTGGAAAATTCTGGTGGTCCAGGTTAATGTCTGCATCCCTTATGGTCTATGGCAGATCAAAGGTTAATATCAGTAGCACCAGTTATCTAGGGAAAAGGAAGGGTTGATTTTACATACATGGTGTTCAGTAGGTTACTGAACCTTCTAGTCTCCACCATCATACCCCCCCAACTTTTGAAGAACAGAGAGAGGGACAAAATGAGCGGAGGGTGATCGGGGGAAAGATGGGCAAGTAGAACACTTCAGGGACAGAGCGGGACATGTAGGGAGCTGTGAAGGACTGGAGCTTAAAATCAGGACTTTCCCGCTAAATGCGGGACGGTTGGGAGCCATGTCCACCATTGTTCCTGTAGCAGGAAGGATGAGACTAGAATGGGCCGACGACTCCTACACACTTCTCCCTGTGGTACCATGTCACACAGACTGCTCCCTACGCTGAACCCCCCCCCCCCCCTGGGTAGACTGACTGTAAAAAAAAAAAATGGTTCTGGGGTTTATAGCACTATAGACTGAAGAAATTTTAATATTCAGCACCCTCCTATCTACAATGTGGTGCATGTGGCAATGACAGCAATGCAATGCTGTTATCCTGCCTCATAGACCAAAATGGACCTGTAATGTATTAGGATGGAAAATGGAGCAGGACGCTTTAGGCCTAATGCACATGACCGGGCGTGCATCCGATGTGGGGTCGAATTTGTCCAAGTGCTTTCCCTGATGCATTCACATTTTTGGGGGCTTACAATCCATTCCAAATAAATGGAACCGGATATGTCTTGCTTTATCCTGCTCTGTGTCACTAGAACAAAACGGATCGGAAGTTCCTATAGACAACGGATCGGAAGTTCCTGCATTCTGCGACAAACTCAGCCCCACATCGGATACACACTTATATGGTTTTAAGGATGTAAATTCCTGCCCACCTTTTCTCATGTTTTTTTGTATAAGCTGACCATTGTCCTGCACAGCGGTGCTCACTAATATAACACATAAAATACATTTTTCTTTGAAAGGTAATAGACAAAGGTTGATATAAAAGGAATGTTATTTTCTTTTTGCGGTATGCCATGCAACGATTTTTGCTTAGTGTTTTGTGCATTGCTGAGGGGGAGTTAGTACAGTGTGGGCCCTGGCCAAGACCGTCATGAAAACTGCTCCCCGGGACCGCATTGCCTCTTCTACGCACAGTGACGGCTCCGTTTCAGATCTGCAGTCTGTTATCACTCTGAAAGTAATATATATGTATGTGTGTGTGTGTGTGTGTATATGTATATATATATATATACTATATATTCTGTATATTTTATCATTGATTCATGGACTCTATGTAAGTAGAAGAAATAAGCTGTTCCTAAGCAACTTACAAAGTAAAACATATGGGAAGACTTGTGCAAGAGTCAGGACTAAAAATAAAATCTCACCTGCTGACTCAATATAATAGGGTTACCACACGGGCGCTTATTTGAGAGAAAGTTCTTATTGAGAATGACTAAGCTATAACTTTAAAGGCATCTTTTGATTCTTAGTATACTGGTGTATCGGACATGTTCATGACCAAGTAAGTTGCTGTCAATTCAGTGCTATCACCTTTAGATAGCCTTAAAGGGGATTCAGCATTTGTAGCAACCCATGGAGTGGCCGATGTGGGTGCAAAATTAATTAATAAATATATATATATATATATATATATATATATATATATATATATATATACACTCCTCTGTCCATTCCTGGTCACATGATAGGGGACACCAATCAGTGGTCACTCCAGAGGGACTGGTAACACCACTCACATACGTCACCAGTAACTTACCGCCAACCACTTAGGCCATTGATGGGTCAGTGAGCCTCATTGCTTTTAGCATGTGACAGAAAGGGGTCTAGGAGCTAGGACTATTTCCACCACATAATTTATTATTCCCTCCAGTGGCCCACACAGTAGTGTCCTAACTTGCCTAACCCTCTTCCCCTTGCCTGTTGAAACCTGAATGGTGGAGCTGATGGCTCCATGTTCTAACCTTGTATGGAACTTTATCTGTGCCCTAAGAACTCTGAGTTGAAAGTACTATCTGTTGCCCAAAACAAAGGAACCGTACCTGAAATCCAGGACTGTCCTGCTCTGGGTCTGCTGAGGACAGGGTGCTAATGCATCCTATGCCCTATGGTTAAAGTGGCCATGCTGGGAGAAAACAATGGAACACTGGGGACAAGTAAGTTATTTTTCACAACCCTGCTGCCCCTTTAAGATAATTTAGTTTTTTGGGGTTTTTTAACCCTTGACTATTATAATGGGTCTGTTAGGTTTCTAATTTTTTAACCATAGAGAACAACATGACAAGTTAGACTGTTTTCACCAACAAAAAGCAAAGGACCTAATGTAAGTTCTTATAATGTGACCTGTAAACGAAAAAAAAACCTTCACCAGGGAAAGAAATGTCTCCTTATTGGTATGGTGGTGGTTTATCGAGGGGAGGTCTGTTTCGGTCGCCTCGGCCCCTCGCTCCTCACTAGTAGAGGGTGCTAATGTTGAGCATTGGGGCTACGATTAGCATATTGGCCTTGTTCCCAGCCGGTTGATTAGCGAGCTAGAATGCCTGATTAGCATGCCAGTGAACCATGCCACAAAGTCTTACGGGAACAGAGGAGGGTTACACGAGGGGCGAAGCGCTATTTATCACCTCTAGTGGAGGAAAAACAAACATCACTAAGGATTAACTAACATTTTGTGTAAATTCAATTTTTTTTTTCCTACACGCATCATTAATATAGCAGTTAGAAACATTAAATGATTCTGTCTTTATGACTTATCGTTGGGGTTTTTTGTAACCTAATTAATGAGATGTCTTCAGTGGGCATTAAATTTGCTAATACGCAGTTTGTTCATTAGTGACAAGGGATGACCGCCATAGGGCATATCTGCTAATGAGGTATTGTCTGTCACTAGACTTTATGGGCTATAGCATGTAGCTTCATTTCATTTAAAGGGATACTATCATTAGAATCCCTTTTTCAGGTAATATCACATTGGAATAGTTTTAAGAAAGGTTATTCATCCCCTATCCCCTATTTCGCCATTCCGTTGATATACCAGTTTTTCCCAGTATACAAATGGGTCCCACGTCCCCTTTGGTGCCTGAAGTCTCTCCAGTGACTCCTCCATCTTTTACAGCCGCCCCTCTCTGCTGCGTCCTTCCTGCGAGCCTGTGTTTACAATCTAAATTTTGCGCATGCGCAGTCGGCTCTGCCATCGGGCTTCAGGCAGAGCTGACTGCGCATGTCTGTTCGGCCATTTTACTGTGGCCACTTACACAAGCGTACTGTTCCTGTAAGCGGCCACAGTAAAATCGCCAAACAGACATGCGCAGTCTGCTCTGCCCAAAGCCCAATGGCAGAGCCAACTGCGCATGCGCGGAATTTAGATTTTGAGCGCAGACTCGTCGGACGAAGACTACAATAAGGACACTATTTTTAAAACAGTGGACAATCTTCATTCCCTGACCCCCGAATATAATTGTGTGATTGAACAGTATGGATACGTGAATATACACCATGCTTCATGTTATTGGCACAAGCCAACTACACCTGCTAAGCAGCCCCCAAAATTGTGAAGGCTGAACTTTATGAATGGCATCACATATACTAATAGAAGTACATAGAAGTTCATTCCTTCTCAAAAATTTAGCAAAAATGTGTCACATCTGTGTTTTGCTGTCCGTTCCTCTGATCTGTCAGAAGAGTGGAAAAATAGACAAAAGTGGATCCATTCTATGACAGACATGAACAGAGTCTGAGAGACCCCATTCTCTATAATGGAGTCCATTGAATGTTGGTTTTATTGAAAACAAAATTTCTTGGGGAAAAAGTTGGCGTGCAGAACTTTTTTGGTGATTTATGACGGATCTGTGCAGGACGGACTCCTGGCACAGACGTGAACATACCTAGTTTATCAAATGTCCGGGTCATGACTTTATTGCGGATTTTGATGCACAATTCTGGCAGTACTTTAGGTGTTATTGCACCCATTAGATCATTACTTCTCAGGACCCCCTGGGGGTTAGGTTTAAGATCTGGTCTAGAGAAGCATTGAGTGGACCGTATAACACTAGAGGGCCGGGCAATGGAAATACCTGGTTGGTCATAACTTTCTCTGGTGTTTGCTAAAGTGCCAATAGTAGGACATGGGGAGATGAACTGATCTTTCTAGTAACTGTATTCTAAAAGGGTTTGTTTCTCATGAAACAACCCTTTAAATCCTTGTACCCTCTGTGCTTAGGAGTCCACAGGCTGGCCTTAGTCAGTGCGGTGGACTCATTCTGTCCATCAGTGAATAAGACCATCCATTGTGTGGTCCTGGTCCTGTCCGCTGTATATTGCCCAGTTACTGGAGCTTCAAAGGATGTTCCAGTCAGAGCCAAGGTAGGGTATACCTTGCTGATAGGTGGGGGTCTGGCTGCTGGGATACTCTGCTGTTTTGTACCCCATATTTGAATGGAGTGGCAGGATGGACAGCACGTGCCGCTCTATTAGTTTCAATGGGATCACTGGAGATGGCCAAAACACTGTACTCTGCTAACTCCAGCGGCCGCGTTGAATTGAATGGAGCGCCACACACTGTCCATACCGCCACTCCATTGAAGGCAGAGGTGTGAACTGTAGCTACTGATGAAGTGTTTACTACATAGCGGTCAGGAATATAATAAGGAAAAGCTTTTTAGTGGCTGTGCAGGCATGAGCTCAGTAGTTACATGTATGTTTCCTTGCACTTGCTGTTTGACCACTGTTTAGCTAACTCCATTAGATCAGATCTGGGATCCATGACTACAGCTTATCCACACCCCCTGCAGGAGTCTCAGGTAGTCTAAGACACACCTCCTCGTTGGAAACAACGTGCATAAATGTGCTACTCTGTTTCCGTAGCTCCCATTCACTTCTACTTGTGTTACAGAAGCAGAGGAGAGTGTTTGTCCTGGTGGTTGGGACAGCTGCCCGTATCCACGCCTAGTGCCTGGACAAACCCTTTAAATATTCACCTTACAACAGTCCCCACCTGTCTAGTGACGACCAAGTATTTTATCAGAAACATTTCCTACCATTGGGATCTTCTCTCAAGGATATAAAACGTGAATCTTCCTTTGTTTCTTCTTTTGTGATTGGACCGTGCACAATAAAAGTAAAACCACTGAATCACTTAGCGCAGATGACTGGCCTCCCTGCAGTTACGCTATAAATAATCCTCCGAGTACCAATTTGGAAGTGCTGGATATTTCACCAAAGAGAGTAAATTCTCTAAAACATGACAATTTTGACATTTTAGATGAATTGTTGTAAGTGAAAAATAATCTTCTGTGATCTGACGTTGGAGTTCTGGTAGCTCGTAAAAATATCACCTTGTCGGATGCTTTGCCGTGTAATTTCGGGCCTTGAACTTAATCATGAAATAACTAGAGGTGTCTAATAAAATAGACATCAATTACCTGAATGTAATCCCACGGCAAGTATACAGCCATTATTTCATTGAGCTCTGGGGAGGGCCGGGTTTGTGATCCGACAAAGAAGCTCAGCTGGGCTGTTAGCACATGTACCATTACAGCAAATGAGCTAGTGACTGGCTCAGGTGATGAGAACCGTACAATTTGGAATCGTGAGACGTCTATTTTTATACCTCCTCCTTGAATTATAACATTCGCTTCCTTCTTTATTGTATTCTCGATACAAGCGATTTATAATGGCCGGAGTCATTTTCTTCTCTATAAATGTCGTGTTAGTTTGAAGAGCGCAGGAAAACCCATTTAAAACCTCAAGTTTATGTCTATCAAACCTCTTTGTGGACCAAGGAAAAACCAAGGAGTCCTTTAAAGAGAGCTGGTTACTAACCACTTAAGAGACTGTCTTGAGAGCTCAGCCGGTAGAAAGGAAATTGGAGTTACAATGTATCTGCTGATGTATCGCAACCGTCTTGTGTTATCTTGTGTTTTCAGCTTTACGTCACTTCTTTAACCCACTATATTAAGTATCCATCACCATATAATATCGTATCTTCATTGTCTCTTCGTGAGCAAAGTCTTTCAGGGACTGAACTATTTATTATTATTATTATTATTATCTATTATTATAGGTCGTCAATATCTGCTGACACATAGCAGATTAGAAACACTATGGCCCAGAAGTTTAACCCCACTCGTCATTGTCTTTTCAATATCTTTTCTTGTGTTACATGGTAAGACAACATTGCGTCAAGTTATAAGGCGATTCCAATCATAGACAGAAAGATGCATTACAAAGAAAGTCATTTCACACAATGGGACTGAGGGCCCTGCTCGCAAGAGCTTACAATCTATGAGGTAGAGGGGGTGACACAAGAGGTAGCAGGGGCGGCATTGCTTATGCAGAGGTCAGACACTTTTGTAATAGAGGTGACTGTCATTACACAAACATAAAACTTTATGAGCCGTCACTAGTCGTGTCCTGTAACATGTGGATGGAGCTTGGACCTATAAAGTTAGCCTGAATTAGCATCATATCATGTGGGGAAATGGAGCGGGGACAGAGGAGGGTTACATTTTGGGGATTCTAATTATAGTACGGAAGGGTTTACTTTAGGAATTGGGATAGGCCTATCTGAAAAGATGTGTCTTTAGTTTGCGTTTGAAACTGTAGAAATTGGGAGTTAATCTGATTGTCCGGGGTAGAGCATTCCTGAGAAGTGGTGCAGCTCGAGAGAAGTCTTGTATAGGGTCTATCCTTAGGATAGGCCACTAATATTTCAAAGATGGGGGAAACAGCGGCATCATACAAATCATCCAACTTCAGTGGGATCATAGCTGCAGGAAGAGCACCCCACTACTATTCAGGGCATGGACTGGACGTACCCCTGAAGAGCTGATTCATTCAGAGACCAACTATTGGACCCCATGATCAATTATTTATGGCTAGTCCAAATAAAAAGAATATCACAAGAAACCCCTTTAACTTGTGACTATGAACAGAGTCCCAGCGGTAGGACCCAACTCTTATCAGGCATTTATGGCGGAGGTGGGAATACTCCTTGCTACATCTGTAGCCACTGTACATGGAAACAGCCAACAAACTACTGTTGTCTGATCCGTTTTTATTGTTATTGTGGGTCCTTAGGTTACCAGTGGTGTACTAAGAACTCCTTAAGACTTTACAGTCCGGCTCATTTATACATCATCGGTCTTTAGTACGTTGTCCATGAAGCTCTGTCAGCAGCTCATTACCTGCTTTTTGATGGTTTCCATTCATACAGCTTAGACTATGATAAGAACAGTTACAAATAAACAAGGTATGAAACAAATAATGAGAACATATTACAAAGATATTGTATTTCACACTTCATAACTATATTGTCAATGTGAATCAGCGTTTGAGCGTCACTTAAAGGGAATTCTAAGGTTTTTGCTAACTTTCCCAAGAGGAAGGGCACATTCCCTTATCAGAGTTGTACTTGTCCTTCCCGGCCATTACCTTGTGTGAACTGTGCTGTAAGTTGTACTTTGTGGTTCAGGTTTTGTAGAAAGATTAGTATTTTTGTGTTACTTTATGGTTTAGACTATATTATTTTTACCGGTTTGAGCCACAGATGGTTTTTATGATCTTTTATGTATTGGTGTTTTTATTTTTGAATTAACTCAGAGATTAAATTTTATGGGTTTTTAAGATATGGAAATGTGTTTAGGATTTGTTCACATCTGCTCCATCATGGGAGAAGAACAATGAAAATGTGGTATATGGTGGATTGGTCACAAGACCGACACCAACAACACTTAACCGTCACTATAATGGGGTCAGTCGGATTTCGATCATGTTGCTGGCCATCTTAACAGTCATGTCTTACCATGTTGATTGGTTGTTGCAATCTGTTATCAAATATGGATGTCACATCCATGAAAGGAAAGGTAAAAAGGGCCAAGGAAATTGTTTTCTATATACACATAGCAGTAATGGAGTTTAAGCGTCATATACTTAAAGGGGTCATCTGCCTTCTAATATTAATAGGTCATCAGTATTAGATCTGCAAGGGTCCAATGTCCAGGACCCTGGCTGACCGCGTATGTGAACGGCTCATTGCCATAATACTGTATGTACAACAGCTTTAGGTACTGCAGTCCTGTCTCATAGACTTCATTGGGACGGTTCTGCGGTAATTTATTCCATTGCTGCACAACTCTGGACATGTAAACATGCATGGGAGCCACGCGGTTCTTGAAAAAGCTGATCTGCGGGTGCTCCGGCTGCTGGATTACTGTACAGCTAATACTGATGGCCTATCCTTTGGAAATATTAAAACCTAACTAACCCCTATAATGACTTTATATATATATATTGGCACCATCTATAGAGTACAGCTGCACTTTCTCCATCTCTTTGTATTGGAGTTACGTAGATATTAGTTACGTGGACTCTCTATTTTAACATGTTATTTCTTTTGTCTACAGGACCGATGCCTCCATGCCAGCAGACTTAGTGGGACCGCCATTGCATCAACCTCACTAATCTGAAGCTGGAACCAGAAGATCACCATCTTTAATGGTAAGTGGTATGGGGCCATTTACTGTCAGTCTATCCATCTTACTGGATATCTTGATCAAGCCAGCCATCCCATTCATCAGCATTCTACATCTGTTAAGACGGGAGGCATATTTTGCTATACTGCAGTGATACGTGACGCCGGGCGCCTTGTACAGGAAACTTCACATAACCAGGCATCTCCCTTTTTTTGCTTCTCAAACTCAAATGATTCCATGTGGGGAAGTGGCTGATGAAGTGCTCCTTCACACACAGAATTACCTTTTATTCACAAAGCACTTCATAACATTTCCCCAAATCCAGGCAGAATGAGGACGCTCTATCACAGATCAATGAGCATTACCTAGATTCATTGCTTGTAATATCCGTTTATTATTATGGCCAGACACCTGAAGAGGAGTTAGCCCTGAGCAGATACATCACTTTTTGCAATAAAGCAACAGCTAGCCCCGCTTCTATGATTTGCAGCTTTTTTTTTTTACCATTAAGAGGCCGAATATATCGAATTATCTCTCGGGCTACCGTGGCTGATGTCTGACATTATGCAAAATTCAATCAGTGTTGTACCATTGAAGGGGATTTCAACAGGGAGATAAATCCGGATGGACCACGTATCTATCAGTTGGCCAGAATTTTGCAAATTTTTTTTTGATGCAATGCGGCACTTTCACCTAACTAGTGCGGGCGTAGGAGTGTTACCAATGTGCTTGAGTTTAATTGATTCATTTGCCTAATGCAAGTGTCTGAGCTGCATCCAAATGGGAAAATATGAAGCTGGAAATATGGCAGCAAAAATATTGTTGTATAACAGCGTACCTGGTAATGCTTCATCTACATTAAGTATCGGTGCTGGCTATGGACAGGGACCAAACCCCATTATATGGATAATCGACTACAGAATATAAGGGACTAAGCTTTTCCATTCTACCAAAACAGTCCAATGATTAACATTGGTCACCAGGTCCCGACTACCCAATGGCATTAATACAATGAATCTTGATCCCGACAACCATGACTTTGATGTTGCATCACTTAAGGGACCAGATACAATGTTATATGACTTGTAAATTGTCTTATCTCATGACTTCTTCCCTCTTCTCCCTTTTCACCCCTTCCTTCCACTCTATACCCCTCCTCTTCTGAGAGGCTGGTCAACAATATTTGGGCTATTACCAAACAATGCAAGTATGTGACCCCCTAAATCTTTGCAGTCGTGCATTCTCTTCTGTTACCAGAACTTCCACCATGATACTTCCTGGGAAGAATATGTAAATCTGTCTTCCATGATGTAATTAGGAATACAGTGCCTCAGTTATACAGCCCAATAGAGGGCGCTTCCTTTAACATCATGCCGACCTTCCCAGAGGCCTTTGCTGCAATGATGTGGGATTTTACCATGTACAGTCTCTCAGCTGAGGACAGCTGTTTCGATCTAATTGGATCTCTTCAGCCCGGCGCAGAGAAGTCGGGCATGATGTTAAAGGGAGTGCCCTCTATTGGGCTGTATAACTGAGGCACTGTCTTCCTAATTACATCATGGAAGACAGATTTGCATATTCTTCACATGTTCCTTTGCACAGTGGAGCACAAAATGGCTTAATAAGACTCCACACACCTAAATGGTGGTCTCTCCCTAAGGCGTGACGATATCCCCTTAACCATGATACTTCCTATAAGTGATGTAAGGCTTGGGACTCTGTTGTCGAGACCGCCGAAAATCAGCAGAGAAAAAAAGTTGTACAAGGAGGATTTTTTTTGTCCATTACCTTCAGTTTTTAAACGGCAGACCCCATTATAGTCAATGGTCTCTGCGTAACCGCTGTTGTTGCCGTTTGGGTTCGTCGTCATAGCTTTTTCTTCTTGTTGAATCCTAATGTCATAAAACGGATTACATTGTACCCAATTATTAAACATCACCCAGTGCAAGAGGTGACCGGGCAAGACATTATGGGATTTGGAGCACACGTTTTACACCTGATTGTCTAAGTATTTTATTTTTTTAAAAAAATTTTTATAATGTAGATTGTGAGCCCCATATAAAGATCACAATGTACATTTTTTTCCCTATCAGTATGTCTTTGTAGAATGGGAGGAAATCCACACAAACACGGGGAGAACATACAAACTCCTTGCAGATGTTGTTCCTGGCGGGATTCGAACCCAGGACTCCAGCGCTGCAAAGCTGCAGTGCTAATCACTGAGCCACCGTGTTGCCCCATTTTCCAAGTATTTTAGACATTTCCTAATAGTTTCTGTTCCTTACAAGTGGGTTTGGATAATCAAAAGTTCCAGGGCTTATAATATGCCATCCATGTGCCAAAGTGTTGGTGTATTTTTTTGCCGGACACTAAGTCAGCTAGAAAGTGATTGGACCTGACAACATAAGAGTACGGCAGGTTTTCTAACAGAATCAGAGACTTGGATAAATCTGGCACGGCTGAGAACTGTCTAGTCCAGGTTTGCACCGTCTATAACTTGGACACTATTAGTCTGCATGTCCCAATGATTCTTAGAATTGTAATGGCAGAGAAAGCTGAACCTTTCACTTCCAAAAGCAAACTGGAGGTAATCCGGGTGTGGTGGACGGAGTGATATCATCTGGCTGTAAAATTACTAAGAGCAATTCCATCATTTCTAGCTGTAATGGTTGCCTGGAGATCATTTCCGTAAAAAGTTACCAGTAACTGTAAGGCCTTGACTTGTATTGTTCCGCCAGGTCTTTACATGTTCTACATATTTGTTATATACATTAATTCTCTCCATATCAACCTTCATTTTCGATCCAGCGGGAGCTCTTGAGGAGCGGAGAATAGTTTATCCGCGGCTTTTACAGCTTTGTTTTTTAGCCTGATCTTCATCACTATTTCCTCTCGGTTGCGTCATCTGCAGTTCATCAAGTAGCTAAGCCGACTCAATTTTCACTGGCCTTTCCCTTGGCGTTGGCTCTTGCTAAGGAAGGTCACTGACGAGATGTCTTCACAGATCCAAATCTTTGACTGCTTTTGCTTCTGTCTATTGAGACGTTCCAGATCCTGAGTCATAACAGATCCACTCTGTTCTTCGTGACCGGCGCTAACTGTTATACATGGATTTTAGAGATTATTCCCTGCAATATTAATGTAATACATTGTGTTACATTGTATACGTGTCCATGGGAAGTAATGGACCTCACTGGTTACAAGGTTGTTGTAGTGCAGCACGTGACACTATTACATCCAAAAAGCAACCCTGATAGAACCTGATGCCGTATTCTAATATTTATAGACATAGACATGAGGAAGAATCCAAAGATAGGAATAGAAAGGAGCACTCAATGTCTCCAAAATTTTTCATTGTAATATTGCCTAGTACTGTATATACAGATGTAGCAGAGTTGACCCAAACTTCTATAATTGGTTAAACGGCTGCAGTGTGATATCGGATCACAGAAGACAAAAAAAACAATGAAAAGTTATTGTCAAATCTTTTTTATTACTTTTATTTTTTGTTATCCTATGTGATAAGATATTATATTGCAGCAGTTTAACCAATTGGGTTAACCGTGTTACATTCCCTTCAGCAGACCTCAAAAAATACCACACCCCAGACCCTCTTTGTGAAACATTTAGACCCCAGCCTAGCCCTTTATACAGACCTAAGGCCAGAGCCTTCCTGTTTACAGATGCCCAACCAGAACCATCTATATACAGACCCTCTTGTTTACAGACCCCAGATAACACCCTAAACTGTCCCATCTAGGGCTCACAATTTACATTTTTCCCTATCAGTATGTCTTTGGAGTGTGGGAGGAAATCCACGCAAACACAGGGAGAACATACAAACTCCTTGCCGATGTTGTCCTTGGTAGGATTCAAACCCAGGACTCCAGCACTGCAAGGCTACAGTGCTAACCACTGAGCCACCGTGTTGCCCCAGACAGTTTAATTCTAGTAGACATCAGTATGTTTGTGGCGTTCAGGTTTGGGGGTGAGGGGCAGGAAGAGGGCAATGTATGTAGATTACCTCGCAAATCTCTCCTTTTTCCAGGCATGTCCTGGACATTACAGGAGATTTGACATAGACACCCAAGTATGCACAGATCTGGATCCATACAATTTAACTTTTACAAAGCTGATGAAGTGGTGTTTTAGTGCCCCCCTAATTTAGACTGTTCAATATATTGCCTTGTCCTGGGCCCCAGGGAGCCCGGTGGGCCATGAAGGCCACTTATTGGGTATGATTGGTTTATGGAAATTGTTGAGTAAAAGCTGGTTACAGATCTGACAATAAAGCTATATACTTCACCATTCCCATTACGTTATTGTATCCTTGTCATTATTATTAATACTGGTTACATTGAAGTTTTGGGTGTAACCTGGCCAGGGCATAATGGATCCCTCCGGGTACAATAACTCATCCAGTCACACTTGGAAGCACATAGTAGTAATACAGTCATGTTAAGGATTCATCTGACAGCAGATAATATACTGCAATGTGATTGTATGCTGTGCTACCATATCATTTTATCTATATAGAGAACTGCAGCCCATCTTTGATGACACCCTGTAGAAGATATGAGTTTCTATAGCTTGACCAAGACAATCTCACTGGACATCTCAAGTGTCTCCTAGCCGGAAAGCCATTTTCTTTTCACTCTTCACTACCAAGTATTCCATTGCTTTCCCTCTGGGCTTGGAAACAGGAACAATTTAGAAACCTATAAACTCATTTCTAGACGTTTAGAGAATGTTCTAGTATTTCAGTATCAATTGTACGTGGTTAGATGGATGACCATTGTAACCCAGACGTGCTTTGTATCAACAGGCTCGCTTGTCATATATGCGGATTAAATACCTCTTCTTCTCATGGCTGGCGGTGTTCATCGGCAGCTGGGTGATATATGTGCGATACAACTCATATACGGAGCTCTGCAGGGGACATGAGTGTAAAGCTACCATTGTAAGTGCATTAGTATGACCCATAAAGCTTCTGTATCGGGACTTTATAATATAATTCCGATTGGCCGTGGGAATGTTTTGCATGTGCTCTCTTATCCTTAGGCTGGACATCTAAGCAGTCTACAGTATATCAATGGACTTCAAATTGGCTGTATTGTGACAAAGGGCAAATTGGTGCCTCCATTATTGAAATATGCAACCAAGGTGTTGCCATTACACCAAAGAGATAACACCATTGTTGCCTTATTGCCAGTCCAGTGTTATCCTTAAAACCATTTATTTAATTAATATCACAAAAGTGCAATCTATATCCCATCAATAATCAGTGTGACCTTTGCCCTTTGCCTTCCATTAGTTCTTCTCGGTACTTGCAGACAGTTTTTGACAGAACTCGGCAGGGAGGTTGTTCCCGCCATCTTGGAGAACTAAGCCCAGATCTTCTGTGCATGTAGGCTTGCTCCAATCCTTCTGTCTCTTCATGTCATCCCAGACAGACTGGATGATGTTGAGATCAGGGCTCTTCGGGGGCCGGATCATCACTTCTAGAACTCCTCCTCCAAAGTGAGGTCATACCAAATATTAATGGGATTTAGAGATTTCTTGTTTTTTATATTGCCTATTAACTATTACTTTGCAGCAATTTTCCACATTTGCCTAAAACTTTTATGCAGGACTCTATATGTCAGAATCATTGCTGGACATACACCATTGTAAACTGAACTGACTAGCTGAGAGTTGGGGTTCAGGCCACATAGCCAGACTGCGATATATCATTTTTAGGGGGGGGGGTTTGTGTGTCTTTGGGATTTAGCATACATTGTGATCTCTGCATACTTTCCTACTGCCAGTCCTCTTCTCCTATTTGAGCCGAAGAACTCATTATTATAGAGACGGCAGAAGTTTCATTTCCATTTGGCAGTAGGATGTTTTGCAAATGAAATACATAGTTTGTAGACGTGCACGTGTCAGATGTGGGTAAGACAGTACTAAACAAATTAGGATTTATGTAAGCCTGTCATACTTCACTGCGGAGTATAAGGAGGAGAGACAATCCGTCTTTGCTCTTGTAGTCCATAATAAATAACACATGGGGCTCGTTGTTTGGTGCCGCTGACGCTTTATATCCGCGATTTGGTGGCGGACCGCATTATTGTTATTAGGATCAGGCTCTTAAAGTGAAAGGAAATGCAAATAAACATTCTGGTTGTAAAACTGTCAGCCATAGAAGCCAGCGACTCAATAGGACATGGAGGATAGTGGCGCCCAGTAGGGTGTAACGTCCTATAGAAGACGTCTGAATGCCCCAATTTCATCTGTCTAATGCGTATGGGACTTTACCCAATCTATGATATTGGGCAGAGCAGGATTAGGCATATTATGGCATATTACATAGATGTGTCATATATCTTTTAGAGGGGTGTACTCCTTTAGGCTGCCGTACACATTGTTTTTGGACGGCTGTCGATAATGGGATCGTAAGAATGACCACCTTGTTCAGCCCTCAACTAGACAATATCCAGCACGGCCAATCTGCTCTTGCAGACTAAAGTCTACCTTGTTTCGGCCATGGCGTTGACATAACCAGTTCTCAGCTGAAACTAGCCGTTTCGACAGACCAAAATCTAATGTGTATGGACAGGTTAAAAGAAGTACATAGCGGATTGCTGCCGTTATATGGAAAAGCATGAATAAGAAGCCCAATATAAGTTCTTTCTAAGCATGTGTTGTCTGGATGCCGGAGACTAAAACTACAAGGTTGTAATCTGTGACAAATTCCTGCCCGATTCTGTCCCTAAGGCTTTAACACGAGCTCGGTGCTTTCCTCTAACAGCCTTTAATTAGCCCAATTACTCTTAAGGCTTATAATTAGGAACATGTTTAGAAGAGTCATAGAGATGTGAGGCAATACAGTCGCCGACTATATGAGAAAACATGTTAACAATCTGCTGCCGAAACTCCTCTGGGCCATTGCAATAGCTGCAGGGAAGACCTATAGGATATCGGCATACATGTATTAATCTGGCATACTTTGACTATGGGATAGAAAATAATAACTGCGACCATATCTGCACCGTATATGAGATTCCAGGGTATACTAAAGTTGCAGTGATGATGAAACCGACTTCTGTTTTATTTCAGTAAAGATTGTCCAGTTGCAATAGAATTGTAGTAACTAATATATAGCAGTGTTGCAACATTTGTATCACACGTCATTAACTTACACAAAGTGAGATACTTTGTTCTGATCCTGAGTCACAGCATGTCATACAGACCCAAGCTACATTTAGTATTCTAGTGGCTTCAAAGCTAAAATTTCCCAGCATGCCTTGCAGGTTTATTATCCGCACAGACTGTGCTCAGGTGATTTGCATTCTAGGATCCTTCATATTCATTTAATATGCAAGCGTCAGCACTGGAGAAACTCAGCTTAACTGTTATAAATGTGGAACCGTCTATGCAGACCTGGGCAGAAGCATGGGTTCCTAGACCCTGAAGCAAAATTGTATATAGAAGCCCAAACTATGTCATTTATAATACTGGAGCCCCCTTATGTGGCAGAGGAATCAGTGGATAACTGCTTGCACCAGGTCTCAGGTGTAACTGCAAACTCTCTACCTAATGGACTAAACTCCTAAAGCCCCAAAAATGGCACAAGAATAATTCTTACAATGATGTCACAGAATATTGATAATACACAATAACTATAGGGATTATACACATAGAAGTCATAGAAAAGTGATAATAAGTACAATGATGTTATATTACAAGGGTAATGAACAAAATTAAGTAAAAGTGCAAGAATAATAGTGAATACGGTCACGTTACAGCGCAGAAAGAATGCACATAGTCATGTTACGATGCCAAAAGAATGCACCCGTCATGGTCACGTTACAGTCCAGAGAGAATGCACACGGTCACGTCACAGTGCAGAGAGAATGCACACGGTCACGTCACAGTGCAGAGAGAATGCACACGGTCACGTCACAGTGCAGAGAGAATGCACACGGTCACGTCACAGTGCAGAGAGAATGCACACGGTCACGTCACAGTGCAGAGAGAATGCACACGTTCACGTCACAGTGCAGAGAGAATGCACACGTTCACGTCACAGTGCAGAGAGAATGCACACGGTCACGTTACAGTGCAGAGAGAATGCACACGGTCACAGTGCAGAGAGAATGCACACGGTCACGTCACAGTGCAGAGAGAATGCACACGGTCACGTCACAGTGCAGAGAGAATGCACACGGTCACGTCACAGTGCAGAGAGAATGCACACGGTCACGTCACAGTGCAGAGAGAATGCACACGGTCACGTCACAGTGCAGAGAGAATGCACACGGTCACGTTACAGTGTAGAGAGAATGCACACAGTCACGTTACAGTGCAGAAGGAATGCACACAGTCATGTTACAGTGCAGGGACAATGCACATAGTCACATTACAGTGCAGGGAGAATGCACACGTTCACGTTACAGTGCAGAAAGAATGCACATAGTCATGTCACAGTGCAGAGAGAATGTACACGGTCACGTTACAGTGCAGAAAGAATGCACATAGTCATGTCACAGTGCAGAGAGAATGCACACGGTCACGTTACAGTACAGGAACTATGCACATGGTCACGTTACAGCGTTCACAGTTATATCACAGAACAGGGATGCTCATCTTACTGAGATCACGCTTAATGGGACCACAGTGATGTCACAACACTGATAAAACACAGCATCATAATGCAAGGAATATATGCACACAGGGAGGTGACAGTACAGAGGTATTTATTGGAGTAATGTCTTAGTACAGGGGTAATAAAGAGCGATGTCCCAGTCATTGTTATTCCCCCCATGTGGCCATACGGGCGACTGTGACCACTACAAGTTCCTCTTTTAGGTCATGTCACTGTTTTCAATAACAATAACCCCAAAGGCAAATCTATTGATCTGGTATTATAAGAGAGTCTGACCATCCTGGTGTCATTGGAAGTCATTAGGATCAGTGTGATGGAAGTGACGTGCGGAGATAATACTGTACTAATTACTCTCATCCGGAACTTTCCTTCCAGTGTGACAAATACCGCAAGGGGATTATTGACGGATCAGCCTGTGAAGGGCTCTGCTCTAAGGAAACCATTTATTTTGGAAAATGTCTGTCGATGAAGCCAAACAACCAGGTAATCTTCTGCTTTGTGGTAATCGGAGATCGTATGTAGATTTTAGATTGCCATAATGAACATTTGTCAAAAAACCATCTGCTGTAGAGTCTCCCAAGGTGCTTAAAATCTGGAACATCTGGATTTTCCATCCCTCGGGTTTAGTCATAAGACGGTTGTTCCTCCCAATGATTTGCTAGCCTTCTCTGGAGAGTACGGCTTGTCCTGCTGTGTATATATAGATTATTGAAGTGTACTGTCCATATACCGCCATTATATCACACTGAAATATGTCATGTGTAAGACTTCTATACTATAACATACCATACAATGCTATGCTATAAAGAGTATCTTTCACTATGTATCCAGTTTTTATATGATACATGAACGGGGTTGGCACTATCAGGATTGGGCGATGGTTTACTTGCATCCATAGAGTGGTCTGTCAACATTTCTATGTTTTCTTATGATTCCTGATATAATGTTGCAGTAATATGTAAAAGAGAGAAGGCGTCTAAATACTGTGATGTGCTTTTCAGATGTACCTGGGAATCTGGGGGAACCTGGAAGGAGTAATAAAGTGTCAAATGGAAGATACACTGCATCTTGATTTTGGAACAGAGTTAGAGCCAAGGAAGGAAATTGTCCTTTTTGACAAGCCAACAAGAGGTACCACTGTCCAAAAGTTCAAAGAAATGGTACACAATCTTTTTAAAGTAAGTGCCCGATCGTGTGCTTGTGTTGTATCAGATCGCACCCTACAAGTCACCACTAGTCCCATGTCTGATTTGGGTAGATCTCATGGTTTTTTTAACACCTCCATAATACATCTTAAACCGATGATCCAGCCACTTTACCAATATTTTATATTATAAAGGATCAATTTTGATTTGTATTGTTTGTTTTTTTACAAATTTCAAGGAAGACCTTCAAGTTGACAGTAAATTTCCTTAATTCGGAAGCTGCACATTTGGTACATTTCAGCCTTTAGGTTTCTCAGAATTGTAATATTCTAAAATGCAGAAGGCAAGTAACTCCTTCTGCTCCTTGAAGTGATACTTGAACAATTGCTAAAAATGCTTCAAGTACCTGTTATATCAGAGTGATGTGTTAGCAGTGTCATGGTCCACAGACTACCAGCAGCTGCCAGGATTGGAGGACTATAGCCACTATAGCCTGTTAACTCCTTCAGTGCCACTATCAAACTTGCTTTAAAGCACTGTACAAAGAGGTTCCTTGCCTGTAAAGGGGATCAATCTCTGTTACAACCAGGGATACGTGCTAACAAGTGTCTAAGCAGTTCTAAATAACGGTACAATATATTAGAATATGTTTTGTGTACATAAATAGTGCATACATGTATGATAAAAGCCCAGCTAGAACCCAGCATATCCGCCCGACCCTGCAGATAGATGCGCTAAGTTCTCACCTGTATTCAGTTTTCCATTTGGGGGTCCACTTGGGGACCCCCCGAACATTATGTGGAGAGGGGAACAGAATCCTGACGTAGTGCAAGCGCTGGTATGAACCAGTCAGATGAATCAAATGATGTATCCCCCTTGTAAATTGCTGCCTCTTTGGTGAGAAATTGTTGTTTTTGTCCATATGTAAATGAGCTTTGGGCAATGAGAGCATTGTCTCTTACCTCTGGAGCAATGGCAATAATCTCACTGCTCCAAGGAGCTCACTTGCATATTCACAAAAACAGCAATATCTCGGCAAAAGAGACACCAATTCACAAAGGGAAAACTCTATTGGGATAGGATCACTGGAATCAATCTATCTGCAGGGTTGGGTTGATATGATGGGTCCTGGTCACAGATTCTCTGCAGCTGACCCATTGGGCCTCCCACATTGAGCCATTACAATTTACCAACACGTGCACCAGGTCACTGACCTTTTGTGCATACCTGTATTATAAATATGCGGTATTATATACCGCTAAAGAGCCAACATTGTGCTGAATACAGCACACTGTAGACCTTTCCAGTATATGCCCCAGTACTGGAGATATCGGTGCCGTTAATTTCAGCACTGATATCTCCCCCACTGTCAGAAGGGTGGGCCTTACCGCTCAGCACCATGGCTGGACTGTAAGGAACATCCCCCCCGACAGTACAAGGTTATGGAAGAGTACAGTAAGGAAGGGGGTGTTCCTCACAACCCAGTGATGATACTGAGCTGTAACGCCCGCTCTTCTGACAGTGGGGAGATATTGGCATCCAGCATTTGGTCACATACCTTGAAAGCCAACAGGGTATACTCCAGTCTAGGACCACCCACTTATCAGTAGAGAGTCCAATTGGCATACGGAGAACCGAAACTAGCAGAAATTATTACTCTGGAATGGTGGAGGCCAGAGAAAAAATTCCAACCACATTGGAATAAGTGGAGCAGCGCCTACTAAAGGATGCAAAGACTGGGAATCAATGGCGGTGGGAAAAGGTCCTCGTAAAGTATTTTGATCCTAAACTCTAGACGCATAAATAGCAGCTATGGAGACACTAAGCTTCTCCACCTCCTCCTTACTTCGTGCTGCTCCATAGCTGCTTCGCGCAGCAGAATATTATACCTGCTTATCACATTCCTCTGCCAGCAACACAGAGCGAGAGCCCGAGGATGCTAATTTCCTAGTAGAAAGGGCATTGGCAACAATTCCCTTACATTGCAGTGCTCAGCTGACCAATCCACTCACTAAGCAGGATTGGTTTGGAGCATGTTAGCCGTGGTTTTGGGGGGTGATCACAACTAGTCCCCCACTACTTAAACCTATTGGATGTGTTTCACCTGTCATATTTATAGCACTTTTATCTCATGAGAGATGCACAATATACATTTCTAAAAGCTAGGACAATAAAAAAAAAAACTCCTACCAGAATTTCTAGGAACAATTTTTTCCATATTTCATGATGTTTTTGGTCACAGTCTTCTGTAGCGTATCTGTTGTCCGTCCTGATAACAAAGCTATTTTGTTTAGCGGCATAAGCAGCGCCCGGTATTGATGGCTCCTGTTAGAACTGTTTAGTAATCATCCTGACACAGATCAATACCATCAATAATCTGATTTTCAGCAAGGTCGTGCTTTTAGCATTTAGTGATATTTGCAGCTATTCTCCCGTGTCCCCAATCCTGTACAGAGAGATAATGTGGATAGAGGCGAAATAGAGAGAAGCAAAGATTTAACGGAGTCCTCTGGAACCAATTATGTGATGGATATATGTCTGCTTTATAAAAGACTACATTATGTCCGACAGAACAAAGACTATAAAAGTAGAATTAGGCATTTTCTTAGACTGACAAAGATCAGAAGTAAAAGCAAAGTACTCAGTGATAGAGTCTGCAAGATAGATATATAGATAATAAAGTCTATCTATGTATCCATCTATGTCTATCTATATGTCACCAAACACTCCCCAACACATAAGCAAAAAGTAAATAAAAGCGAGTTACGCTTTAAATAGAGTAGGGAATCCTGGCATCTCAGGTACCACTATGCTGATGTCACAGTACAGTGAGTATTAATAAAGCTGGTGCAGGGACCCCTTTCCGTTAAGCTGTGACTGGCCCCCTACCACCAGTACTGCCCTGATACAGCCCATTACAGTGTGTATTTCACCAATATAGTGCAGAGCTCCAGGTACCGCGCTGCCCCAGGAGTTTGCAAGCAGCTAAATGTGATTGTTTCTATCCCACTCCAAGTGCTTTATTCACATCAGTACAGGTCAGTATTAGATGTACAATACAAAACCGGTGGAGGGTCTGAAGCATAGATCATATCAGGAGAACTGAATCTATATAGTCTTGAGTACTTAATGGAAAAGGGGGGCATGATGGAAACCTTTAAGTATGTTAAGGGTATAGAGGTCAGGAGGGAAATGTTTTACTAGGAAACTAAACACAAGAAAAAGGGGAGCAATCAGGAATTAGGTGGGGGTAAGATCAGAAGTAGAGATGAATGAACAGTAAAATGTTCGAGGTTCGATATTCGTTTCGAGTAGCCCCTCAATATTCGACTACTCAAATCGAATATCGAACCCTATTATAGTCTATGGGGGGAAAATGCTCATTTCAGGGGTAGGCAATGTTCAATCAAATTATACTTACCAAGTCCACGAGTGAGGGCCGGGCTGGATCCTCCGAGAAGTCTTCTCCTTGCAGCGTCCCTGCGGCATCTTCCGGCTCTGAATTCACTCTGCCAGGCATTGGGCCTGGGCAGAGCCGACTGTGCATGTCCGCACTACGAGCAGACATGCGCAGTCGGCTCTGTCCAGGCCCGATGCCTGGCAGAGTGAATGAAGAGCCGGAAGACGCCGCGGGGAAGCTGCACGGAGAAGACTTCTAAAGGTAGGAGAAGAACCAGCATTGATTGGCTGACTGTATAGCATTCGGCCAATCAATGCTGGTTCTGCATTTTACATTCGAATAGCGAGTGGTACTCGATCGAGTACGAGTATTTCGAATACCGTAGTATTCGATTGAATACCTACTCGATCGAGTACTACTCGCTCATCTCTAATAATGACCACTCTACTCCTCCTTATGTTTACACTTTGTACTATTGATTTATGTGAAGTCTGCTGAAAGGATAGGTTCATCTTATATTGGGAAAAGTCCTGATGATAATAAATGAGCTAGAATACTTGAGGAGCATGACCCGATGATAAAGCCGGCCACACATGCTGGAGCCGCTCATGGACTACTATAGGTGATGAGACATCATCGTGTTCTCTGATCTCCCCTGTACTGTCTGCTCAGTAGGAGTCAATCCTTCCTATTTCAATGTGGACATTTGAGAGTTTGCAAAGTTTGAAGTAAAATGAGTTTTCCACACAGAATTTCATTTCAGGCACATAATGGTAAAATAATGTATTTTTCAATATACTCCTCTTGCCGTTCTCATCCTACTGCCCCCCTGCTGTTCGGTGTGCCCCTACCATTGTTCATGGAAGAAATTTTACATTATAAGCAGCCTACAGCCTAACAAAGAGATAACCATCCCTTCCTTACCCATGTAGGAAATATCTTGCTTATTTTCATCTCCAGATTGTACTTGTCTGTGTTCATCAGGCGCGGGATCCTGTAGATCAATTCTCAATTCCTTTCAATAACTCATGATTTGCTGGAAACAACAGTTGAGCAATTGTAGCCCTGGAGTCCTCAAATCTCCCATAGCAGCAGCCGAATGGGGGAACCATTTGCCACATCGCAGCATGAAATCCAATGCAGACCACCCCCCTATATCACACCTGGGCAATGGGGAAGGCAATGGAAAGAGAGGGACATAATACCTTTCAATAGTCACATTTCAATAAATCACCCATAGATCCTTATAAACCAGGGGTTTAGTGTCCCAAATTGCTCTATTTTTTGGCCATCCATGCCCACATTAAAAAAAAAACAACTTTATACTTCCCTAATAATGAGTATCATGGGACTCATCTGGTGTCTGTGCAGTTCTTCAGTTAAGCTGGGGGTGGACATCCTAGCTTCACTGCGCATGTACCCAAAGTCTGGCGCATGCGCAGTGAAGCCAAGGTGTATTCATAAGTCTCCAGTGTGCCAGGAGTACAGATCAGATCAGGATGCCTATACATCTTTTTATATTTTAAGTGCCAGCATGGGTGGCTTTATGACAGGGGTATTTACGACATTAAACCCCCTGTCCATAAGGACCTGTGGGGGTTTAAAGTCCCAATTACCCTATCAGGTTTCCCAGGTGCGGGCACATTGGCCTCATAGATTTTATAATCATTTACGCCAGAAATATGGTGTAAGTGATACAGGAAATACAAGCCGACTATAAAATGGCGTCCATTTCCCTCCAGACTCTTGGCCGGGCAGAGGGGTGCGCCTCCAACACCAGTCTTCATAAATCTGCTCCAAAACAAAACAAGCTGCCCCCCCTCCCCATTGATGAAGGCAGGCATTCATACAAACAATCGCATTAACAATTGGACAACGGGGCTATCTAAAATCGAATGTGTAAGGCTAGCTTTGCAGTAGACATTGTTCTCAGTTGCGCCCATTGTTCTCAGTTGCGCCCATTGTTCTCAGTTGCGCCCATTGATCTCAGTTGCGCCCATTGATCTCAGCTCTACACATGTATCTTAATAAATTCATTAAAGGGGCTCTATCAGCAAAATCATGCTGATAGAGCCCCACATATGCGTGCATAGCCTTTAAAAAGGATATTCAGGCACCGTAAATGTTAAATTAAACTACCCCCCCCGTTTTAAAATAATAACTTAAAAAAGAATGTTCTCTACTTACGGAACGTGCACGCTGGGCGGGCATTCAGGGTGTGTCTTCATCTTCTTCCCCGCCTCTTCTTCCTCTGACGTCTTCGGGTCCCGTCCTCCTCCGGCGCTTGCTCGCGGACACTGATAAAAAAATATAGCCCGGGCGCATGCGCAGTAGCCGTAGTAGAAGCCGCGGGCCGGAGGAGGACGGGACCCGAAGTCGTCAAAGGAAGAAGAGGCGGGGAAGAAGAAGACGACGCACCCTGAATGCCCGCCCAGGGTGCACGTTCTGTAAGTAGAGAACATTCTTTTTTAAGTTATTATTTTAAAACGGGGGGGTAGTTTAATTTAACATTTACGGTGCCTGAATAGCCTTTTTAAAGGCTATGCACGCATATGTGGGGCTCTATCAGCATGATTTTGCTGATAGAGCCCCTTTAAATAATATAATAAATATTAATAAATCTTTTTGTGTCTAAAATATCACAAGTCTACGGTACAACCTTTATCCGCTAAACCCACAATATTCCAGCCTACCAGAGTCTTGTATTATTTTTCCAGCTAGTCAGTATAAGTATAATTTCGGTCTTACATTTTGTCCTTTTCGGAGCAAATAATATAATTTCGTTCTTTTCTTGTTGAATGTCAAACAATTTACGTTTCCCAGAGGAAATTTTAGACCGACAACGAGATAGAAGCCGAAGTGAAGTTACTCTAGGACGGTAGAATGTAACACAAAACGCGTTAGTATTGTAGAATAGAGGAACTAGAAGGAGAGATCGTAAGAAGGATCACATCCGAAACAAACATGGTAAGAAGTTGTCCGAGATTTGGATAGAAAATCAGTGATGGCTCCTAAGGCAAAACCGAAGTATTACGGGGGCAGATTTATTTAGATGCAGGTTACAATGACTTTCACAGTCGGTATATTTATATAAAAATGATAGAATTTTTAGTTATTTTATTGGCTTTCTGGTAGATATCACAGGTAAAGCTTTAAAGTGCTCCCAGGCGGTCTCGGCGACCGGCTCCCGTTGTTTACACGGAATAAGGCAAATCCTGTGAGCTTGGGCTTTTTTCATGTTCCTATTGAACTAGTGATAAGAGCGCGCTGGGGTTTACAGAATGTACCGCATCTGAAAACATGATAATTTCCCCTGTGCTCTGAAGGACTCGATTAGAACCGCAGTTATCCACCTCCACAAAGACTATGTTTTCATGCTTTAATATATCCTATGAGAATTCCTATTTTCTTACTATATAAAGATATATATTTGGCATCAGATGCTGCTGGCGCGGGCTTGTACCCTTGAGTATACTTACTGGTATTTCCAGTTTGAAGTGTTTTTCATGTTTTTCATGTTTTCTATCATTTACATTAACCTTTTTTTTTTTCTGTATGTTTCAGACAAAATTAGGCGACCAAGGTAATCTCCGCGAACTAGTCAACCTCATCTTAGCAGCTGCAGATGGTAATAAAGATGGCCACGTGTCCCTCCCCGAGGCCAAATCTGCGTGGGCACTTCTACAACTCAATGAGTTTTTACTGATGGTAATCCTTCAAGACAAGGAGCACACCCCCAAATTATTGGGATTCTGTGGGGATCTATACATAACGGAGCGTGTACCCTACACCTCACTTTATGGAATAAGTCTGCCGTGGATCTTCGAAATATTCGTTCCTCAAGGACTGCGAAAACGGATGGACCAGTGGTTCACCCCATCCTGGCCGAGGAAGGCTAAGATAGTGATAGGTCTTCTCGAGTTTGTAGAAGACATTTTTCACGGACCCTATGGAAATTTTCTTATGTGTGACACAAGTGCCAAAAACTTTGGTTATAATGACAAGTATGACTTGAAAGTGGTGGACATGAGGAACATTGTACCCGAGATGCACTTAAAGGATACCATCAAAGACCGACCATGCGACGTGGACGCCGACTGTGTGTACGGTACTGACTGCAGCACTGTGTGTGACCAAAGCAAAAGGAAATGTACCGCAGACGTAAGCCAACCAAATCTAGCAAAAATATGTCTGTTAGTAAAGGACTACCTATTTCAAGGGAGCCCTTCCGAAATCCGAGAGGAACTAGAGAAGCAAATCTACTCCTGTATTGCCCTGAAAGCTGCTACCAAGAACATGGAGATGCAACATTCATTAATATTGAACAACTTAAAAGCTCTTTTATGGAAAAAGATCTCTCATACGAATGATTCATAATGTCCTGGGAAATAATTTCATTCCAGTTTCCACTCTCATACAATGCCAATGGCTGTGTGTGTTGTAAAGTTACGTTACTTTTATGTAACATTATTCTGTTGGGTTTTTTTTTCAATTCTTAGGATCGCTTCACCTCTCGAAATCTGGTGACAACGCGAAAACTAGTATTTCTCCATGAAGCCATTCACGTGTCAATTTGGAAAGAGTTTTCCCGTCAACTTACCATTGACATGAATCGTCGCCCCATCGAATCTTGCTCCGAAGTGACTGGTAGCACATGATATGCACTTCTATTGCCTCAGATGTCGTCAAAAAACTCGCCATTCTTCCGATCATGTTTTATTTGCTACATTCAGGATGTTACGATGCTGTGAAATTTTGCCTCCTCCTTCTTCTGACAGTGTAACTCAAGGCGTTTTTATAGAACATGAACTATATTATTATTCTTCTATTTTTTGGGGTAACAACGCCGGCCAAAAGACCACTCCTGTCCTAGTAGTGTGGTACAATACAAGCTGCTGATTTACAATACGGAATTAAAATGGAGATAAAGTTTACTGATAAGATAGCATGGATGAATTTGCACACTATTGTTCAGAGCGTAACGAAACAATAACATGTCATTAAAATGTGGATCATCAACCGAGTACCTAATACATTCACATCGTGCTTCTTTCTGTTTTCTATGACGGTTATTTTTCTATATTAAATATATATATTTATATGCAGGTTATGTGAGCTGGTAAGATCCTGTCTGTTTTAGGTGTGAAGCTAAGTAAGATTTTGGGCATGACGTTTTATAAGGGACCCACACAGTATTGTAAGCAGCCGTTTTTTCGTGGCCGGTGGGCATGCGCCGTCAGCTTGCACTAGGCCCGAGGCCTAGAAGTTAGAAGCCACCACCAGAAGAAGACACGGTGAAGACCTCGTTCCAGAAGAGGATGGAGGCAGCGCTGGAGATTTCTCTCACAGCACTGGGGACGCCCCCAGTGCTGTTTGAGCGCTGTGGACCGCCCCCAGTGCTGCGAGAGAACTCCTTTACATACCGACAAAAGTCTGAGGTTTCCGCTCTGTGTCCGCACGAATCGTGCAGAGAGAAAAGTACTGCAAGCAGCACTTTTCTCTCCCCATGTTTCATGTGGAAACCACACAGATTGTCTATAGTGTCCATGTGGTTTCTTAGCTAACCGCTTTTTAAGGCGTACAGGTTTCCATTCGGGGAAAGGGGTCCGCAAGGGGATTCCCCAAATGGAATACTGAATGCAGATGTGAACCAGGCCATACTGTGCAGCATACGTGCCTAAAACTTTTGTATAGTACTATATAAATCATGAGCCTAAAAGGTTAAATAACTTTGTGGTTTTCATTATGGATAATGTATCTTCACCATAGACAGTGTGATATAGAAAAATGTAATGTATCAAAGACTAGTGGACATTATGTGCTCAGCCATGGGGTCATGTCAATCAAAAAGCTTCAGCTCTTGACTATGATACAAGATGTGATGAAATACAGAGTATTTCTAAGGCCTTGTTCACATCTGCGTCGGTAATCCATTCAGAGGACCCCCTTAACCGGACTGCTAAACGCATTTGCATGTGGTGTGCAGTGAAAGCACATGGACCCCATAGACTATAATGAAGTCTGTGTGCTTGCCGCGGGATCGCCACACAGAACAATCTACTTTCCTGTTCGCCTGATTCGTGTGGGCAATGCGCGGCAAGCACACGAACCCCATTATATTCTATGGGGTCCGTGTGCTTTCACTGCACACCACTTGCAAATGCCTTCGGTAGTCCGTTCAGGGGGGTCCCTATGCGGACTCCCCCAAATGGATTACCGACGCAGATGTGAACCAAGGGTAAGTGTAAACCTCAGAGTCCAGTTGGTGATCCTAGTAAGTGACTGACAGCCATCTCTGTATATATGGAAGGATCATTGAGAGACATTTCTAATATGTGGTGCATATATGGAGAGAAGTATTGTACATGCAAAATTGGATCAAAATGTGAACACAGATTAAAATATGTTTTCTACTCTTGGCAATATTTTTTGCAAAGCCATAAGATTTTGTATGTAAACCCCAAAGGATTTCCATGGGCCACAATTGTTGAGACGCAGCCAGTTTTATTCAGGGCTGGAAAACTTGGTCCATGTATTGGTTGGATTAAACGGCTCATATGCATCACAGCTGTGCTAAAGTCATCATGTCAGCTCGGTATAGCGGAGTGGGATATGGGCCAGTAAATGTGGCTAGTACATGGACTAAGTTTCCTAGCCAAAACTTGGCCACGTGAAAACTGGCTGCCTGTATTCTGAGATAATCCTTCAAAAACCGTATTTACAACCGTGCTATGCATTATATACGGCACAAGACCGGTCCCCCCCCCCCCCCTGCTCTGACGAAAAATATGCTTTGAACCTCTCTGTGTTATAACAGATGTCTTACGCAGCCTCATAGGTGCAACTGCAAGACATTTGTGGGTCCAAGGGAAATATCACTTAAGATTACCTTAATGCTTTGCAGGAAGGATTAGCGGCAACTAAAGAATTTTCAGATTGCATATTTTGAATCAATCATGTCCTCGTATTGTCTGTTTCCATGGTAACCCAATGTAATGAATGCCATGTGAAGATTTGTAGAATTATTTTGTATGTTGGCCTTCTACCAGTCGTGTGATTGGGTATTGTGCCTTGTCCGATGTAAATCCAAAGAAACAGAACAAGGGAGTCTTCCAAGTCATTGCTGGGTAGTCGGTGTCAAACATACAGTATATTAACATGCTAAAGATGGCCACACGTGGCCTGATAGTACGTGTGCCCAGGCATGGCCTGATCGTACGTGTGCCCATACTTGGCATGATAATACGTGCGCCCACGCATAGCTGATATGTGTGCTCTCAATGGGGAGATGGGAGGAGGCCACGAGTAGAACGTCAATGGATCATCTCTCAATAGTTGGCCTTATATTTATGAATGATAAATACAATCCATAAGTATAACATTTCAGCCTACACAGAAGACCTTCATCAGACACTAGAATAGAATAATTTATACAATAAAATCAATCCAGCGAGGATAAAACCAAGCGTGCTCGAGTGAAGAACAAGTATGTATGAATAGGCTATTGACAAGTATCCATCAACATACATCATGTAACATGACATGGCGATAGTCTATAGAGAATGTCCTTATACCAAGGCTGAAATAATGACAAATGTACATGTGTAGATTACTCAATTATGTATACAGATGGGTCTAATAGATCATACTATGGTGCACTATGCAAATAGGGTTAGGACACGTCATACATATTAATGTAGGATAATATACATAGAAAATTACGTACTTAGATCTAATATCTGTCACTGCGGTATATATCCAATGTTCAATAAAGACACAGATCAATGATTCTATAGTGGCATAAATACATGTAATAGGAATCCTATGCACTCGGTGAAGCATACGTCATAGGGTGACATACTATCATATAAAGTGACAATGCTGCAACATGAAGGAATGTATGACGACTCGTGCACCCCATATCCTAAATGTTTACCTGCCTTACATCCATGCACCAGAGAGCAGGGGTTTTAAATGCTTAGGGCATTAAAGGTTCATTTTCTCTTTTCAGACAGTGGAAAGCTGTGTATCATAAATCTTCACCTGCCTCACTTTAGGGGATCAGAGGGCAGGGGGTAATACATTTGTGATGTACAGGCTGCCATCCAAAGAAATTAGGAAGGAGATCAAAGAAGTTTAAGTGGTGACGGTGACCTGGTGGCCCCCATTGCTTATGCGCTCATCCGTGGCTGTGATCATGATGGCCCCTGTTGTTACACTAGTAGCCATTTACTCCTACCAGAACAATGCTATAAGGATGCCTAGAGGAAGGGCATAAGGTGAAGGATCCCTTTAAATTTTCTGCAAGGAAAGTGTTAAAAAATGAACAAGGACTGAACATTGTAAACACACTAGAGATATGGCATTGTGTAGTGTTACATTTGGATTTGCTTGAGTTTAAGTTGTGAAAGCTTTATGACCTTTCTATGCTTTTATCCTGTTTATTTTACTATGTGTTTATCCCATTGTTAGTGGCAAGCACTTGGACAATGGGAAGTGTTCTTGTTATTCTAGTATGTATTTCTTCTGAAGGGTATTTGGCACAATGACCTGTGAAAACAATCTGCTTAATAGGATTCTGCTCACTTGGATTTTGTGAAAGTAGAAACTTCTGCCCTTAGTTGTGCAAATATATTGGTACAGATGGTATTCCTAGAAATATGGTATTCTGTAGTATTACATGTCTTGTCCTGTACGTCCCTACATATCTCCCCCGGCGCCTTGTCCCGTACCTTCCTACATATCTCCCCCGGCACCACGTCCGGTACCTTCCTACATATTTCCCCAGAATGAGCATAATCATTTTAACGATTTCTATTAACTTGAGCTTTAGTGGATTGATGTGACCTCTCCTTGCTTCTATCCTGTTTATTTTACCATGGGTTTGTGCCACTGTTAGCTACAAGCACTTGGACTATGGGAAGTGTTCTTGTTCCTACTATGTATGTCTATTCAAGAGTACTTCTCACGATGACTTGGAAAAATACTCCATCTGACGTAATTCTGTTTACCTGTACATTGTGAAAATGGAAACTTTTTGCTATTACTGGTATAGCCTCCATGTGAACCATAAACCCAATACAGAACAACCTAAGCTCCCATAAGCCTGTGAAGGAATGAACTTACTGGAGTTCTTGTTCTTGCTGCAGCCAAATGGTAAATGATACTGCCAAGGTTTCAGAATGTAGGAGAAAAGCCTGGGGCCAGTTATGGCCCCTATGTATAAATGTGGTACAATCACTTTATACATCTCCAAGGCCAACAATACATTTTGGAGTATCTACATTGCTGCTACTGGACTATATACTATAACTACATCTATTAATAGGATAACCTAGTGTCCGTCATAGATAGCATTTGCTAGCTGCATCTGTTTCCTGTAACATGGTACATTCACTATACATGTGGGTATGAGCTTACGATCAGGGTGAATCCTATAGCAACTGGTGTAGCAGCCTAGTGACCCACCACTAAACACATGGCTATAATGGCCTTTGAGTTTTGTACCTTACTATAAGACAGCCCAGTAGTGCCCCCTTAATGACGCCAGATGCCCAGAGAAATATAACCTTATGGTTCCCAGCCCCACAACATGCACTTTCAAGTAAACATGGAGCCCAATTTGGGTTTTGGCCACAGTCATTGCATTGTCAAAGCGACACAGTGTTGCCTGTATTTAATGCACCACTTTAATACATTAAGGCATGGTTAGGCAACCTTTTATGTACGGGGTAGCAATTGAAATAAAATAATCAAGGATGAGGTACTTGGTGTAATGTCCAAGTATAAGCTCACCACACATTACAATGCTGCATTTGTGCCCCAGAGTATACAGCCCATAAGTGGCCCCAACATAGTTCAATTCCCCATAAGTGCCCTACACGTTAGTTGCTACTGCCCCCCATTCTGTCATCTGCACATGACGCTCCAACCATAGCTTGGAAGTGCATGGCGGACAATGAGACTGCACACGACGCTCTGCAAACTAATGAAGGTTCGCTGGAGGAGTCTGTGTGACATGTACAGTATCGTGGTCCTCCATTCACTACCAAGCTATGGCTGAGATGCCGGTGCTGGAGACTGATCACCGGGGCAGTGAGATCATATAAGCTGCCATGCCAGAGAGTTATAGCTTGTATGCCAAGAGTGGTTGCCAACCTCTGCAAAGTCTTTATTTTTCAGGGGAAAGAGAAGTAAAATTGGAAGAACAACAGGGAGGTGAGCAAAGGGATGAGGGAATAGTTTTATACGCCTTGTACCTTATATAAAACATGTAAAGTTCATTCAGGCCCTTGGGGGACTTGTCTCCTGTTATCAAATGCTCCTATCCTCCTTCTTCCCCTATGCATTAGATTTCACTGCCCTATATCCTTAAATTTTATGACGCACCTTGGTGACTACCATTACCATGATGCACCCTCCACCTGAAACAGACATTAATTTCATGGCTCTGCATGTCTGGCACACAATACTGGACAGATAGCACAAGCGTACTGTAGGCGGCTTGGAGGGGGGGAGTGCTGACCTGTGTGCATCTTGCTTTTTGTGCACAATAGAGAAGAGAAACTTTTCAAGACTTTTGAAGAATGACTCCACATTCTACACTCTATGTGCACTGCGTAGTAGGGTTCTCCATTTACACTGGTTGCTTTGTTGGACTTAGATAGTCCATACTAGCAAACAGCATATTCCATAGCAGCACCTTTCATGGAAACAATGCAGATGTTCTAGGTCTATCTAGAATTCTGGAATTTCACACTGACCCCCATTTAGTCGGCCACTGTAGTGCAGGGCACTATGCATAAGAGCATTGTGCGAATACTACAGGCACCAAATCAGATGTTTCAAGCAATGATCACCCCACAACACTCAACCTCCGTAGTTTTATCCTAATCCCAGTCCAACTGGATGAAAGAGGTTGGTAGCATCAAGAACATAATCCATATACTGTATATTTGTGAGAAAGGCTCTGTACACAAGGTTCTCTGTCGGGATGGGCAGAATTGCATAATCTGCTGCTACTCTAAAAAGAAATTATCCTGATAGATCTGATAGACGTCAACGGGACAGATTAATCTTGTGCAAACTAACACACTTGATAAATGTGGTTCTTTTTTGTGCAAACAGACAGAATTCTAGTGCATTTTATTAGTAAATCCCCCCCCCCCCAATATGGCTTTCATTTAGAGCCGATTAAACAAAAATAAAGAAAAAATTAGATTAGATCTCACCTGGAATCATTAAGAACAAACCATAATAGACAGAATAGTTGATTATGATGTCAATCTATTTTCCCTTAGTTCTAACAGCAGCACAAGCTCTGCATTGTGCTGCTGGTAGGACGTAAGGGAATAGCTGATTTGTTGCAGACTTTATTGGCTGATTCTGTAGTAACATAGTTTTATAAGCCCCATTCATATGTGGCAGAATTTAGGGTACGCTGCATATTTTCATACCTGAAGCATATTCTATAGAGTGTAGCTTTGCTGCATAATTTGGCAGGAAGATACACAATTCACAAATGTTGATTTTTTTCATAAGGAAGACCTATCCACAGGGCACCTGGACTCTGCTGCGCATGCTAGAAGCTGTTAGTGGTCAGGGACTGGCACAGCAGCCCCATCCACTGTATAGTGGTGGTTCCGGGGAACTGCAGCACCGAGACAGCCGACCTGTGGGGCCATTTATAAAATGTTTGCACTGGGCCCACCAATGTGTTACAATGACCCTGTAAGCTATGTCCAAACACAGCTTTTTATATATACTGTATTAATAAATAATCCATAGTTTATGATTTTCGCAAAGCTTAGCATAGATCAGGACGCCACTCATATACTTTACACTAAATATATATGAACAGCAACGATATTTATGTGATCTATAAAAGCAGACAATTGCATAAAAGTGATAAATGCTGCATGATGTGTCTTCTTTATGTGTCTGCGCGGGAGTAATATATGGTTGTGTAGGTACCATTTGTGTTCATATATAAATCACAATACACAAGATGCGGCAGCGTTCTGTCTATGATTTACATGTTCGCTTTAATGCCACGGCTGCAGAATTTATAACTGCTCAATAAGTTTGTACTATCAAGCAAAGTAAAAAAAAAAAATCTACTTTCTCCTTTTGGGGGGCTGAGGGCTTGGGTGGATGGGGTGTGACAACTGCTGCTGGGAACCCTCAAAGTTTTCTGAAAAATCACTAGATTTATGCAGGAAATGGCTGGTGAAGAGAGAAAATGGGCAAATAACTTTCTCTTCCTTTTGTAGCCTCTTGCCTTTGGCTCTTAAAACTGCAGCAAAATCTGCACCAAAAAAAAGCTGTGTTTCCGCAATGTGGGACCTCAGACTATAGGAATTTCCCATGAACATAACCAATAAATTGTAGACAATTAAAAGTTAAACATTTTTGCAAATATAAATAATTAAAAATTCTGCAGAGTTGTAGGACAGATTTTCTCTAACCTTCTTAGTGGTGACATCTTTTGTCTTCATTGGTTTCCAGAGGATATGACTAGTAACTTTCTATAGTCTGGTCCTTGTTGGAAACTCAGCCATGATCTCCTTATTGTGGACAGGTTATCAGGCAAGGACAATACATGCAAGAAAATAACCCGGCCACAATAAGGACATCATGGCTGGGTTTCTAACCATAGAAAGTAACCCTTAGTTCACATCTGCGTTTGGTAATCCATTTGGGGAGTTCGCATGGGGACCCCCGAACGGACTACCGAACGCATTTGCAAGCGGTGTGCAGTGAAAGCACATGGACCCCATAGACTATAATGGAGTTTGTGTGCTTGCCGCGAAATCTCTGCAAAAGTAGATTAAGTACTTTCCTGTCCACATGTTCCCTGCGGAGATCTCACGGCAAGCACACGGACCCCATTATACTGCATGGGGATCCGTGTGCAAATGCATTCGGTAGTCCGTTTGGGAGGGGGTCACATGTGAATTACCAACGCTGATGTGAACGAGGCCTAACTTGACATTACTAAGCTGGTTAGAGAAAGTCTTGTAGCGTGGCTATGTGAACAATGAATGTGATGTCCCTGGCTTGAGAAGATGAAGCCACAAGCTCTTCCATCGGCTGGTGGAGACTTTACCGAGCCTTCACACGGAGTAAACGCATGTGTATTTTTGCAAAATACACATATAAAAATAAGACTCCCATTGACTTCAATGACATTTTACAGGCGTATTTTTACACGTTTAAAAAATATCACTGAAGTCAATGGGAGTCTTATTTTTATACGTGTATTTTGCAAAAATACACGCACGTTTACTCCGTGTGAAGGCTCCCTTATATTGATGGTCTATCCTATGGATCGGTCCTCAGTATCACAGTCCCGGAGTGTCTCTTTAAGTTCTGTTCACACTGGTGTCAGGATTCCAGTTTGACTGATCAGTTTTCAATGCATTAAAACACAAGTCTCATGTATCCCACTGACTTTTACTTATTCAATATTATAGTATATCACAAAACATCAGCCTGACCAAAAAAGAAAAACCCGATACCAACTGCTGGCACAAAAATCCATTGAAATCTATAGAGATCTCAATGGGAACTTCAGTCGTTTTACAAAACAGAGTGCGAACATGGCTTTAATCTGACGATAAGCATGTAAAATATAAAGGGATGACTTAGGGTTTTAATATTTGTCCATGTGATGAAATGCGGCATGTTATAGGAATAAATGACCCTACTAGCGCAGTCTATGTAGCCCATATAATGATGCTCCTGTCAATATAATCCCATTAATACTATTCATCTTCCCCTATAAATAATAAATGCTACGGAATAAGAAGCTGATCTGTATTAACAAGTGACCCGGGCCCCAGCCCAGACAACAGCCTTTCCATCCCATAAATCCCATGTTTTATTGAATGGCTTCAGCTCGATCAATGCTTTCCACATTTTAATTCAGAGTGTTTTAGAATATATTTCCACATTGTGGAGATGTTTACCACTGGGATACAGTATGAATATTTAAAGCCGTGGCATTGTCCTTATTCTCTATGTAAGCCTCTATTAACAGGGATAAATATGAAATCTTCTCCGAGCCGTCATAAAATACATTAATACCTGGCTGGCCGGACTGCCTATAACAAGCGCCTGCACCAAATTCCGTATTCAGTGTTCTTATGGGTGGAATGAGATGGCCACTTTACATGAACAGAACTGTATTATTACCTGGCTGGTCTATCACCACCTACTTGAATTCTTGATGGTTTTTCTTAATTCTCCTCCTAAAGTGAGAAAAACAAATTCCAATGAAATGTTCACGAACCTATGACCTTGGATGAAGACTAAAATTATCCTCCACATTTTTCATATGCATTATACTACATAGCCTAACCAGTAGACCGGTGTGGGCCTATGTGGTCACAAGGAAGAGGTTGTGGTGCTCCACAAATTGGGCAAACGTTAGGGACAACACGGTGGCTCAGTGGTTAGCACTGAAGCCTTGCAGCACTGTAGTCCTGGCTTCATATCCCGCCAGGAACAACATCTGCACGGAGTTTGTATGTTCTCCCTGTGTTTGCGTGGATTTCGTCCCATTTTACAAAGACATACTGATAGGGAAAAAAAAAAGTACATTGTGATCCCTATATCGGACTCACAATCTACATAAAAAAATAAATAAAATAAAATTGGGCAAATGTTCTCACCACTCCCGGGTTTTAATACTACTTTGCTTAGAACATCTTCCAGTGCCAGGAAGGCATCTGGATCCATCTATCTGTGGGGGTTCTTCACCTATAGACAAGGGTGGATTTGTCTATAACGCTCCAAACAAAAGTCCCCCTTCACTTTGACCTCCAGAGAACGCTGCACGGTATGTCACGACACCCCCAAGATGTTCCTCAGCAGTTGGATGTACTTGCTGGACTGGACAGTATATGGAATGGGCGAGTAAAATATCAACTACTACCTGTTGGAACAAGATAATAGATAGCAGCAGCGCCGCACCTCCCATGAGGCGACCGCTTCAGGCGGCTCTATGCCAGGGCCCCGGGGAGGCATTTTTGCTTACCTAAGCCAGTCCAGGACAAGATGTCCTGGACTGGCTTAGCGTCACCGAGCGGTGGATTGGGGAGGCCCTGTGGACACAGCGCTGCTGCAGCAGCCTCCCCTCACACTCAGGAAGAGAGCAGGTTCTCTCCCTGCCTGCTCTCTGCCTGCTAACGCCGCTCCTCCCCGCCCCCTCCGTTCCACCCCCTCCTCCCGGGGGGGGGGGGGGGGCGGCTTTCTGTCGTCCGCCTCGGGCGGCGAAAAAGGTAGGTTCACCCCTGGATAGCAGTCTAACATGTCACTGTGTGTGGGGGCCAAAAAGGAGAAAAATTATATGTGGGGGCAATATACTGCGCAGGGGACAAAAAAATACTAAAAAAAAAAAATTAAGTTTGGGGTCCAAAAATGGAGACAATATACTGTGTGGGGGGGAAATATTATGTTGGGGGGGGTTAAACAAAAAAAAGTAATATAGTGTGTGGAGGCCAAAAAATGAGCAATATGGAGGCCAGTAAAAGGGGTAACTGGACACTCCTAGCGCCTACTATGTCTACATATGTGGCAGAGGGACTTCCAGATCTGGACACGACAGCTGCCTCCGCATGCGCCATAGCTACACCCCGGGCTAGTACACGTTCTGTCACCGCCAGCGTCGCCCATAGCACAGATACTAATGCAGTTCTGTATCTCTCTGTGTAGGAAGAAATAATTACCTATCTATATTATAATTGCTACATACACATCAATTAAAGGGGAATTAAATAACACATTCTGAATATATAATCAATTACCTGTAACGCCAGCAAATGGTTACTATGACTACCACAAGGGCGCAGAACATGGATCTATTATCGTACAGCTTCATGCTTCTAAGGCGTTCCTCCATGTTTTAAGCCATCAGCTGGATCTCACATACACTCTGGCCTCTAATGAAGTTTATTGAACATGAAATCTGCCGTTACTCTAACTTCTCCTAATATTGCCCCTGTATATAACCTGAGTGCAGCATGGCTGAATGTGGGCAGGACTGGGGGTGGTTGGCGTTCCCATTCACTTCAATGGGAGCATTGCAGATGGCTGATTGCACTCATTGCCCATTGAAGTCACTGGGAGTGTCGACCACCACCAGGTTGAATATGGAGCAGGAGAAAGGTCCTACTACAGACTTCTCTTTGTGGGACGATCCCTTTAACCACCTCTGTACTGAGCCAATTTCCCTGGTTCAGGACCAGACGTAGTATGGCAGATGTCAGGTATAGAACTATGGCAGCCGCACTCCCATGACTGTGTGATGGCCATTTTAAAACCCATAAATGTCTATAGGTCTATTCACACGGCTCTAGGTCCTAAACAAAGACAGACCATGCCAATTTTTTTTTTGATGGCTGGGAAAAAGGTTGGTCAAAAAAACGGACATGTGAATAGACCCAGACACTCATGGTTGTAAAGACGGCTGTGTAACGCCGTGCCGCAAACAGACATCTTTCTATCTCCTCTGGGTACAACCAGACTAATGGAGGGCCACACTTACTATGACAACCATTGTGTACCTCAGCTTATCGGGTAGAATTTGCCACATCTCATGTCATTTAACGAAAAACAGGATCAAGCAGCTCGTCCGGTAATTCTGGCACATGCCACATAGACAGGGGGCTGCTCAGTGAAGCAAATGCTATTCTTCTTTAGGTAAGCCGTTACAGTATGGCTGCACTTGATATTCTTCTGCATTGTCACTCAGTCCCTGCTTTCCTCCTTGGCAGGCTCCTGTAGTCCTTCCCTTCCGACCTCTGTCTGCAAAATGCAAAGTAAGCAAAAAGACAGCGTAGAGGTGAGAAGAGATCGCCTCTCATGTGAAGGAGTCTGAAGTCTATCACTGCAGAATATAAGGAATCTCCTGTAGTCACTTTAAGTTGCATCAAAGTATTTGTCCAACATGCAGTAGACCACATTTATCAGTGTTTTAGAGACTTTCCTCCTGTTCAAATAGGGTTGGAACTTAAAGGGACAGGCTTAAGATACAACAATGTGCACCAGAATTGTGTCAAGATTCTGGAAGAACTTTCTGTTGCAAAGTGAGACAACTAATAGGTGATAGACTAAGTCTAAAGCTGCACCACATTTATCATCTTGCATCAGCCACAGTGATAGAAGTGGAGTATTTTAGACTGCCTAGTCTAGCATTTAATGGCAAATACACAAGGGCTGAGCTGCACCACATAAGGGTAAAACAGCCGTGACTTAATAATCAGACCACATTTTCTTAGTACCAACATTAAGAAAAAACAAACTTGACTCGCACATCCACATAACGCTGCTACGCTTTGCTCTATTCTAAATGAATAAAACTGCACAAGGTTCTTAGCATTCATTTTGATCAAATTGCACAAGTCCACTAACCACTGCAGTGCCACAACCTCTGGGGAAGAGATCTATTAGTCTGACAGTAACCCTTTTGACAAATTTAGGCTTCAAGCCCCACAACCCCACAGTTATAAGACACAACCATATAACCCGACTGTACAAGCTCACCTTGCTATAAGTTTCAGAAAGACTAAGAACCAGTGGCGTAACTAGGAATGACGGGGCCCTGTGGTGAACTTTTGACATCCTCCCCCCCCAACGACACCGAAGACCTCGACCAACCCCCTCCTCCGCACTCTATTATGTTCCTTAGTAAGCCCTGCACACAGTATTATGTCCATTAATGGCCCCTGCACACAGTATTATGCCCCATAGTGGCCCCTGCACACAGTATTATGCCCCATAGTGGCCCCGGCACACAGTATTGTACCCCATAGTGGCCCCTGCACACAGTATTGTACCCCATAGTGGCCCCTGCACACAGTATTATGTCCCTTAGTGGCCCCTGCACACAGTATTATGTCCCTCAGTGGCCCCTACACACAGTATTATGTCCCTCAGTGGCCCCTGCACACAGTATTATACCCAATAGTGGCCCCTGCACACAGTATTATGTTCAGGATCGGCAAGAAAATAGGGCCCGTAACGGCCAATTATAAAAAAAAACAAAAAAACAAAACATGCTGAGGTAGCGGCTGTCACAGGGCCCCCTGATGGCCCGGGCCCTGTGGCAGCCACCTCCGCTGCCTCTATGGTAGTTACGCCCCCTACTAAGAACAAGTAGACAACAATCTTATATGCTCCACATTCCACGTTTTGTGCCTTGCTCACGGCTTTTTGTGATTGTGGATGAAGTAAGGTGGTGTTAGTTATGCTAGGTTCTCACTAGTGCCAGGCTCTCCATTGTTATTGTCGATTGGAGCCAGTGTGGACACCATTGACTATATTGGGGTTAGTCATGTGTCCACTGTTTTGTATCTGAAAGTGGTGGAGGGGAAAAAAAAAAAAGTCCTTCCTTTCCACTCCATTTTTTCTCTGTGATTCAGTATGTGGGACCTGAGCTGGAAGCAGGAGAAGCAGTTACTACTGTATGCTATAAAGCAAGAAATCCCCAGTCACAAAACAATGATATTCCGTATCAGTCCTCGTATAAGGAGAGAAGAAATAACGGTGTACATTATAGGTTTCACAATTGTAACCGCACCTTCAGAAGAATGTGACGAAACATACAAGCTACAACGTGAGCACTGCTCACAAGCGTGGCCTAAACCATTAGCATTAGAACTTCCTATTGTGCTCCAGTCTGTAAGGGCCAGGGTAGATGGAGATCCTCTGCCCTGATTATAGTGTATATATAAATGCAATAAACCAGCCCTGCCCTCTGGCTCCGATGTGGCACCAAACAATAGAAAAGCTCCTTCTAGCCTATAGAGAGCTATGGCTGTATGTTCTTATAGGTATCAGACACCTGACACTAGATACCCAAGTACTATGTGAGATAAGGTAAGTGCTGAGCTACAGAAGTAATCCATTACAGAACCTCTACTTTGACCTTCACACACATCACATTGGAGGGATTTATTAAAGGGAGTCTATCATTGAGCACACGTTGGGATAGCCTTTCTATAGACTATTCTAGTCCTATCTCTCTTTCTCTCCTGCTCGCAGCCGTTTTTTTAAATATATCATCTTGTGCTCCGAGCACAGCAGTCTCATACTGTCGATGCCGCCTCCTGGGCCATTCATTCACGCCCCTTCATGCAGATTAACTCTTCTCGCCATCCTCTTCACTGAGTACGCAGTCGCCTGTTCAGTCAGCGGGATCCAAATCCCGCGCATGCGCTGTTCACTCCTGTAGGAATGGCCGGTGGAGCATGTGCTGTATGCTCGGCCCAAACCCAAAGTGGAACTGGATCCCGCTGAAGACACAAGCAGCTGCTAGGCAGTGAAAAGAATGACGAGAAGAGCTAATCTGCATGAAAGAACGGCCCAGGAGGCGGATAAGTGGTATGACGCTGATCACAGGGGGAACACCCCCCCCCCCCGTGACCCCTTTACATATTTGCCAAAAATTATATATTGGAAAAACGGCTATGAGTAAGAAAGAAAGTCAGGTAGGACTAAGGTCATTCCAATGTGTGTTTACTTAAAAACTGAAGTCCCCAATGGTACACTCCCTTTAAAGGGGCAAGCAGTTTTTTTTTTCCAAGGGGGGCGGAGGTGAAAAAAAAATAAAAAAAAAATACCCACAACCACCCAAACACTCTCTCCCACTGTGGTCTGGCCCTAATGCGCAGGGGGTCTTGCTTTGGTGGAAGTCCCTGCCACATGTGGCCACTGTGGCCTACCAACAGACTAAGGAAAGGACGCAGGATGTCACAGGTAGATCTGTAGGCCACTGAAAACCTACCAAACCCTAGTGCGAGACACCGAAACACTGGGAACAGGCGATTATGGTTTTTTTTCACCTTCCCTGGCCCCACTGCAAAAACCACTCATCTTGGACAACCCCTTTATAAATGGCTCTCTGTACTCCCCTTTCTGCTAGCAGAATCCATTGAAATCAAAGGGAGGCTTTTTTTCAGCGTGTTAAATTCTACACCAAATTCCTCACCATTTTCCTCCGTGTGAATGGACCCTTAAAGGCATACCTTCAAACCATCCCAGATTTCAGGTCCTATCTCACTATCCCACGGCGGGGGTATGTTCTAGTTCATGGGAGTTGAATACAAGAATAATGAAGTGGGTTGGCGTCCACTCCCTGCTTCATCCCTAGTCACCATCTCTGCTGCTCCTGCAGCGACCTGAAGGCTCCGGGGTCAGAGACGGCTGATAGAACAGCAGGGGAGCCAGGAGAGGTAAGTACTGGGGTTTCAAGTTTGTTTGGAATCAGGAGCTGATCATAAAATTGTGGGGGGCAAATGCAGGGGAATGGGGGCATTCATGTCCTGGTGATGTTTCTTCCATTATTGTCTGGTTAATGGGTTTATCTTCAAGTAAATACGGCAGCTGTACTTAATGACACAGCGCCCCCTACTGTGTAATGGACACTGGAGAAAAAATGCTTAAAAAGTCTTATAGATCATACCTTTACTGGAGAAAAACATTAGATACTTGACTGCACTGCAAAAAAGAGACAATACAAAGATTATTAGACACAATAGTAGTTAGTAACTGCTGCAAATATCCATAAGGCCTGTAACTAGCACCCAGTAATAATAATGCCATTACTTTACAGCGCCCCCTGTCTTCACTAGCTGATGTTACAGGCTAAAGCATTTTGAAATTTGTGTGCAGATGCTGCCCTCTGCTGTCTGAAATGTGTAATAGATTTTAATTGACTTGAACATTAGCTAAATACATTAAAGGGGCTCTATCAGCAAAATTATGCTTATTAAATTATGCTTAAAATTATGTATGAGCCCCACATATGTGTGAATAGCCTTTAAAAAGGCCATTCAGGCACTGGTAATGTTATATTAAGCCCCCCCCCCCGTCCCTTTTTCAAAATAAAACTATAAAAACATATATGTAAATCATACCTTAGTGTGCACGCTGGGCGGTCGTGCACGATCCGACGTTATGTTCTGGCATGCCTTCCTCTTCTTTGGGCAACGCCCTCTGATCCTGGCTCTTCCCCAGCTTCATAGTCTTCTTCTGGCAGTTCAAATCAGGCCCTTGCCCAGTAGCGCTCCCTCCAGAGCGACTACGCACGCTCCAGCGCCATTTTTCTCAATGGCAGTGCGCACGTGCCGGATTTGACCTGCCGGAAGATGATGACGATGAAGCGGGGGAAGGAGGACCGGAGGGTGTCGCCGAAGGTATGATTTACATACGTGTTTATAGTTTTATTTTAAAACTGAGGGAGTGGGGGGTAAAATAACTTTAGCGGTGCCTGAATGACATATTCCCACATATGTGGGGCTCATATAGCATGATTTTGCTTATAGAGCCCCTTTAAATTGTATTTGATATTACTACTATGTATATATTATAAATAAAAGCAGATCCTAAAGAGCTTCATTGATTGATCCTATTCTTGTCTATGGGGCACAAACTAATGTACAGTCATCAGAAGATCCACCAGGGTCACTTTTTATGTTACAAAGAGTTTTCCTGTGAGTGATATTTAAGATTTTGACAGGATACAGATACTCTTTAGAACCCAGAGCATATAAAGCAGAGGTTAAAATTAAATAGCTCACCTCTTTTGGGTTTCCATGTGGCGTGCAGCGGTGTCTTGGTGAAGTCATACATCTAGGGCCACAAGGAGCAGAGATCATGGAGTATAAAACAAAACAAACTCACTTCCTATTGATAGTGAATTTGTTCGACCCAACAGAGCCAAAAATTAATCTTTGGCGTTTCGCCCATTTCTACTTCCCAAGCTCAGCACCGTGCATTCGTTTTGTGCTTGATAATGCAACTCAAAAGCAAGTGGAAATGGATACCCTATATTCCTAATACCGACTTTAAATAGGTGTAACCAGAGAGCAGGCCGCCCAGCTAGACCCCGCACACTCACTTTTCATTAACATTCAGGCCACCCTTTATGGCTCAGACCAAACATGACGGGTATTTCTCTATCCCCCCTGCAATATAAGTTCACAGAAAATCTACAAAATGCTTTGAATTCTAGATTTTTCTGTTGTGTTCCAATGGGGCTGTAAAAATCCCAACCAACAAGTATTCTGCAAACTACGGCCACACAATGTGAAAAGTATCTAACCGTTCAGGAAATGCTCCATAACTAGCACCGCGTGTATGGGGAATAACCATTTTCTACCATGTATGACCAGGGCCCCTTCAATTTAGGTGTCTCCAAGATGGTCCGTGGACACTAGTTACTTCGATGTCTGCCATATGCAGCAGATTCTAACCTATGTTCTAACAGTCAGTATCCTATAGGACAGACACTGTTAGTCTATGGAGAAAGCTGCAGGAGAGACACTCACTTTTCTATTAAATATATACTGTATATAGTGTCATACTTTCCATTACTTAGGCCAGCTTCACACAGGCAACTCAGTTTGATACAGACCTGACATCACCCATATTTCCAAGACCAAACCATGAGCCAGGCCCTGGACTCTTAGCAATCAGTCATCTATGTGGGTAGGAGTCCTTGCCCCCTTCTGTATGTGAACGCCAAGCATCATAGAGGACTACTATGCTGAGCACCCAAATCCCAGTTTTAGATGTTGGCTGTATATGCTGGACTCCCATGACCCCCCCCATCCCCCCCAATTGGGGATCAGGCACTTTGACCCACCTACGAACACCAGTAGTCATTGAGGTATAGAAACAGGACAGTCACGTGCTCCAGCAGAATGTCGCTCGTGATAGGAAACCTAAATTGATCATGTATGCATTTTGCCTTGCACACACACGTCCCTAATGCTGTGAGAGAACTCTCCAGTGCTGCCTCCCTCTTCTTCAACAAAGGGTCTTTTTTGGGGGGTTGGCTTCAAACTTCTAGGCCTTGGCCGACTGCACATGCCTGTCGGCCGCAAGGAAATGGCCGCTTGCAATACTGTGCAAGCGGCCATTTTCTTGTGGCCTGTGGGCATGTGCAGTCGGCTTTGGCCTAGAAGTTTGAAGCCAACCCCCAAAAAAGACCCATTGTTGAAGAGGGAGGCAGCACTGGAGAGTTCTCTTACAGCATTAGGGACGGCCCCAGTGCTGCGAGAGAACTCATTTGCATACCAGGAAAAACCAAGATTTCTACGGAACAGGAACCTGGAGAAGACATCTATAAGTAGGAGAAGAATAGACTTTAAGGCTATTCCTATGTTATAGGCAGAAAAAAACAAAACAAAAACAGTTTAAATGATAAGATCCCTTTAAAGGCCACTGTGGCAAATCACAGGTTTTGGAGGGAGGGGCTCCTTCCTCTGGGCATCAAGTGTAATCACAGGTGTCTGATGCCCTTGCATGTCACCAGGGTGGGCTTGTTCTGTATATTAGGCTGTATAACCTCACAATGAACACAGACGAACCGCTAAAATAATTGTTATATAGAAACCTCTTTGGACTCCATTGATGGTGAACAGAGTGAACCAGTCTTTCTAGACAGTCTGAATGTCTACAGTCACAACAGGAGAGGTCACGACACCACAGGTCGGTTTCTTTTCTTCTATGGACATATTCCACAGGACTAACATAGGACCCTACCATTTTTCTTTTAGAAACACTGATAATTTGCTGACACTATTTTAAAGCATATCTGTATTAGTAAAGATTCCCTACACAGATTAGAATTAAAGATTGGAGTACTTCTAAGGGTTGGTTCACATCTGTTTTTGTATTCCGTCCGTGGAGAGTCCACATGGAGACCCCCCCCCCCCAAATGGAATACAAACGCAAGTGCTATAAAAGCACATGGACCCCACAGACTATAATGGGGTCCATTCTATGGGGAATCATTCTCTTGTTTTTGGAGACACAGGGAAGGTACTGTATGTTATGTTTTTTGCCTAACCAGGAAGTACTTTGTTCAGAACAATGTGAGAAGCAATATCAGAAAGCGTGAACCTTCAGCAGAGCTACTAGTATTGTAGAAATGTAGAAAAATGACTGTCTTCAATAAATTTAAAGCAGAGGTTTCTTCTAGAACTAAGTCACACCATTAAAAACAAAAAAAAAAAAAAAAAAAAAAAAACAAAGATGACAACGTTTCTTGAGAATAGATTTATTTTCAAGAGACTCGTGTAGAAAACTGCAAGAGGCCCAATTTAGCTGTCGGCAATCTTCTCCTGAGCTCTGAGAAAGCTTGCTTTTTTCTGAGCAATGCGGTCTCTCTTTTGTGCCAGAGACATTTTGGCACGATTCCACCTGGAATAGAAGGAAGAGATTAATAAAGATGCTGAGACTTAGTACTGCAAGGCATGGGCTGAAACATGTCCCATATGTGTATTAAGTTATTCTGTCACTTCTCATGCAAGGAATACAAGGAGGCTAAAGAAATGGCCAAAGACAACACAGGGCCCCCAATCTGTCCCCGGGGTGACAGGGCCAACAAGCTCTGAATGCCCAACTTCTATACACATCAGGTTAGATATAACATACCTCTTCTTTTTGACTTCTCTCTCTGGTTTCTTTTCGTGAACTGGATTCTCCCTGATACCAGCGTGGGCCTTTTTGTACAGATCTTCAATCTGCCAAGACAAAGAATTGGGAGTGAGAACAAAGGCAGATTCTTCACAAGCAACAGTGGAAACTGTACACAGGCAACAGGAGTCAACAGTTATCCATCAAACATGGTCAATCCTTAAGAGAGGTTGTGCGGGTCAAGTAGCCAGCCCCTGGACCGATCAGCCATTCTGAACATGCATAGGCAGGCTGTCCTGAACACTGGCCTGGATTTACTATTGTGGTTCTGAACAGACACTGGTATAAACATGGCACAGTGCAACACAGCGCAACTAGGTTGGGCTAGAGTTAAGATAGAGTCCTTCCTACCCCAATTTGCATCACAAGAGGGATTCTAAGGTAACGTATAAGCTGCCACCCCGCTCCACAAGTGTCTTTGTAGTTTGCAAACCCCAGAGATGTCACAGAAGAGTTTGACTTCAGGAAACCCTACATACTTGGTCAGGTGTGATGCCATTCTTTATGTACTGAGAGAACTGCTTCTTGAACGCATCCTCATCTTCCTCCATTAAGAGACGCATGTATTCTGCCACGTTCTGGCCGAGTATGTGTTTGCGGTGGACTTCTGCGTTGAACTCTTTGCTCTCTGAGTCGAAGCCGGGGAATCGTTTTGTGCTAAGGAAAAAAAATAAAAATAAAGAGTTATGTCAGTTACCAATGAGCACCGGTATATACACCACATGGTTGGGACCAAGACAGACATATGCAGAAATGCAAGTTATAGGAAGGCAGAGGCATCGCTGGTTTTAGCATACTATAACCATCCATTTCTTTAAAAAAAATTAAAAAAAATCCACAGAAAACAAGACCATCTGAATTAGGGGTGTAAGAATGGAGATTATTTAACTATTCCATTGCTTCAAGCATACAGTGAAGTTTCAGTGCCACAAAAGTGTTTGTGAACCCGACGTCACTGCAGGGTCCTATGGCAGTCCGTGCCAAAGGACTGTTATGACAATGACCAGACCTCCCGCTGCCTTGTAGAGATGCCCATTAGGTCCGGGCAATCACCTGGGCCTAACAAGCTGATGCTGCGAAATGCAAACATCCTACAAGCTGGTGAGAGATCAAGTCCCCCCCTCCCCATATTTATAACAAAGATAACTGGTGCCCCTGTGGTTTCAGCAGTCCAAGCTATTAAACTAATGCATATATCCTATAAAGTGATGGGAACCTGGTCTCCCATAAAAAAAGGACTAAAGTGTGAGCAAGTAGCTCCCAGAATGGTGCTAATAAAAACTAAAGCTTGTCTGGCATAATGCAAGCCCTCAGAACAAACAAAAGGTACCCCAACATTTTTTCTGCAAGACTTAAAATGAAGAAAAAAATATATATATATATATATATATATATATATATATATATATATATATATATATATATATATGAAGTCACTGGTGGCCAATCCTTCTGACTTTACAGAGCTTAAACAACAAATCAGGGACCATAACGAACTGCGCCTGTTCCTTGGTGAAGACGGGGGCTGCAGAAAAAGTGCTAACTGTGCTGGAATCAGAGCAACAAGACCTATTAACAGATGCTGAGAGGCTACAACTGGTCGAGGTGAAAGGTCATGTCCAACTGAGGATAAAAGGGTCCATGGTGAGGAATTTCAGCCCCCCCCCCCCCCCCCCCAAAAAAAAGCCTCCCATTGACTTCAATGGGTTCCTTTTTCCACTAGCAAGAAAAAGGAACCCATTGAAGTTAATGGGAGGTTTTTTTTTTTTTTTTTTAAAGCACTGAAATTCCACACCAAATTCCTCACTATTTTCCTCCGTATCTCTGTGCAGATAGTTCTGCAGTTTCAGCTTCGGCTACTACAGGACAGAGTCACTTCCAGAGACATTTGATGACATGGGAAACCCACAACAAACACTGATTTTTTTTTTTTTTTTTTTTTTTTACCTATACCACCGTTTTTCAGTAGTTGCCATTCCACACTGGTATTGAGGATTCTAATATAAGGGGTGAATAGGTCTCCATTAGACTTTAGGTCTTGGCCACGTGACAGAATTTAGCACTGATTTGGAGGTGGATGCCACATCAATATCTGAAATTCTGTTCTGCTGTTTTCAATGGGTGACAGACATGCAGGATGCTTATACAATAACCGTCTTGCTCATTCTCGCCACAGTCATCAGCTACTTCAGATGAAAAACCTACAGTGTGAGGGTCATCCAGAAGTTAGGGGACATCTAAAAGTCATAACTACTCTTCTCTGGATCTAACTGGGTCACAGTAAATGAGTCACAAGCGAGGCAGCAAATTTATCTTTCTATATATAATGTCCCAAGGTACATAACGAGGAAGGGTGAAGTCACCAGCGTGCTTCTTGAAGTACCAACTCTTGAGTTTCCCCATGAAGACTCCATCTATAGAGCACTGTAACCGAACAAGGCCCAGCAAGAAAGCCTGGCCTAGGGTGACTTGTGGCTGCACAGCATTATGATCTCAAAGGTTTCAGTCAGGCCTATGACAATATAGTCGCACTGAAGCCCAGGCTGCCCATAAATGAACAACCAGAGACAAGTTTCATCTTGCTCACCCAAGAGGCCCTTAATGGGAAAGGCCAGGACAATGGGGCAGATTAATATTACTCAACACTTAAAGGGATTCTACCATTAAACTACCTTTTTTTCTAATGAACACGTCGGAATAGCCTTAAGAAAGGCTATTCGTCTCCTACCTTTAGACGTGGTCTCCGCCGCGCCGTTCCGTAGAAATACCGGTTTTAACCGGTATGCAAATGAGCTCTCCGCAGCAATGAGGGCGGGCCCCAGCGCTGAAAGGCCGATGAGCGTATCCCCATTGCTGCCCGAGAGCTCTTTCCTGCGCCGCCTCCTTCTTCTGCAGCAACTCCGCCTCTTCTGGCTTCAGGAGCATAGAGCGGCTACCCCAAAATGGCCACTGGCTGGCTCCTGTATTGAACTGCAAGAGGGGCTACCCCAAAATGGCCGCCTCCTGTATTGAACTGCAAGAGCGGCTACCCAAAAATGGCCACCAGTCATTTTTGGGTAGCCGCTCTATGCTCCTCTATGAACTACAAGAGCAAGAGAAGCCAGAAGAGGCGGAGTTGCTGCAGAAGAAGGAGGCGGCGCAGGAAAGGGCTCTTGGGCAGCAATGGGGATGCGCTCATCGGCCTTTCAGCGCTGGGGCCCGCCCTCATTGCTGTGGAGAGCTCATTTGCATACCGGTTAAAACCGGTATTTCTACGGAACGGCGCAGCAGAAACCATGTCTAAAGGTAGGAGACGAATAGCCTCTCTTAAGGCTATTCCAATGTGTTCATTAGGGAAAAAAAAAAAAAAAAAAAAGGTAGTTTAATGGTAGAATCCCTTTAAATAGTTTAGCTTGATCAGCAGGGGTCCAACACCCAGAACCCCAGAGAATCAGTTCTTTGAAACATCAGCAATGCTTGCATAGCATTGCCGGCGTCCTATTGTCAGTTTACAGCTCTGCTCCATTCAAGTGAATTGGACTGAGCTGTAATACCAAGTACAAGCAGTGAAAGGTGTACGGCGTTTTCTGTGAAGAACGGTGAAATACTAAAACTTTCTGGGTATTTGTAGCAGTCATGGCACAGTTTTACACCAATGCAGTGATAGGATGCCATGTAGCCAACGAGTAAACACCACCTACCTGTGGGGAATAGACAGGCCTCCATCAACAGCTCCCTTCAGAGCACCAAAAACTCTGTTTCCAGTGGTGGTTCTGGTCAGACCCGCATCCAGGTAACAGGTGAAAGCACCTGCCTCTCCGTCAATGCTCTCCACATTATACTCATCACCAGTAACATCCACTTGGCCTTCATAGATTTTGTCAAGGCCGAACTTGTTCAGGAGCTAAGGTAAAAGGTAGTCAGGGTCAGTGTTGCAGTTTTCCATTTAAGTGCACACAAGTTAACAAGACATATATTAGTGCTACCTAAACAATGTACAGCTAGGCCCGTAACAACCCTCAATGCATGGTTATCAGGAACCCCGACCTCTAACAAGCTCAATAATATGGGAGATCTTCTAGAACAGCCTAAAAGTAGCGGAGTCCTAAAGGAGGGCAGATTTTACCTACTAATACAACGTTAAAAGGTGCTGTAACACAAACTGAACTAACCACAGCAGTCAGAACCCCAACACATCACAATAGTGAATCCCAAGTACCACGACCTTAATCTATATGGGACTGCCAGGGGAGTGTTCAGCCATCTTTGGAAATTCCACAGGTGAATAAAGTGGCTACACATGTGCTACGACTACTAAAACCGTGACTGTGGTGGGTTCCTGTGGTCATACTCCCACCTAGCAGATAGATGGGATTCACTAGAAAAATCTGCACAGCAGATACGCTGCAATTTCCAAATCCATTGCGATTTTGGAAATTGCAGCATGTCAATTATATCTTTGGAAATGTCAGTTTCCTTATAGGTAGAATGGAAGCGCTGTGGGGAAAGCACAATGCGTTGCTGGCACGGATTTCCCCCCACAGCGCTGTTTTGTTGCAGTCCACTACATGCAGCCTTAGCCTAAAAGGGATTTTTTGGGATTTAAAACTGGTGTCCTATCCTTAGGATAGGCCATTATATCTGATGTGTGGGGTCTCAATAGTCAGACCCTCACAAAAAACCTGATTGAAGCAGCAACATTAGGATGAGCAAAGCTTCTGCTTCACAGGCCAGTGACATTATATATGACCTGCACACAACTCAAATGAATTGGACATGGCTGCAATATCACAATGTCCAGTGTTGTACTTGGTATTCAGTAAAGCCTGTATGTTCATCCAGACACTGTGGTCTCTCCCTATAGCTAATTGGCGGTAGTGCAGGGTGTCTGATGCCCACAGATCGGATGTTTATGATCAAAGAGAAGTTGCAAGAGACTTTGCTAAGTGTACATCAATAGCGGTGTCATTAGTGTGACATACCCTGCGGGCCAGCAGCAGTCCTGTGCAGTAAGCTGCAGCATAGTTTGTCAGCCCAACCTTAACTCCATACTTAGGAAGCTCGTGGGAGTATGCGGCACAGACAATGGTATCGCCTTCGATCTTGGCGTAAGCAATCTGTAAGAAAGGGAACAAAAAGTTACCATATGGAAACAAGTTTAAATATACTCTGAGCATAATTGTCAGCTGTAACAATCAGTTTGTCCGACTACCTAGAAGGTGAGGTTGCAATGTATCGGACCACAGCACAAATGGCAACTAACCTGGGACATCTGAGCCTTTGATTGTAGCCACTAACCACTAGGATAAGATTCTGAATGCTGAAGCCTGGTCATATGTGAGCACAGAAATCCCACATGGCTGCCCCTTGTGGTGTCAATGCAATAGAACAATGATGTGAAAGTACACTTTGTCTAGATGGGAAACCACTTTAAGAGTCACAAAAGCTGTCCACGTGTACCAGGGTATAGGCAAACCAGAAAGTTCTCCACTTGGGAGATGCAAGTCAGCGCTGCTATCATTCATCACCTAACAACGCCCCAACAATTACTAGGAAGAGGAGCAGGAGACAACTAGGGCTGCAAGTCATGGCCCAAGAGACACCCCAAAAGAACCAGCCAGCAAGGGGGATAGGCTAGGTGATGTGGCAGTGGTTAAACTAGCGTAGTCCACCCCCCTGCCCAAGCAAAGAATAAGATCCTGGGACTGCCCAGTGATTCACAAGCTTGCAAACTGAGGTCAGGTGGTCACCTTAATATCCCAGGTTTCCTGCTCTTGGATGGGTGCAGTTAAGGGCGAGGTAAAAAACAAAACATTACTCTACACTAGAAGACATTGCAGTACCTGAACGACACAGTCAACCACTTGGAAAGTATGAACTGACTTCTAATGCAGTATATCAAGACCCATGATGAAATCTATCATTTTACCAGATTGTGCTGCCAGCTACCCTTCATCCCCACATAAAAGAAATTTACATTATTGAGAGCTAATCGTCAGCTTCTTTGTAAAGACTTCCAGTTAATACTGTCTAATGGAATGGCTCTTCTAAGGGCGGGTTCACACCAGTGCCCCGGTCTCTGCTTTGTGGGTTTCAGTCTTCTGCCGACAGTAGACAGAAACCCATCAGTCAGCGTCCGTCCGTGAGAGTCTTCTGGTGTCCGTGGCGAAACCAGTATTTTTCTTTTCAACCAGACACAAAGTACCGGTATGTCCGACTGTGTCCGGTTAAAAACAAAAAGATTTCGCTGTGGAGAGGTAGAAGACGCTCACGGGCAGACACTTAGACCTGAAAGCAGAGACCAGGCGCAGGTGTGAACCCGCCCTTAGCATGTTTCTCATTAGTTTATAATAGCCCATAAACAACAATTGGTAGCTTCCCTACACTCACATGGATTGAGCTGTTTGCAGCGGATACCAGGACTATACAGAGGACAAAGCCAGAAATTGACATCTCTGTTCACTGCACTGACCACTGCATCTCCGCTCCCATTCAAGTGAATGTATTTATGATCCAGTGGAAATAATTCAGAAAGATATACTCCTTAAACTATCAGCCCCTGCACAGACTGCATTAATGAGTGGACAGCTCAGGGCAAGTCTAGCCGATACAAGCAGAAAGATTTACTTTTCTACATTGTAGCACATAACTTTTTGGCTAGGATTGAAATGCAGGGGGAAAAACACTGAAGGGAATTTCTCAGAACTGCAGTTTCCTATGCCAGGCTTAATGGACCTGAATGGTATGGAGCACACTGGTAAAACAATTTAAGGATTAAGCTAATGAAGTCGTGGTTGCACTGGGGATGGGCCTTTAGCCCTGGGAGCGCTGCTGTTCTTGTGCAAGATGTTTATGTAAAAATCAGTTTATTGCAATCTGCAAGTTACACTCACAGAGCACTGGGAACCCCTGTGCTCCAAGCACCCCACATCATACCTCTCGCCACCCCTTAGTTAATGCTGTTCACGCCCATCTTCACGTTCTCCTGATCTTCTGTAGGCATCCGTCGCTGCGCTATATGCTGATTACGCATGCGTCGCCACCATTTTGCTGTGGTCTGTTCCTTTAGCGTGTAACAGACCACTGTGAAATGGTGGCAGATGCGCAATCGGTGTACAGTGCAGCTTTGGATGCCCCCACAAATGGCAGAAGATCAGGAGAACACAAGGAAAGGTGTGAACAGAATTAAGGGGGTGGCGGAGAGAGGTTAGGACACAAGTGTGCTCCGTGAGTGTACCGTATTTTACAGACTATAAGGCGCACTGGACTATAAGCCGCATTGCCCATGAGCGCCTTATAGTCCGTCTCGGTTCATATATAAGGCGCACCGGACTATAAGCCGCAGTCCGGTGCGCATTATATCTTATTGAAAGCGGCGGCAGGCAGACTTTGCCAGCGGCCGCTTAACCCCCCGCGTGCCAGCCGCTTCTATTGGAAGCGCTCGGCAGGCGAGGAGGGGCTCTATCAGCAAAATCATGCTGATAGAGCCCAACCATAAACGTTAGATTAAACTACCCCCCCCCCCCTTTAAAATAAAAGCCTGAAACAGAATGTGAAACTTACCGAGCGGTGCAGGGTGGGCGGGCATTCAGGCCTCTTCTTCCTCCGATGTTCCGTCCTCCTCCGGCGCTCGCAAGCTGATAATGACCAGGGCACATGCGCAGTAGAAGCATTATGATATTGCGCATGCGCCCCGGCCATTATCAGCGAGCGCCGGAGGAGAAGGACGGAACATCGGAGGCAGAGGAGGCCTGAATGCCCGCCCGCCCTGCACCGCTGGGTAAGTATCACGTTCTGTTTCAGGCCGGCGTGACAGCAGGGCTGCCGGACACTTCCTATTCATTTCTATGGGAGCAGGCATGCGAGCGCTCCCCATAGAAATGAATGGACTGTTTTTTTCCATTAATTTCTATAGGGAGCGCTCGCATGCCGGCTCCCATAGAAATGAATGGGAAGTGTCTGTCCATTCATTTCTATGGAGAGCGCTCGCATGCCTGCTCCCATAGAAATGAATAGGAAGTGTCCGGCAGCCCTGCTATAACGCCGGCGTGTACGGCTGTGATACACGCCGGCGTTCGGTAGTGTGAATGCACCCTTACGGTGCCTTTTATGTATGTATGGAAGCGGCACGCAGTCTTTGCCGCCGCTTCCATCCATATATAAGCCGCACTTACGATTTCTGAGGAAATCGTAGGTTTTTATGTGCGCCTTATAGTCCGGAAAATACGGTAATTTGCATAGTGCGATAAACAGATTTTTACAGAAACTGTGGGAGAAGAGAATGGAAGGTAGAATATCCCTTTTATAGGCTATTCCCACGTGCCATTAGTTCAAAAAGTGATTTTCCAACGATAGACCCCTTTCAACGGAGATTTATCGGCACCAAAATCACTTTTAGGGTGCATTCACACTACGTATACGGCAGCTTATTCTGAACTTAAAACATGTTGAGAATAAGCGGTGTATAAAACAGTTCCCATTCATTTCTGAGAGCCGGCATACGAGCGCTCCCCATAGAAATGAATGGGCTGCTTTTTTCACTACGAGCAGTCCCATTGAAGTGAATGGGAAGGGCTCGCGTGTATGGCTAGCTCTGCTCATGCCAAGCCATACACGCCAGCACTTCCCATTCACTTCAATGGGATCGCTCGTAGTGAAAAAAGCAGCCCATTCATTTCTATGGGGAGCGCTCTTATGCCAGCTCTCAGAAATGAATGGGATGTGCTTTATACGCCGCTTATTCTGAACGCGTTTTACGTTCAGAATAAGCTGCCATATACATAGTGTGAATGCACCCTTAGGGTGCATGCACACTACGTAACGCCGGGCGTGTATGAGAGCCGTACACGCCGGCATTACAGCAGACTGCCGAACACTTCCCATTCACTTCAATGGGAGCGCTCGTAACAGCGGCGTTTACGAGCGCTCCCATTGAAGTGAATGGGAAGTGTTCGGCAGCCCTGCTGTAACGCCGGCGTGTACGGCTCTCATACACGCCCGGCGTTACGTAGTGTGCATGCACCCTTAAACCAATAAGTAGTAGTGCCAGTGAACATGCTTTCAGAATGTGCAGTCTTGCTGCTAAGAAAATCCAAAACTAAACAAATATGGACACCTGATTTATGACTACTAGAGATGAGCGAGTCCTATTTGAAACTCCCATTTCGAATAGCACACACCCATAGGAATGGACGCAGCCGGCACGCAGTGGGTTAAGCGGCCGGCCGCTTAAATTCATTCCTATGGGTGCGTGCTATTCGAAATGGGAGTTTCAAATAGGACTCGCTCATCTCTAGGATGACACTATGCCACCCATGTCCTGCAAGGTCCCATTCATTCTCTCAGTGTTGCCAATTCCACAAAACAGGAATAGAGCCATTCCCAATTTAACCCTGGACCCAGTCCTCAAAACAAACCCATCATAATACACGGGTAAGTGTCTACAGGGACATAGGAAGTAAGTCAGTGTGCTAGCCCTAAAGGGAGTGTATCATTCTGAAAACCCTTTTTCAGCTAAACATACGCCTGAATAGCCTTTAAAAAAGTTATTCAGGTGCTGCCTCTAGTCCTGCAAAATGACTCCCTGGTTTCTGTTAAAAACAAAGAAATAAAATACGTAAACGAGGCTCACCAAGCACCTCAGAAACGTCCCTCCATTGCTTGTACTCCATATGGCCTCCTCCTCCAGACATCCTGTACAGCTTAAATTTCTCTAGTCTCGCTCCGGCTGTTAAAGTCTCAGGCATGCGCAGTACCGTTCTGTTGTGATCATTACTGCGCATGTCCCAAGCGACATTTTGTTGTAGAGAACTCTGCAGTACAGTCGTGCAGGTCTTTACAACAAAGGTGCTTGGACATGTGCAGTAACACTCACAACGGAGCGTTACTGCACACACACGGGATTTCTGCCACCCAGAGCAGTACAGGACATCTAGAGGAGGGTGTAACTGGCACAAGCTACGGAGGGACATTTGATAAGTTATGATGGTGGGGGGGGGGGGGGGAAGAGGTGTAGACCCTGGGGAAAACCTGGGTGCTCTGGGAGCCTCATTGGGGAAAACCTGGGTGCTCTGGGAGCCTCATTTACATATACCATTTATCCATTTTCACCAAAAACTGGGGGGGAAGGGGGCTGGGTCTGACAGAACTGGAATCAGCACCTGAATAGCTTTTTTAAAGGTTAATCAGGCATATGCTTACCTGAAAATGACTTTTCTAAATGATAGAATCCCTTCGTGTGCACTGCACCTAAACTGAAAACTAATCCAGAGTGAGCCTGGGGTGGGGGTGACAACTACCAAAGCACAGATTTCAACCTGAAGTCACTGCATCAGAAAACCGTGTGCTTTGGCAGACAGACACGTCCCAGGTACCCCAAACAATTCATTTGCATAGAGTAAAAGCTTATTCTCAGCAGCAAAACTGCACTTTGGTAGTTAGAGTCAGTCACTATGATCTTATTGAACCATCCTCAATATACAGTTGTTTTTGGAAGAGCTTGTGGTGTCAAGACTCCTTCCCCATGAAGTAGGAGAGTCCTAATCACACAAGTCTCCCAGTACAGCACGCCATGCCACAACTTGACCCACCAATCGGCTACGTACCTGGCAGATGATGTCTCTGTTGGTGACGCGCACAATCATCCTGTACTTGGGGGTATTGTACTTGTTTTTGTCCTGGACGACCAGTCTCTTACGGGCAAAGTAGTCAGTCTTGCCCTCTGCAGAAAGAGAAATAATGTAAGAGTGATGTTTACAAGTCCTCGCATAGGGAAGTCCATCTATAAGTAGTGCGGTACTCACCTCTCCTTCTGCGGAACTTGACCTGGTAGCGCTTGAAGTAGGCCTTGTTCTTCACAACTTTCACAAACCCCTAAAAGCAACAGAGAGCTATTACAGTCAATTCAGCTGGGATTTTAAGAAGGTTTCCTAGGCCTTAGCAATTGAAGACGTGTGTGTGTGTGTGTGTGTGTGTGTGCGCAATACCCCAAATCCCCACAGATCAGCTGTGTGAAGCCCTCCCCAAACACGGCTTCTATGTCACTGGCCATATGACAACACGTTCATACAAACATGGCTACTTTTCATACAGCTGATCGACAGGGAGCCTTAATAATCTTTAATACCTTATCCTAGGGATCGGTCTCCTTATAAAGCTGTAACATATCTCCAAGAGGAAAAGTTCTCTTCACATCCAGAAAGCTGGGTATAGCCCAAGAAAATCACCCGCAATCTACGTTGTCTTGGCATTGTGACAACACATGACCCTATACTATACAAATACAGTGTGAACAGACCCTAATATCACATCTGCAGTAAAACACAAAATCATGCAGCAAGCCGCACCATTGTATATAGTAACACAGACGCCAGGAAGGCAACCTGACCATGGCCATTACAGTCAATGGGGTCAGGTGGTGCCAAAAGTCTCAGAAATCACAAATCTGATCCAGGTCACTGTCCCAAGGCCTAAAATTGCAAACACTTTCAGCACACGCCATTACTTCACCCCCGTCCTCCTAACCCAGGTGGTACATCCGACAAATGCAATGCACAGGGCCAGGCCTGGTATCATACAGGCATAGTAGCGTATATCAGGTGATGCCTCACAATACAGATTATTAGCACAATATGGACTAGCAGTATAAGTATGTGCCCCCTCCCCAAAATCACAGGTCATCTAAATACAGCAGTAACACCGATCACATCGCCCCTAATGCACAGACAGGAGTATAGGAAGTCTATGGAGTATACAGTCACCTGCCCCAGTACACAGATCACTATATATTATAATGGATATAATTCCCATTATTACACCCGAGCAGTCACAGCAGTCCTAGGTGCCCGGGGCCTGCAGCAGGAAGCCATGGGCCAGCCGGCCGGCCTGACACTGCAGCAGCCATTAGGCCACGCTGGAAGCCGATCAGACACTATCACAATCTAACACCATCCGTCCCTAAATCAGCAGCCCTCTGCCCCCGAAGCATCAGGCATACAGCAGGGGACACTCAGACACTGATCCCCTGGGGTATGGAGCCCATTTACTTGCCATTTTGCCGGATTTTGTCCCGTCAAGACTAGGACCGGAGAGTCACAGCGCTGGCTAGGGCGCTGGAGAACTGGGAAAAGGCCGTACTTATTGCGCATGCTCAGTAAGTAGGCCGACGCGCAGCCGAGAGGAGCCTCCCCTGAGGCAAGAGGAGAAGCCACGTATTGTGAAAACTGTGCAGCGACTGACGTGCTGCCACCTAGGGGTGGAGGAGAGAATTGTGTGCGAGGTATATATGAGGGCTGATAAATACACTACAATATACTGTATGTATACATGTATTGAAGCACCGATCAGAAGATCACTGCTTTTATGGGGACAGAAAAACTAGAAAAATAAATAAAATGTTTGAATATATTTAAAAAAATAACCATTAAATAAAACCGAAAAAATCCCATTTTCCTATATAAAATGTTTTATTATGTAAAATAAAGATAAATAAAGAAAAACCCCATGACCTATTTGGTATCACTGAGTCTGTAAAAACCCAAAAAATAAAACCAAAACCCGCACGCTGAACGACATTTAAAAAAAGTTAAAAACCGCACAAAGTAATGATGATTCGCCACCCTTGCCATACAAAATGTTCAATAAAAAGTAATCGAACGGTCAGATGAAAACCAATGTGGTACCAATATAAAGCACAGGTCGTCCCACAAAAAATAAGTCTTCAATCAGCTCTGTCCACGGAAAAATAAAAATGTTTTGCCTTTCAGAAGATGGCAATACAAAAAGAATTGATTTTTTTTTTCCTGAATCGAGTTTTACTCTGCATAACTAGCAACGTATTAAAAAAGAATAGTAATGAGGTATCGCCTTCATCGTAGCGACCCGCAGAATAAAGGTAATAGGTTAAGGCGGGTTTACAACTGCGCTCGTGCGTGCTTTAGCCAATCCAGCTGGGTTTCCATCTTCTGCCCCGAGAAACTGGATAGGGGACGGAAACCCTGCAGTCAATTTTCAAACCCATTCAAGTGAACAGGTTTGAAAAGTGAGCGCCCGTGAGTGTTTTATGCCTCTCCACGGTGAAACAGTTTTTTTTAACTGGACATGAAGTCCTGCATGTCCGACTTTGCGTCCAGTTAAAAAAAAGGTTTTGCCGCGGACAGGCACAAAACGCTCACGGGCGCTCACTTTTCATATCCGTTCACTTGAATGGGTTTGAAAAATGACTGCAGGGTTTCCGTCCCCTGTCCAGTTTCTAAGGGCAGAAGACATAAACCCAGCTGGATTGGCTAAAGCACACACGGGCGCAGATGTGAACCCGATCTTACTTTTGCTGTACGCTGCACAGGAACAAAATGAAATTAAATCTTGTGCATTTCCCAAATCAGGAGACAGAGCAGAAGAACTGAAGAGCTGATATTTTGCAGTGCCCTGATATGGGCAGGACGTATTGGCCACTGAAATGGCCTATCTGGGAAAATAAGAATTTTTGTTTTACACCAACTGCTGCGTATTTCTTTTTGGAAACCATCTTTGGGGTCAAAATGATCACTATGCCCAGTTTCCACAATGAAGTCACTTCTTGGTACTCTCCACTGTATTAGCCCCTTAGGGGCAAATGTGTCAAGGCATCTGAAAACGATACTGCCCTCCAAAAGCCTCATGGCGCTCCCTGCCGTGTGCCAATACAGTAATTTTCATTGGCAGTCTTACCCTTTTACTATTAAGTACATAATCATACATTTTGTTTCCTTGACCAAAATGCACAACCTTAATGGGACCAAAATACATAAGATGACGGAACGCATGTACTATGAAGCCATCTTTACCCTATTTCCTCGCACATTGTGAGCAGAGAACTTTTGTTATTAGATATGTTAATTCATTTGTCACCCTTTAGTTTCGTATGATTTTTGTGCTTGATATTGCAGCTCAGCCCCATTCACCTGAATGGGACTGAGCTGCTGCTGTACTATGTTTCTGATGAAGGTGACGTCATTGGCACAGGGAAGGGCCACAGTGCCCTAAACAGCTGATTAGCCACCAATCACATTGTGATAAGGATAAGTCATCAATATATAAGTCCCCTATACCCATTTAAGATTTTTTTAAAATAAGATTGCAATATCCCCGTGTCATGTACCATCTCCCCGGGCTCTGCACTAAGCATCATATAGCTTTCTCAGTGGTTATATGTATATCATAGCCACGTATTCAAGCCCTCAACACCTCCTGCCGCCTCCAGCTCAAGAACATCCACCAAATTCGCCCCTTCCTCACCCAGGAAACTACCAAGATGCTCGTCCAGGCCCTCATAATCTCCCGCCTAGACTACTGCAACACCCTTCTCCATGGACTCCCAGCAAACACCCTCGCCCCCCTCCAGTCCACCTTAAACTGCGCTGCTCGCTTAATCCACCTCACGCCCCGATCTTCATCGACTGCTCCCCTCTGCCAGTCCCTCCACTGGCTACCTATAGCCCAGCGAATTGAGTTCAAGCTACTAACGCTAACATACAAAGCCATCCACAACCTGTCCCCTCCATATATCTCTGACCTCATCTCCCGCTACCTGCCCACACGTAACCTCAGATCCTCCAATGATCTCCTACTCCGCTCTGCTCTCATCCGCTCCTCACACAACCGTCCCCAAGATTTCTCCCGTGCATCCCCCATACTCTGGAACTCCTTACCACGACACATAAGACTGATCCCCACAATCACAGGCTTCAAGAAGGCCCTGAAGACTCCCCTATTCAGGAAGGCCTACAACCTCCAATAACACTATCACCGCACTGCCATCTGTACAGTCTCCCCCTCTCCTTCTGTCTCTACCCCCCTTCCCTCATAGATTGTAAGCCCTCGCGGGCAGGGCCCTCTACCCCACTGTGCCAGTCAGTCATTGTTAGTATTATATCTACCTGTATATTCTGTGTATTGTATGTAACCCCCAAATGTAAAGCACCATGGAATTAATGGTGCTATATAAATAAATAATAATAATAATAATAATAATAATAATAATAATAATAATAATATCATGTATGGCAAACCTCAGAATTTATGATACCACAGTAACATAACACTGTTACCTCTATACACCAGTGCGGTTAATGCAGCGGTATTATTTACTGCTCTACATTATGGATCATGATTCATGAATATAGACTTCAATCACATCTAGAAACAAAACAGCACATTGGATTCCTGTGCAATAATGTGACAGTGCCACATAAATCCAGCAGGTGGTGTCATATTCCCCTATGCCTCCTCTGATTCAGACATAGAAGTCCATGAAGCTCTTTTTTGCTAAATTAATAAGGAAGCATGCATAAAAAGGAATTGGTTTTGCCTACAGAAATCAGCCATTTTTCTCATGATTTTTTCAGGCAAAGCAAAGGATATACTATGTACCTAAAATGTTCTTTCCTTCTTATACAAATCCTCTATCCCGGGGGCTTGCCCACATCTATTTTTAAAGACAACTCTATGCTCTTGTACAACCAATTCTTCTAAACAATGTACAACAAAAAAATCAATTGGATATTCTTAATTAGAAATGTCGCGCTGTTTGGGGAATAATGTAGATCTATGTGTCTCCATACAAACCCTGCTGTCTGTTTGCAGTCTCCCTCAACTAACTTGCAATTTTTTCTTACCTGCACCAAACTTTTGTAAAGGAACACAGTATAGTATGCTCCCATATAATGCTCCACAATGGCCCCACACAGTATAATAGACACCCCACAATGCCTTCCCCCAGTATAATACTCAACAGTGGCCCCACACAGTATAATATGGTTCCCAGAGCGCTCCCCTACCACAGTATAATGCTCCACAGTGACCCCAAACAGTATAATATGCTCCCCAGCAGTCCCACACAATATAATATGCTCCTCAGAGCCCCCACACAGTATAATGCTCCACAGTGGCCCCACACAGTATATATACTCCCCACAGTGCCCCCAGTATAATGCTCCACAGTGGCCCAACAGAATATAATATAATATAATATAATATTTTTTCTCTGTCAAGATGGGGAGCCCAGTGTACATTAATGAGAAATAAAATTAACTTCTTGATTTTAGCAAATGGCTGCAATGAAACAAAGAGTGAAACATTTAAATGGGGTCTGAATACTTTCCGTACCCACTGTAAGCAGATACCCACTATATTCAAGCATCTACCATGCAGACATGACACAGGAAAAGAGCAATCTATGAGAACAGTCAGTAAAGCTGCTTGCTGTCTGTGAATAATGTCCCATCTGTAATCCTACAAGCAGCCAGAAGTAGATACAAGTACAGAGAAGACTTTTCTTACATAGTTAAGTAGTGAAATGTGCAGGATCCTCAGTCTTATGCACATAGCAATCGTTTGCACACATGTCTGTGCAGGTTGTGAACAGAATCCCCCTCCTCCCCCAGACACACTCTATTCACTGGATTCACTGTAGGAGACTCCATTGCAGAGAATGCCAAAAATCAGCCTGCACAGAGGACTTTTTACTCGGCTGCTTTCAGATTTGAATTGGTGGACCCCTTTATAGTCAATGGGGTCTGCTGGTGTCTGTGTAACTGTTGTTGTAGCGGTCCAGCTCCCCAATGTCCCCGATGGGCCCAAACGATGGAGAGCTTGGTACTAGTGTGAAACTAGCATCACTGAGATAAGCAAAAAGGAATGGAATATATCTAGGGACAGACTTCCTTAGCAACAAAAGATTGACAAGTAAATTAGCTAGAAAGAAGACATGCACTATCATATGTGACTAAGTTGAAAACGCGCTGCAGGAAAGACTGCTTCAATTACAGGTATACTTATGGGGGAGCTGCTGGTGTTTCTGTAGGTATAACTGACATGCTGCGATATACAAAACCGTTATGATTTTGGAAATTGCAGCATTTCTATTGCGCATATTTTTCTGCAACGTGTAGATGGAGTTAGCCGGAATACCATCCACTTTGCAGATTATGTAAAACGTGAATGTAAACGTAATGTGGAGCCTCAGCCTAAATATCATCCATGAGGTCAGTCTAATAGATCCTTTAGGCTTTAGTAAACGGAGAAGTGCTCTGACCCCGGTGGAGATCCAAGGAACATGTATTGAGATAGTCAGGACCTATAAGTATCTGGGTGAGCTCCTCAATAATAAACTAGACTGGGCTGATCACCTGGATGTGCTGCACAGAAAGGGTCACAGCAGATTCTACCTGCTCAGGAGGCTGAGGGCCTTCGGAGTCCAGGGGACACTTCTTAGGGCCTTCTTCAACTCTGTGGTTGCTTCAGCCATCTTTTTCGGTGTGGCCTGCTGGGGGAGCAGTGTATCAACCAGGGACAGACATAGACTTGACAGGCTGATCAGAAGGGCCAGCTCTGTCCTGGGGAGCCCCCTGGACCCAGTACAAGTGGTGGGTGACAGAAGGGCACTGTCCATGGTGACCTCCATGCGGGAGAACAAATCCCACCCCATGTATGGGACCTTGATGGCACTTGGCAGCACTGTAAGTGACCGTCTGCTTCACCCCAAGTGTGAGAAAGAGCTATCACAAGTCCTTCCTTCCAACCGCGACCAGGCTGTATAATCTACATCAGACCAAGCGAAGACACTCCGCACAGAGAACTAATGATTATGACCATGAAGTCTTCCTTCTTTCTTCTTCTGTTCCTTAGCTGCTATGGACTCCTAGTATATATATATATATATATATATATATATATATATATATATATATACACTATATATATATATATATATATATATATATATATATATATATATATATCTTCTCTTCTCAGCTTATGTATGTCTACGTCTGTAATATATTACTGTGTATTATCCTGTATCTGTATTACTATGCTTCGGTAACATACTGAAATTTCCCCACTGTGGGACTATTAAAGGATTATCTTATCTTATCTTATATTGGCTTTGTTTGCTGCACTTTTGGCTTTGTTCTGATCCAGAATGGGTTAGAGAACATATACACATTTATCCGTCCTCAGTCACTTTTTAATCTGATTAAATTGAATCAATTATGACCAAACAGATACAAATTGATGAATTTTTGCATGGTAAATAAATAGTTAACCAGTGGTTTCTTGGAATCCTGCTCTGTCACTGCATAGACTCAATCTTTTCCAAAGCAATTCTCTGTTGTTACATTGGATTATAGGCGGATATGCCAGGTAATTGTGTTTCCTTGCATGAAGGCGGGAGAGTGTGTATGGGGGCTAATTGCTTTTGGATGTAATATAGGATAGATATTTCTAAAGTAAACATGAATAATGACTGGATAAACCTGATTAGGAGTTGACCGTGAGACTCTTATATGAAGAACTACCGGGAAATGACGTGATGGCATTTATGTGGAATCCTGCTGTATTTATTCTGAAGTGGGCATTGAACATCATGAATTAAAGGGATTCTATCATTACAAAGACCACGTCGGAATAGCCTTTAGAAAGGCTCTCCTACCTTTGTTATTCTCATCCGCACCGCCAGTCCTGAGAAATTTCTTGTGCAAATGAGTCTGCCATAGAATGGCGAATTTTATTTGCACTGTTTTAATGTATTTTTTGTTACATACAGTTGCATGTAGTGTATTATTGCTGCTTTTATTAGTGTTTAATGATGCATGTTATGAACTTATTCCAAAATACGATTAATATGTAAAAATCTTTGTAAATGTCCGACCTGTCAGAACCTGTTAGGAATGTCTACAGGCATAAAAACATACATAGGCTATAGTACGGCACAATATGACAAGGGAATCCTGGGAGAGCTTTGTTTCAGCTTAAAGCAATGTACGGTAAATATCCTTCTAGCTTCATACATTGTGCAAGGGTCAGATGTCATAACCCCAACTCTCACATTACAATGACCCACCTGATCCTCAGGGTCCTAACTGGTTAATGCTTCATGCACAGGGCGGTATGCAGTAATCTAAGCATACGTAGCTAGTACCATATACATTCAATAGCTGTCCTATACCCCTTTGATGCTACGAACCGACGCGTTTTTTACAGAAAGTCCACAGAATTTTCCTCTGCCGATTTTCTGTTCCTGTTATACCTATACAGAAACCGCCAGCGTTTCCGGAGGTATGATTGACGTGCTGCGATTTACAAAAACTCCAGCTTTAAATCGCAGCATATCCTCTACAGAATTTTTTCTACAATGTGTGGATGGGAATATCCAAAATCTCATCCACTTTGCAGGTACTGTGAAACACCACAAATTTTGCCGTGGCGTTACCGCCGCAGCCAAATCTCGTGGGACCCCAGCCTAAAGTAGTGAGCCATACAGCCAACTGTCAGAAATGTATTATATGACCAAGGCCTCGTTCCCATCTGCGTTGGTATTCTGTCTGGGGGACTCCACATGAGGACCCCCCCAATTGCAATACCGAACGCAACTGCAAGCGGAGTGCCAGTGAAAGCACATGGACCCCATAGACTATAATGGGGTCCATGTGCTTGCCGCGTGCTGCCCGCACGAATCATGCGTGAACTACTTTCCTGTCTGCATGATCCCTGCGGAGATCTAGCGGCATGTACACGGACCCCATTATAGTCTATGGGGTCTATGTGCTTTCACTGGCACACTGCGGACTCCCTGAACAGAATAGCAAACGCAGATGTGATCGAAGGGTAAGATCCCACATACTGAAACGCAGCTAAAATAAAGCAGCGAAGAACAACATAGCATCGCATCACATTATTTTCATTGAGTTTTAATCTGCGGATTTTTTTCCCTTATTAAACCTATAGGGAAAATGCGGCCATTTCCGCATGTATAATTGACATCCTGCATTTTTTTCTCTGCAATGTGTGAATGGAATTAGTCAGTATCTCATTCACTTTACTGATACTGTATTATTCTGCAGCAGGAAATACGCAGCATTTCCGCAATGTGGGGCTTAGCCTATAAGAGACTAGTTCTGCGAATGTGTAGCACTCATCCAGATCAGTCCTGTCCAGAATCTAGAAAAATAAGCATGTTTATATTTCTGGCAGATTTTTTTCTGCAACAAAGACATAAATGTTCCATTGATTTGCAATGAATGCAGAATGTCAGAATCTCTTGTCTAAATCCTGAACATACGAGCAGACCCTAAGACAGCTCCCTCTAGTGGTAAGCAGCAGCTGTTAACAGAAAATTCTGAATGTTAGATTTGAGCTGTTGTAATATATACAGTAGCTTCTTGCATCATGAGAAATAAACGTATATACAACATCATATTGCATGTGTAGGGATTATTGGGGGTGACAGTTATAGCAGCTCTATATTAAAAACTAAAGTGTGTTAGAGCACCCGCTCAGTTGCTGATGGAAATCAGATTTAGCTATCTCTATAATTTAATACGTTGAATTATTTAGATCCTTACAACACTTATTTATAGATCATTGTACCTGATGTCAGTGTGGGCTGCTAGTCCTCTGAGAGATCACATATATTGGATATATTTATATAATTATGTCGTGATAACTGACTACTCCAATGTCATCGCTCTGGTGCCCCCTGCTGGTCTTTGTTTACTGGGCTGCAACAATGACGTCACATCGAAGACACATGAGGCCACATCTGCCAATGGATTTTCGTTCGAGGAGTCTGCTTGGGGACTCCCCGAACGGAAACCTAATCCACATATAAAGCGGTCACCTTAAACCGGGATTTTGTTGAATGGTGCCAGCGGAACCACCTCAGGATTAATGCTGGGAAGACCAAGGAGATGGTGGTGGACTTTAGTAAACGGGGAAGTGCTCCGACCCCGGTGGAGATCCAAGGAACATGTATTGAGATAGTCAGGACCTATAAGTATCTGGGTGTGCTCCTCAATAATAAACTAGACTGGGCTGATCACCTGGAGGCGCTGCACAGAAAGGGCCACAGCAGACCCTACCTGCTCAGGAGGCTGAGGGACTTCGGAGTCCAGGGGCCACTTCTTAGGGCCTTTTTCAACTCTGTGGTTGCTTCAACCATCTTTTTCGGTGTGGCCTGCTGGGGGAGCAGTATATCAACCAGGGACAGACATAGACTTGACAGGCTGATCAGAAGGGCCAGCTCTGTTCTGGGGAGCCCCCTGGACCCAGTACAGGTGGTGGGTGACAGGAGGATACTGTCCGTGGTGACCTCCATGCGGGAGAACAAATCCCACTCCATGTATGAGACCTTGATGGCACTTGGCAGCACTGTAAGTGACCGTCTGCTTAACCCCAAGTGTGAGAAGGAGCTATCGCAGGTCCTTCCTTCCAACCGCGACCAGGCTGTATAATCTACATCAGACCAAGCGAAGATCACTCCGCACAGAAAACTAATGATTATGATTATGAAGTCTTCCTTCTTTCTTCTTCTGTTCCTTAGCTGCTATGGACTCCTAGTATATCTTCTCTTCTAAGCTTATGTGTGTCTACGTCTGTAATATATTACTGTGTATTATCCTGTATCTGTATTACTATGCTGCAGTAACATGCTGAAATTTCCCCACTGTGGGACTATTAAAGGATTATCTTATCTTATCTTAGGATATCAGCGAACCCCATGGACTATGATTGGGTCCGTGTGGTTTCCACATAAAAAATGCAGAGAGATAAGTGCTGCTTTGCAGGACTTTTTTCTCCGCATTTTTCAAGCAGAGAGAACGGAATGGCCCGAACGCAGATGTGAACCGGGCCTGACTGTTACAGACAATCCCTGGTCTCAGTGGTGCACCCTGATTTTTGTAATTTTGGATATACTACTACAGGCCTATTACACTATACTACACAATACTGGAACAGCAGTGATAGACCATCAGGCTAGTTGGACACTGGTTTTGTGTTTTTTTTTTGGGGGGGGTTTTGCTTAAAAATGCCATAGTAGTTTTGTGGGGGTTTTGGAAGGACATATCCACACATTTACTGTGATTATATTTTGTTATTGCTACACCTGTAATAGAAAGCATTCTCTAAGAAGTATTGTAAAAATTCCCAATTGTTACCAGGGAAATCCCATTGCAATGTAAAACTTGTTTCTGTCTTGTAAAAACTTTGATCACTACTTTCCATATCACTGACTACTGAGGAAGAAAGTCACTGCCGTCATTCCAGGAAGTAAATTGCCAACAGAACCGAGTCAAGATTCTGCTTGCATGGCAATGTCAAACCATTCGCTTGAACTATGTGTCATTCTAGTGAAGAAATAGGAAGTGTCCAAATATGGCTGACAGAGTAGAAAAGTCCGTGTTTTTTTACGAAAAAAAAAAAACAACAACACTACTATTGCTCTTTTTTTTTTTTTTTTTTGTCTAGACCCACATTACCAAGATAGGAGTATTCTTTATTGCTGGGTATGCATAATGGGGAAGAGCGTCTGTCACCAATTTTGGAATTACCCATAGATATTAAATCAGTTACTAAACTTTATACCATTACATCTATAAGCCATGTTTAAAGACCCCCTATACATGGCCCTATTATCCTGCCAGTTATCAGGAAGCATATCTGCCCTAAAGATAGATACGTTAGGATCAAGACTGTAAATTGATGACTCGGTCACCAAGATATAGCCTTTTTTGGACAATATGCAAATGAACGCTTTGGAGCAACAAGGGGGTTGCCACAATGTCCTTGTTGCCCTTGTTGACAAAAACAGTGATAGCTTGATAATGGAGGCAATGAGTCATAATGGAAAAATAGTGTTTGATTCAGGTGACCCTAACCTATCTATCTGTGGGGCTGGGGTGATATGCTGAGTTCTGGTGACAGACTCTCCTTAAAGGAATCCTATCATTCAAACACTTTTTTTTCTCATTAACACGTTGGAATTGCCTTAAGAAAGGCTATTCTTCTCCTACCATTCATTGTCTTCTCCGCGTTGCCGTTCGCTTGAAATTCCGTTTTTTGTCAGTATGCAAATGAGTTCTCTCGCAGCACTGGGGGCTGGCCCCAGCGCTCAAACAGCACTGGGGGCGTCCCCAATGTTGCGAGAGAACTCTCTCCAGCGCCACCTCCGTCTTCTTCAGCAACGTTGTCTTCACTTGTCTTCTTCCGGCGCAAGCTTCAGACTTCTAGGCCTTGGGCCCAGGGCAAAGTCTTGTATTTGTATTGCAAACCCCTTGTATTAAAAATGGCCCTAATAGCCCTTATATGAATGACGCCCCACCTTGTATTACTAATCCCCCTAATAGCCCTTAAATAAATAACCCCACTTTGTATTAATAATGCCCCTAACAGTCCTTATATAAATACCCCCCTTGTACTAATAATGTATTAATAATGCCCCTAATAGCTCTTATATAAATAACCCCTGTATTAATAATGCCCCTATTAAACCTTATATAAATAACACCTCTTGTATTAATAATAACCTCTAATAGCCCTTATATAAATACCCCCCCCCCCCGTATTAATAATGCCCCTAATAGCCTTTATATAAATAACACCTCTTAATATATAAAGTGCCCCCTCTTAACGACCCCTTAAAATACCCACAACTTGGCTAAAAAAACAAACAAAAAAAAAACCTCGCTATACTCACCTACCAGCTATCCCTTGATGGAGCTGTCTTCTCCTCTTCACCCAGGATAACAGTACACAGGACATCTGCTACGCGCCTCCTTTGCCGAGAAACAGCCGTCTTGTGTCTGTCTTCTCAGTGTCTTGTAAACCACAGGTATTGAAGTGGCTTGTGGTTTACAAGACAGAGTCACAGATTTAGTTTTAACTAGATCAATGTCTTGCAGACACCGATCTAGTTAACGGGGCAGCCTAGAAGTAGGAGGGAAGACTAGGCTGCGTGCGTTGCGTCAGGTAAAATCACCTGCAGAGCCATGTATCTGACAGGACACACATAGACCAGCGCCCCTCCTGATAGTGCCGCCTGAAGCCGCCACCTCATTAGTGGTGCGCCCCTGACCGTAGGGCAATGAAATCTGAACACGGCCTTCTAGGTGGTTAAGAGCAATTGTTTTAATCTCTTTGAAGAAGGACAGCTGGAATGTCATATGGGGGTAGCACAGCAGTGTTATGTCTTCTATCCATTATGTCAATTGCACTTATTGATTTGTCCTGAAAAGTCACTGAAGAATACAGCGAGATCAATAAACTAACAAGGAGAGGACAAGTATTTATAGAGTTTATATGTGATATCTGCCATTAAAAAGACACCTAAGATCTAAGATCGCTTTGACAGATAAGAAGAGAAGAAAGGAATCCCAAATCTTTAGCCTGCAGCTCTGGATGGTATGTGATAAGCCTGAAAACAAACAATAGACGAGCTAATAGGTACAGCCTAGAGATGGAGGCTATCCTTAAATGTGTATACTGGCCAAGCAATCACTGGCAAATTACCCAGAAGAAATCTGAAAACTGGGAAGAAATCTGTGCCAGTTCCACTACTGATGCATCTAAACCTTGGCATTGCTATGTTACAAGGAAAGCTCACCTTTGAAGAAGCTTTGGAGGTTATCAATACTTGACCAGTGGTGGTCTCACCCCCTCACCAGGTTTCTGACAGATCAGCTGTTTAAAGAGACTGCAGCGTTCAGTAAGGCTTGGTTCACATCAGTGTTCGGTCCACTCGGGAACCCCTGAACAGAAACTTATACGCATTAAAAAGCGGTTACCTAAGAAAACCACACAGACTCCACAGACTATATTGAGGTCTGCGTGCTTTCTGCATGTTTCGTCGGAAACCGAGCAGAAACCACACGGACCCCATTACAATCTATGGGGTCCGTGTAGTTTCTAAGCTGTGAAGAACACCACGGACCCCATATTAGTCTATGGACGAGAACATTAAGGGGGTCGTTCCAAACAACACAGCTAGACTGTCAGGAACGCCCTTCTGACAGTGAGCAGAGATCGGTGCCGAAACTAACGGATAGGTCCAGCCCCAGGCACATAACGGGAATGCTGACAATTCGCTGAATTAAGCGCACAGTCGGCTTTCTAACGGTATATAAAACCGCATGTGCAGGAGGACATGAAAAGTCCTCTTTAAGGACCATGTATTTCAATGGAGAATTCACTCCCAGTTGCTGGCAGTAGGGTGGTCAAAGTGAGTCTGCCACCAGCTATATGATGGGGGAACCTTGTTAGTGAGAGGATACACTTTTCATAAATCTGCCCCAATATATGTGAAACACAGAGAACCACAAAGCTTCATTGTTACAACAGACGTTGGCATAGCTCCATTCTCCAATCCTCTCTCACTTCTCTATTAGTTTGTGACTCAATCAGCCAAGTCGGTGAAATTCTTTATAAATCATAACTTTCATTCACTCTCATAGGAATATATACAACATCTATAAAGGGTATGGCTCCACGCACATGTCCATAGTTGATTTTAGTATAAAATTGCAGCGCTTACAGCCCGTGTGTGAGAAATCTTTCAATGACTTGTGTTCAGCTTGACTCCAAAACCACAACCACTTTGTATATGTTAAAAAATAGAGGTGTGCGGGAGCGTCATAAATATAGGGTTTAGGCCAAATGTCTGAAATTTCAATGTTTGTGTGCCAGGAATAAGTCCGCCTTGGTAGCACCATGTTTTGGAAGGTTGCTCCCTATAGATCAATGCCAGACCATAGGTAAGCAATGGGTTAAGGTAGTTTTGATTGGATTTTTGGTTGCCCTATTGTTTTTTTCTCTCATAGATAAGCTGCTTTCAAGGAGTCTTGCAGTTGCTCTCTCCTTTCTCTCCCTGTTGAGTGCAGATGTAATGCTCAATAGAGCCGAGTATGCATGTGTGTCGGGTGAGATAGTTGTCTGCTGAACAAAATGTATGGGCAGAAAGTCTGGACCCCTTTGGTCAATAGGTCTGACATCCCAGGTCTTGCATATTGTCTTCAGCTTTATCCCTAGTTCTGTATTGAGCCCCCTTTTACCCCCACCCCTCTTTTTTAGGCGGACCCTTGCTGCCAAGTCCATAGTAGCACCATTTATTTCTATATTTTTCCCCATCATCCTAGGTTGATTTTCATGTTTTTCATCTTCTCTTTGTTTCTACCATGTTGTGTTGTATTTTATCTAATGGTATCTAGTATTACCATGATGACTGATGCATGTTTTTATGTTTTTTTATGATTGTATTTGATTTTGACATGTCATTGACTATGCTGTAACTATTGTAATGTTTTTCAATGGTCCACCTGTCAGCCATGAACCCAGGCAGCAAAACTCTGAACAGGTACTATTGCTGTTCATTCAAGTGTATGGTTAGTAGATGCCATCACGTGCTATTATGTTTATTATGGTCGTGCACACGTAGTCTAAATCTGGCTTACCTCCCTTCAGAATAAAAGGATCGGGCATGTAGAAATCTAACTGCACGATCCTTCTTTCCCACATCTGCCGTCAGGGGAAAATCAAGACCACCCCATACACATTAGCGTGTCTGCTAAGTCTTGCTGAAACTGGCTTTTTTGGCTGACATTACTATAACATGTTTTGCCACCTTATAACAGATCAGACGTTTCGCTGACCTGCAATGACCCAATGTGCATTGTCTTTTTTTAGTAGAGACCATTGAGTCGCATATGAGCGTGATCTTTTCTTCCTCTTCCTGTTAGGAACTACTAAGCTTGTTGATGACATTCTGCTGATGAAAAATTGCTGACAGAGCAAAAAAAAAAAAAAAAAAAAAAAAGAATAGAAGCAGCTGAAGTGATAATCTTTTACCTAAAAAACAGATCAGGTTCCAAACCCTTTGGAAGAAATCAGTACCCCCCCCCCCCCCCAAACCCTTACAAGTGCCTCTTAGTATTGTATAATTGTCCCACTAAAAAGTACACGGCGTGCTGTCCGCCTGGCGTTTCTGTCGTACATTTATTCATATTAAGGTTAATGCGTTACTAATTGAGGGATGGTACAAAGGTACCCGCTGTCTAATGCCGTCCACTCACAGAAACATAAGGAGAGGGGTATACAGAAGGCAATAGGGTGAGCCATTCCTAAAATTGTCCTGGATTAGAAAAACAAGGATATTGTAAAGAAAAAAAAAAAAGCACTACCTAAGGCTGTATTCACACTGAGTAACGCTGGCGTTTTTTGTGCTTATTTTTGCACATAGCACCGCGTTAACGCCGCGTAGCGCCGCGTTAACGCCGGGCAACGCCGCCGCAAAATAGCGCGGCGTTAACGCGGCGCTATGTGCAAAAATAAGCACAAAAAACACCAGCGTTACTCAGTGTGAATACAGCCTCACTGTGCAAAGGCTGTATGTGGTATTGCAACTCAACCACATTCATTTGAGGCTAAGGCCCCACGTAACAAGCCACAGATGCGGAAAACACCGTGGTGGAAATGCATTGCATTTTTTTCCGCAGTGCTTTTTACAGAAAGTCTGCAAAGTTTTCCCTTGCAGAATTTCTGTCCCTATTATACCTATGCGGAAAATGCCAGCATTTGTGACATGTTGCAATTTACAAATTACATGTGTCGGCGCAGATTTTTTTCTGCAATGTGTGGATGGGATTAGCCAGAATCCACTTTGTAGGTACTGGCCAAATCAAAGTGTTTTCACAACGTGGGGCCCCGGCCTACAGTGGTATTTCGGTTTTTATTTATTTGTCTGTAGAATGTGATATCATATAATTTTCTGCATTTACAATTATCTTTATTGTATCAGTGTGGACCCCTTTCTGCACAGTAGAAAGATATAACCCATGAATCATTCCTGTGTAATACATCCATGGCGTAATAGAATAGGACTAAACACGGTGTCAGTCATGTGACCAATCATACAAACCCTAGCATTTTAGTGAGCAACTGGGTTACATACATGTATTTGGTTGGCACATAGGACATATCCATGAAATAATTCCTGATGAAAACAGATCTATATTATAAACTCACTGTCTAAGTACTTACATGGCTGTCTCAGAGACCTCAACCTGGGATAGGTACAGGGTCATTTGCGAATGGCAGGCTGCAGGGGGAAAAAAAGCAGAGAAAAACACTGAAAAAAACCTCAATGAAAAAGTGTGTTTCTGCAAGGTTTTTTTTTCCTGCTAAGGGCAGGTTCACATCTGCTCCCGGTCTCTGGTTTAGCCAATCCGGGCGGTTTCTGTCTTTTGCCCTGCGAAACTGCACAGGAGACTGAAACCCGGCGGTCAGTTTTCAAACCCATTCACTTGAATGGGTTTGCAAAGGTGACCGCCCATGTGCGTCTTCTGCCTGTCTACGGGGAAACCGTTTTTTTTAACAGGACACAAAGTCCTGCATGTCCGACTTTGTGTCCAGCTAAAAAAATGGATTTCCCATCTGACATGCATAACACGCACACGGGCGGTCACTTTGCAAACCCATTCAAGTGAATGGGTTTGAAAACGGACCGCTGGGTTTTTGTCTCCTGTCCAGTTTTGCAGGGCTGAAGCCGGAAGCCGAGTGGATCGGCTAAACCGGAGACCGGGAGCAGATATAAACCCGCCCTGAGGCCCCACATTGCTATTTTTGTCTATTGCAGAAATGAATGCTACATTTAAGTGAATGAGATTTCAGAAAAGATGCATATTCATTTTAGCCACGGACTTGAAAAAACGCTGCGGACTTGCGAGGGTTTTCCTTATATATTTAATAGAGGGAGAAAAAAAAATGAACAGAAAAATGCGGCAAAAACTGAATGGAAAATACTGTGAAAAAAAAAACATTTTTGTTGCATTCATTCTGCAGCGTTTTTAGCTGCACTTTGCTACATGGGGCTTTTGCCTTAGACTCTTGCTACCACACTAAACAGTAGCAGATTATCATGTCATCTACTATTTACAATAGACAAACAAGCAGCGATAACATCCATCTCGCACAGGTTTCAGCTGGAACAGAGCCTGTCCTACATGGGGGGCCCTTCATCCATTGGCTGTTATGGAAAAAGAATATATAGTAAAATACTGAAGTGTTTACATAAGGTAAAGGACATGAATTTATCTGTAGAAATCTAGAAACATTTCTAAAATTTCAAAAATGTTTCGAAATGGCACATGATTTCACTTGTGATGCTCATACAACACTAGATCCGGTTAGCAGAAAACATTGGCGTGCGGACTGTCCCCCAATGACAGATATTATATTGGATTTATACATACCTGACCCTTTGTTCTCCTAGGAGATAAGACATGGTTGGAAGGTCTGACAAGGTGTTGAAGACACTGTTGAAGACCGGTCTCCTATGCAAATAGAAATACATAGAATAACAATTACATATAAGCGTCAGTTCTCATGGTTTGCTTACTAAATACACTTGCAGCATTTTTTCCCGATTTGTATTCCCAGTCCAGCCCTGATAACCTCATATGGCCAACCGCAGCATGGCAGGTAAAGCTTGCAGCATAGTTTTGGTTTACCCAGGACGCTGCACCTGGAAATAGAAGCCCTCATATATATCCACAAACATTTGCTTAGCTCTTTTTAAGCCAAAACTTTCAATGCTTAACCAGATAACAATCCCTCTCAGTTCTATTCAATAGGAAATAGGTCTGTTTGGACGCCTTCAAGGTGATTGCTGAATCAGGACTGGCTCTGCATTGTTTCCAGAAAGGGAATAGGCATTGTGATATATTGTAAGCTCTAGGGATAAACAAAAAGAAATGCTACAGGTCTAAGGCTAGGTCCACGCTACTGTCTGTTGCTCTCATCCATCACAGGATAAGAGCAATGGACATTAAATGACAGACGTAGATGGAGCCCCCCCTCCATTAAGTGTCTGCATTCACCCTAATGTACAAAACAAGACTGAGGCTGGGAATAGACAAAGGGGAGGATCCACCGCTGTCTGTTACTCTACTGTAGTTAATATCCATTAGTGTCATCCTATTACTAATAGTAGTGCGAATGTAGCCTAAGGCTGGCCATACACATGAAATAGCTATCAGATGAATGATTGTTTAGCCAACAGTTGTCTCTCCCAACGTCCCCTTACACATGCACCCTCAGCTCAGGCCTGGTTCAGATCTGCGTTCGGTAATCCGTTCGGGGAGTCCGCATGGGGACCCCTCCCTCGAGCGGAATACCAAAAGCAATGGCAAGCGGTGAGCTTATGAAAGCACACAGATCCCATAGACTATAATGGGGTCCGTGTGCTTTCCGTGCGTTGTCCGCACAAATCATGCAGAGGAAAAAGTACTTCATGATCTACTTTCCTGTCCGCATGACTCGTGCAGACACCATGCAGAAAACACATGGACGCCATTATAGTCTATGGAGTCTGTGTGCTTTCACTGCTTACCGGTAGTCCGTTCAGGGGATCCCCATGCCGACTCCCCGAACGGATTACCAAACGCAGGTGTGAATCAGGCCTTAGAGTCTATCTGTTGTCTGTAGAAAGAAGGGAGTGAGCCAGACAACTTTGACTTGTCTGTCGGAGAAGATGATAATCTGGTGAAATTGATGGATTTGGTTAAAATGCATCTATTGTGTAGGTGACTAATAGGTGACAATAATACTGATCATCTGTGTAACAAAAATATCCAAATGATCTTCCACGTGCAGGAAGTTTTCACACTCCACAGGATAGGGGGTAACTTGCTGATTGTCGGGTTCCCACAGGATTGAACGGAGCAGCATGTATTGCTCCATTCATTTCAATGGGGCCATCAGAGACAAAACACTGCACTCGGCTATCTCCAGCAACCTCATTGAAATAAATGGAGTGGCCTTCAGTGCCCGACCAGATGCTCCATTCAAAACGGGGCGCAAATCACCCCGATTCTTGTGATTGGTGGGGGTTCCCCTGAAGATCAGCAAGTTATACAAGTCTGCCAGAAATAATGGAAGCGTGATGAGATCCTGGCCTACCCTTTAAAGGGGGAGCCTGTGAGAACTTACCTTCTCCCGGGGGTTTCTGGCTGACTCTAACCTTGGGTCACATGATCAGAACCAGCACCTGGTCCGAATCTTGTACTATAGGGCTTGGATTTACTATTATAATAATCTAGTCTGCCCGCACCTACTGTATATCAGTATATACATTTCTTTACCTAACATGGGTTGTCCAGAAGTATCCAGCACTGCCGCCCTAGTGGTCACCACTGGTTCTGCAGCAGTGATGTCACCTCTATTACCTTTATGAGATCCATGCATGTACGGCACATGATCACGGAGGTCAGTGATTGGATGACTGATGTACGTGACGTCATCGCTCTAGGATTACTAGGTTACAACTATACTTCACTCACATAGTTACATATGTTACATAGTAGATGAGGTTGGATAAAGACATTAGTCCATCAAGTCACTTGGGGTCACAATGCCAGGTACTAGCAATGAAATTTGTAGATTTTCATTAGCCCTGACATTACTCTGACAAGACTGGAGCAGCCCTTTAAGTGAATCTATACAAGCTATGGAAGGGACATGCTGATGTATGATCACAGTAATAGGAGGGCAGCAGCTGGACCCATCAAGGACCCGGTTATTACAACCACCCTACGTGACCCTGGCCTGGGCCTGACCCTCAAGGCTCTAAGAAGGAGGCGGGGCGAGGAGCCTGCAGCAGGAGAAGGGTTAAAAGTGTGCTGCGCCTGCGCACTGACGTCACGGCTGGTGTATGGTGGCAGCGGCCGCAGTGTGTAGAGAGGCGGGGAATTAGCTCAGGGTTGTCGGTGCTGGAGCAGGATCGGACCGGCGCGGAGCTCCAGGCTGTATCCCGGGCGCTGTGTTCTGCTGTGACCCCGGCCTGGATGGGAAGAGCACGGATTCTGTGATCGGAGAGGTTCGGGAAAGGTTTCCAAGGTACACAGGGCAGCTAATACCGGGGGTGCCAGGGGGTGATGCTTCCGGCTACTCGGTGATCACCGGCGGCTTCCTGGAGAGGAGGGTCCGGGAGGAGGCGGCGGTGTCTTGTGGGAGAGCGGGCAGATGGACGTGTCAAGCCTGGGGCCTGCGATCTGCTCATCCCCGCTGCTGCTGCTGGAAGTGTCCGGGGCCAGGACTCAGGACTCTCCTCCTGGAAGGAGCCTTCACAGTCTGGAGATGAGCACGAGCTCCTGGCCAGGGTCTGATCGCCTCCTGGGCTTGCTGGGACTTGTAGTGCCACTAAGCAGGTCAGATAAGTGCAGCCTTGTCAGTTCTGTAACTCCACCAATTGGATCTTTGTACTTTGTGGCCATTTAAAGGGACCTATGACCATCATGGTTGTCCTCACTTATGTAGTCTGTGTCAGAGATGTCACCGGTCGGGTCGATGGTTTTCTCTTTTAAGAAAGCCTGTAGTGCCCGGTGTAATGTAATGTATTAGTGATGGCTATCCCCATGGGACTTGGCTCTGGTGTCGCTGTCATTACTGGCCTTGTTGTGGACCTTCAGTCTTTGCACGCTCTGCTCGGTGATTTGCGCCATTGTCCAGGTGAGGTTGTCCATTTCGTTTTATTATTTGATACGGGGTCCATGAACTTCATTGCTCACCTCTTCCCGGTCTGTGTTCACCTGTATACAGGTCACTAGTGATGTCCAGTTTGTGCAAGGAGACCATTGCAGCCAATCTCAGGCCTGAGCAGTGACCTCTTCCTAAACGGTAGGTGACCACTGAGGTCTGGGGTTCACTGCGTTGGTCACCGGTTACAGCCAGGTTACCTGTATATAGATAATCGTCTCGGAGAGAGGTGAGTATTGCTGTGTTATGTTTATGGCCACACTATTAAAAAATGAAATGGACAATCCCTTTAAAGTACCTGGTTTAGAAAACATCCCTTCGTATGGTGCAGGAACGATGGTCACGTGATGTCCAGTATCCTGAACATCTGGAGAGATATACAGGGAAGACCCCCTGCTCTCTAATGTAGCTGCTGCTCAGGGGTCTCTGTGGTATTCCCTTTGGCATCACTTCTATGGCTGCAACCCCATTGACCAGATTTGGGTCCCCTCCTGCTATTAGATTTATCAATACAGTATACACTACCTGTTCTCTCATTTCCTAATGTGACTGGTGCACGGTGAATTTTCTGCAAATCTGCATCGCCTATATCCTGTGTGGACATAGGCTGAATTTTGTGAGCACTTCAGATGCTCTCTCTTTGGGGAGGCAGAGGGTTCCCTTCATAGTATGTTGTCTGTATTGAGATGTGGGGCTTCTAGGCCATGTTACTGCAACACTTAAGCCACATCACAAAAATTGCGGTCCTATGTGTGGTTTTGCTGCTGTTCTAGGAAATACTTGTAGTGCGGCTTCTATGAGCAATGAGTCTTAGGGGTTTTCCTGCAATTGACAATAGCTTATAAATGGATAAATCCGCACGGCACATGCCTGACTGCTGCATTATTCAGGTACCTGCTTACTGTAGCTGTACAGTGTGGAAGAATGGGGTCTCAAGACCCTTGTAGTGAATAGTGCAGCCCTGGCAATCGGACGATTATCTATCCTGTAGATAGGGGATTGATGTCACTTGTGGGAAACCCCTTTAAGGAAATCTGTCACTAGGCAATCCCTTCTGAGAAAAGCTCTTGCATCAGTCATTGTACACCCGCTGTTTGGTGCACCCTATTACTACTTGGCACAGTGTGTCATAAGGCTCGGGCTACATAGTGACTTTAGCTGAGACAGCTGTTGCAGGGTGACGGTGATCTTTGGATGTGCAACATCACAGCTGATGTAAGTCAATGGGGTTGCAACACTCGGGGGCAAGAAAATGGTTTAGTGCTCCTTCTCTTTCCCTGCACTGTGCAACACTTTTCTGTGACAAGGTGCTCGGATATATTTTTGGGGACTTGCACTTCTCTCTATGATCAGTGTAGGTGGTAGAGATGCAGAGCTGTTATGCAATGACTATGTGAAGGTTGGGATCTATAATGTATTTGTCCTGCTCCATGGGGCAATGAGGACTGCATGTAGCCCAGGACTGGAGGCTGCAGATCTTAATAACCCCTCCGTTACCTGCCTTGTGAGGTGTTAGGTCATTTTCACCTACCTGCAATGTTGACACAACACCAAACATCCCAAACTTGGATCATCAAGGTTCTTGACATGTTTCTGACAGTCTGCATTGAGGTTACTATGAGATTGTCTTGTCTTGACTTGTGTGTCAATGCACATGGAGTTTTTGGACGTGAATTCTGATGCAGAATCCGCACAGAAAAAAGTCTCCCGTTGACTTCCATGGGTTCCTTTTTCCACTCAAAAAGGAACCCATTGAAGTCTATGGGAGGCTTTTTTCTGTGCAGATTCTGCATCAGAATTGACGTGCATTGATCCTTATAAATCATTGCTGAAAAGTCTTAGTGTAGCCAAAGCCTAAAGTGTTATCTGCTGCAGGTACTGTGTAAAGTGCTGCCGTTGGGACTTATTCACATGTCGTCTTTCAGTGTACGTACACTGGATGAACAGAGATTTGCTCCAATTTGGTCTGTTTTGGACCATGGAGCTCCCCTGTAGTGCTGTGTGTGCTGTCCGTTTTTTACGGACCCAAATAAATTACCGTATACAGTTTATGAAACTAATCTGATCCATTTTTAACTTGCTTGAAAAACGGGACAACTGTCGGCAGTGCAAAACTGGGAAGTAAAGCGGGATTGTGTGCCGTCCCTGGTTACATGGACATCACCCGTCCGCTGAAAGCCCTTAGGCCTCAAGCGAGTTTTCAGGCCAAGGCTCTGCCAATGCGGGTCCGATGCTCTGTTCAGCAGAACCCAATGGGGGATGGATGTCACCAGGATGTCATCAGAATGCATCACGCCATGAAATTGGTACCCACTTGGCGTAGTATGGACAGCAGAGCTGAGCAGGGGCAGGGACTTCGAGCTTCATAGATCAATAGGATACAAAAAGTCCCTTCTCCTGTATGGGTTCAGGCTAGTAAATCTGACTGATGTATGGGCTGGAATTTCTGATCCAGGTTACTCTTTGTGCATGGGGCCGCCGGCCAATGATTGCATCGATTACCACAAACCAAAATATTGTAGGAGTCAGTTGACCTTTACTATTGTAATGGGGCCCTTATACAGTATATAGTATTATGATTTAATAATAGAGAGGCTTAACCATTTCCTATAATAGGATTTTGTTGTTGGACACCCCCAAGAGACATATAAGATTCTTCCAGCTTCTTCTGTAAGGTATGTGAGGATCCTAGAAGAGGGCCGCAGACATGCCAGAGCTCCATGCCCCATGCTAATCGCTGGAAGATTGACAGTCACCCATGTAACGTTGAGGTATGCTAGGTGAACCGTTTCAAGATAATCCCCCCCCCCCATATAGATAACCCAATGATTCAGTCATTGGGGTCTTAAAGGCTTTTATCCAGGTACATCCCCTTTAAAGGACCACATAAACCAATATCGTTTTCACCTATAGGTAAATGGTTACATCTGGAGATGTGGGAGAAAACCCTGACATGTGGGGGCAGATATTTCCAGGATTCCATTGAAGAACAATAGTCTTTCCCCAGGCTATAGATGGCGAAATGTTGCTGAATAAGAATAGGTTGCATTCAGGTGCACAGTGAATGGAGATAAGGGACTAACTGACGAATCTATTAGGTGATGCCAGGCACCCCCAGGCATTAGATTTCTGAGTGGGATCTTTTTAGGTTTTCCTCCTTTTTCCAGTGATGGTTGAAATGTCTTGCAGATGACAAGGAGATGGGATACATTCACACTTAGCACCCTTTTACACGGGCCATTGATCAGTCCAGATTGTCCCTGATCACATCTTTTATGTGGGCGTAAAAATTCTGCCCTATATACAGTAATGTGCTACCGAAAATAACGAAAATATACCTACTATGTGTGGCCTGAATTGACTGTTCGTTCCTATATGGTTTGCATTGCACTGCATAGAAAAAAATGGAGTTCATCATCTTTGCCCCTCCCCGTGTGGCCCCTCCACCTGACCCATCTATCAAAGTCAATGGAACCACACTTACCCCTGTCCCACGGGCCCGATGCCTTGGAGTAACACTGGAACCTGACCTATCCTTCAAGTCACTCGTTCAAACCCTCAATACTTCCTGCCGCCTCCAACTCAAGAACATCCACCAAATCCGCTCCTTCCTCACCCCTAAAACTACTAAGACGCTCGTCCATGCCCTCATAATCTCCCGCCTAGATTACTGCAACACCCTTCTCCATGGACTTCCAGCTAAGGGGGCGTTCACACTACCATCAGTGTCCGACAGGTAGTGTCCGCTGCTAATGTCCGTTCAAAATCTTGCATGGACATTAGGAGCGGACACTAGCTGTGTCCGTGACATTTTTCATTCATTTAAATGGAGAGTGGGTGCGTTCTTTTGCACTCCGTGCCTGTCCTTAAGTGTCTGTTCCTAAAGATGTCCGACTTTTCAAGCGGACAGAAAAAACCTACATGTCGGGTTTTGCTGTCCGCTTGAAAAGTCAGACATCTTTGTGAACGGACACTTAAGGACAGGCATGGAGTGCAAAAGAACGCACCCACTCTCCATTTAAATGAATGAAAAATGTCACGGACACAGCTAGTGTCCGCTCCTAATGTCCATGCAAGATTGTGAGCGGACACTACCTGTCAGACACTGACGGTAGTGTGAATGCTCCCTAACACCCTCGCCCCCCTCCAGTCCACCTTAAACTGCGCTGCTCGCTTAATCCACCTCACGCCCCGATCTTCATCGGCTGCCCCCCTCTGCCAGTCCCTCCACTGGCTACCTGTAGCCCAGCGAATTGAGTTCAAGCTACTAACGCTAACATACAAAGCCATCCACAACCTGTCCCCTCCATATATCTCTGACCTCATCTCCCGCTACCTGCCCACACGTAACCTCAGATCCTCCAATGACCTCCTACTCCGCTCTGCTCTCATCCGCTCCTCACACAACCGTCTCCAAGACTTCTCCTATGCATCCCCCATACTCTGGAACTCCTTACCACGACACATAAGACTGACCCCCACAATCACAGGATTCAAGAAGGCTCTGAAGACTCACCTATTCAGGAAGGCCTACAACCTCCGATAACACTATCACCGCACCGCCATCTGTACAGTCTCCCCCTCTCCTTCTGTCTCTACCCCCCCTTACCTCATAGATTGTAAGCCCTCGCGGGCAGGGCCCTCTACCCCACTGTGCCAGTCGGTCATTGTTAGTATTATATCTACCTGTATATTTTGTGTATTGTATGTAACCCCCAAATGTAAAGCACCATGGAATTAATATAATAATGTACAGCACTATGGAATTAATGGTGCTATATAAACAATAATACTACTAATAACAGGCTCTCTATAGGAGAACTGGTCATATACGTGATCAGCGCTTCTTATGACCAGGTATTGGTCTGCGTAAACGGGTCTTTGGGCTATGATCACATTTCTAAAGAATCCAAATGATTACCCGTGGATCATATTGAATATAATGGAGTCCATTCTATTTCGACAACAAGGTGGTTGATGTACAGGACCAGCCGACGTGTCTGTTGTTTTGCAGCGCTTTGCTTTTTGTCCTCTCTATAAGGTTGTTAGGTGTTCGGTATCAGTAGTCGGCCGCAGCTTCCAGCAAATTGTCTCACGATCCAGTCTGAAGTATCTGATTTTATGGTTTCCTGTGTAAAAAGCTTCTCATGGTTCTCATTCCGCCTTGGTAGCACCTTATATCACATCTTCTAGTTCTGTACTCCTTGCGTCACTCCGGTGTAGACTGCGACACCTGTGACTTGTGGACAGGTGTGAGGTGGAGACGCCGTTGTCGTTTTGTGAACGCTGCGGTGTTGTGTTCTCATTGCTATGAAAGCTTTCCCTGTATACGTCCTTACTGCTGAAAATACCTGCATGGTTTCAAGTATAACTCTGCCTGGAAGACATTCTCTGTATTTATAGTTATCAGGAATTTCAGGTTACAACATCCACGAATGTGTCAGAAGAAGTTGATGGTTGTGCCAAGTGCAGCTCAATTTCTAAAGGTATCCAATTTTTTTCTAGCTAAGAAAGCGTTAAAATAATTTCAGGTACAATATGGTCTTTTTTTCTTTTTTTTTTTTTTGCTATGAATGTGTCCTGAATGGAGATGTATCTGGTTCCCTCTGCCTAAGGTGAAGGATTTTACACCCTTCATATGCTGAAATAGTGTTGAACTCCTCAACATTTGTTTAGAGACAGCAGATATTTTGTATCCTCCTCAAAACGGACCCATAAGACCCTATTCACATCTGCATTCGGGTTTCCATTCGGAGAGTCTGCTTGGGGACCCCCGAATGGAAACCTATATGCATAAAAGAAGCGGTTACCTAAGGGCTAGTTCATATGGGGTGGATTTTGATGTTGAATCCACCTCAAATCCGCCCCCTCACAATAGAGGTCTGTGTAGATCAATATTGTTTTTTTTTCCGTGAGCAGTTTGTTCCGGCTCACAGAAAAAAGAAGCGAGCTGCCCTTTCTTCAGGTGGATTCCGTGTCTGATTCAGCTGTGGCGTTCGCTTCGCGCCAGCACCCTCCGGACTAGGCCCATTCATTTGGGTCTAATCTGGAGCGGAAAGCCACGACTGCACTGCACTAGCCCTAAGGAAACCCACAGGCCCCATAGACTATGGGGTCTGCGAGTTTCTTTAGGTAAGCCTTTTTTATGTGTATAGGTTTCCGTTTGGGGAAGGAGGAAGATCCCTAAGCGGACTCCCCAAACGGAAACCCAAACATAGATGTGAACCGGGCCTTAGTTTTATTTTCCATGTTTAGTACGAGAAACTGCAGATATGAAACCATCTGCTCTTGAGCATGACACATTGTCAAGATCCTATATGGCAACCTTTCTTCCTTTTGTCACTTTGACTCCCTAATGCTAAGGCCTCACTTACATGACTTTGGTGCAGTCTGCGGGACAGTGAGAACTGCACAGATGATACCTGGATTGGTATTTGGGTGTCATCCACGGTTTTCATTTGCTCATCCATGCTATTGAATAGGCCCATCTGCAAGTACAGCTGTGTGTAAAACGTATGGGTCCGTATTTTTATCCACAATTGCGGTCGAGTGCCTGAAGCCTTTAGCTCTGTAGCAGACACCGCTGAAAATTGGCAGAGACCAGTCCTGTATGGAGGATTTTTTTTATTTTTTTTCCACTTCAGCAGATCCCATTATAGATAATGGTGTCCATGGGTAACCACTGCTTTAACAGTCCGGCCCTCCATTGTTCGAGTCCCCCAGTGAGTTTTCACAGGGAGACCCTGGTGGTGGTTTGAATTTGGAGCTGGTTTTGGATCAGCAGCAAATTCAGTGGTGTGAACGACCCCTTAGTGGTCACATTGGCTAGTAATGTTTGCAGTAATCCTGATTGTATCTCATGTGTGTCAATAAAGCTTTGGTGCTCTGTAAATGGCACCGGTTGGATACGTTCACAGTCCCAAATGTTTGGCGTTAGCACTACAATGTCCAGAATATACCTTTCACTCCGGACCTTCCTTTAGTATACATCTTGCTACTTCCCCCTGACTGTGACCATTACTGCTCGGTTGTTCAGGCTCGCTTACCGTTAACCAGTCCATTTATGTTTAACCAGGTTTATACTCGGCACAACATCGCTCTGACCTTTTGCGCTTTGCTGGATTCTGCTTTGACTTTTCCATTCTTACTGTGGAAAATGTATTTTTCTTTCGCCGTGAAATGCACAAGTTTGATGAATAACATCCTTCCCCTTGAAAAACCTGCCAGGCGGGGTGTTTAGTGTTACCTTCTGCTCAGACAGATGTCTGTCCAATTATAACCAATCCCATGAGCTGAAGGTGAGCGTAGCCGGCCGCGGGCCCCGTCAGTAAGCCTTCCTGACACAAGCAGACATTCTTATACCGTCTTCCGCACCTATGAATCAGCTCTTGGTCCCGTCATCAAAATACCAATGCGAAATGTGTTTTATTTTTCCTTGCTTTTTGGCGTATGATTTGTATATAGTGAGATAATTTATTGCCGTGGATCTTGTCATTTTTTTTTTTTCTGATTTATACAGTACATGTGTTTCTCAGCTAGGTTATTTATCAAACCGGTATCTGCTCATAAAGTTTTTCATCCTGTCTAAATCTTTCATGACATCCTATTCCTGGCTCTCAGTAGTGACGACAATGGTCTACTTTTTATTGGCGTTGTAAGTATTCGTGTTTTGGAAGGTGGAGAACTCCACAGTGAGGGCTCGTGCAAACTACTGGCACAGAGCCCGTGCTGACAATGCACTTGGTACACAGAGATATCCCCTCCTCGAAGCAGTGTTTCTAGGAAAACATACCTTATCCATATGGAATATGAGAGCGCACGTGTCCTATCTATCTATCTATCTATCTATCGCACATACATTATTGTAGCCCCCTGGGAACCAGTTCATGATTAACATTTCCATGTACCAGACCTTACAACTAGAGATGAGCGAACACTGTTGGGATCAGCCGATCCGAACAGCACGCACCCATAGAAATGAATGGAAGCACCTGTGACGCTGATTTTGCCGGTGTCCGGCCGGCGTCACAGGTGCTTCCATTCATTTCTATGGGTGCGTGCTGTTCGGATCGGCTGATCCCAACAGTGTTCGCTCATCTCTACTTACAACCCTACTTTGACTACCTACCGTATTGCTGACCTGGCTTGTTTTTTGAGCACTGCCTGTCCTGACCACCTGCCTGCATCTCAATTAATGCACAAACTCTGCCAGCCCTGACCTAGGCCCGTACCTGACCATTCTCATTGTCTGCACCTTGGTCCATTGTGTTGGTGTCTCTTGTTCCTAAACCAGCCATCGCCTACATTGGGACCACTCCAGGAGGTAGTAATTTGGTGGTGGTATTCCTAAAACAAAGTCTTGTATGGGGGTTGGGGCTAAAATAAAACTGGGGAGGCCATTTAAACAACGCCAATAGGAGTGGGCTAAATCAAAACCAGCTCGATGACGCTGCGGGTCCACAACCTACTGCTTGCAAAGGTTATTATATTGGTAGGGCCCCAGGTAGACCGGTCGCTTATCGATGAGTAAATGATGGCATAGGCTAGTGATCTACTGATGGTATGGATGGAAACTTCTTTAGACACAAGGCCAATGTTGTAGATGTGCAGCTTTTTATCTGTTGCAGATTTTGTTGTGTTTTTTTGAGCCAAAGACAAGAACGGCTACAGAAGGAATGGGAAATATATAGGAAGCCCTTATACTTCTACCTTCCACTCCTGGCCTTGGCTCAACAAAGTACAGCAAAATCTGCAACACAAAAAGCTATTTCTACAGTGTCGGGCCTTAGTCTTTAGTTTGGAATCACATCTACAGTTTTAGGTGCCATTTTTAATGCAGTTCTTGGGAGTCAAAGTCAGAAGTGGATCCAGCGGAAAGGAGAGATAAAAGTTCTTCCTTTTGTATTTCCCTTTCCTATTAGTCATTCCCAACTTTGGTTCAGAGAATCTGCTACGAAAACTGCAAATGTGTTGGATTCTTATGTCGCGTCATTTTATACCACTGGCAAATTCAGTGCAAAATCTGATTCTTTCCTGCAGATTTTGATGTGGATTTGGCCGCCTTCTTCCATAGAGCGGGAGGTAAATGACCTAGTTTTCTATGGATATATCTAGAGGCAGCTGTATTCTTATCTACAGAGGAAACGCACTGGCGTGTAGGTATGAAAGTGAATGTTCAGTAAATCCGTATACTTCTTGAGCTTCCCGATGATGGTGCTGGTGATAACTATGGGAGGGTGTCAGTATGTGAGTCATTATTATGGCTGTTGCTTGGACACTCCGCTACTTGCACTTTTATTTTTGTCCTGGGAACGATAATGTGATGGGATTTCGTCTATTTCCAGTCATCTACAGCTGAGTGCAGTCAAATAATAAGCATATCTGTATTTCCAATCTGCAGAAAAATCACAATTATGCCGTCATTTCTGCTGCATTGGAAATTTTAGTCTGAAGCGATGTTCACATCTGCGCCGCAGAAATTGGGGGATAGACGTTCTGGACAAATTGCCACTGGAAAAGCAGCAGTTTTGTGGGGGTCAAAAATTCAAAATGCAGTAAAATAGGAAGTGTTTTTGTCTGTACAGAGTTGTCAATATATCACCTGTTCACAGGATAAGTGACCATTGTCTGATCCCGATTCCCCCACTGTACATGAGGACAAAAGGGAACAGTCTCCCTCTATGGAAGGAACCTTATGTTGTATTTTATTAACTCTGCCATTGACATGGATGCTAATATGGTCTGAATGGTGCAAAATCGTGCTAGAAATGGCAGATCGATTGGTGTGTGCACCGCTTTTCGGACCCTCATTTATAGTTTTTTTTTTTTTTTTTTTCTAGCGTTTGGGTGTCCATCCTACGAGTCCGCATGTGGACTCAAAAGACTGAGACCCTGTCCACTTAAAATGCGGTTAGATTCAGAAACCTGAGGACCCCATAGAGTATATAATGGTTCCATCAGGTTTATACTGAAAACGCTGGTGAGAAAAGTCTTCCATGCCAGACTTGTTTCTCTGCGGATTCTGCGGCGAAGACTGCAACGAAAGTGTGAATTCGGCCTATAAAATTCAAAAGTGTGTTGGGGAGCCTTCACACGGGGTAAAGGCGCGTGTATTTTTGCAAAATACACGTGTAAAAATAAGACTCCCATTGACTGCAATGACATTTTACATGTGTATTTTTACACGTGTATCTTGCAAAAATTCACGCGCGTTTACTCCGTGTGAAGACCCCCTTGGGCAGGATTCTGGAGACTGGAAGTATTCGTACCAGTCTTCATACGTTGGCAGAGGTTGCCACCATTTATGACAATTATGTAGAGTCGGTCATGACCAATTGTTGGAGAAGTCAGAAACGATACCGAGATTTACTCTGGCTGTGGAATAAAATGATTATTCTACAATTACTATTGTATGACTAGTTAGATCAGGGGTAGAGAACATTCGGCTCTCCAACTCCCAACATGCTCCATTCACTTCCTTGGGAGTTCCAAGAACAGCAGAGCAAGTATGCGTGAACCGGAGGTTCCCTACCCCTGAGTTAGCTGCACAGCTTTCTTATCTCCATAGAAAGTCAATCACTGGCTTTTCATGAATTAGAAGCTTCTGACTGACCATGGCTGCCGGCCATTTATGGAGGAGTCAGGCTGCCGAGGAATAGGAATCGGTGGTTTGGCCTACCCACTCCATTGCACCCTCAACCGGGCCGTGTGCCTGCGCTGTAATGAGCTGGCCTAGATTTCAGGCATCATTTATATCCTCGTTTGCTTAGATATTTTTATTGCTGTGTTTTATTAAAGCTCAGTCTGTAAGGACTTTGATATGGTTGTAGTGCTTGTACTTTCTGCTGCTTTATGGAAGCCTTTGCCGTGTCCTTTTCTCCTGTACATGCTGAAGCTTGTCATTTTATTGTGTCTCCATAATTATTCGCAACCGCGCAGAAATAAGCAGTTTACGTGGTATTTGTGTGAGCGCCAGATCTCAGGCGTTATGGTTAGAAACCCCATACAGACTGCTAGGGTATAGTCTGTGACCAATACTCACTAGACTGGGGCTACATCCACAGGGATCCATGCTCTTTACAACATTAGCATTGTGGATAAGATCAATGGATGGGGTTAACTTGCTCTGTGAGTTTTAACCTTGCTGTAGGGGATTTGCATAGATTCCTGTATATGAGCCACAGCAAAAAAAAATTAACCCAATTTTGGGTGTTTGTTTTTGTTTTTTTTCCCCTGCGGTGGTTTGAAGTGGAACGACTGCAGAATTTTTCTAATATTGGCCATGTCCAGGAGCCAAGACCCCTGCAGATATACTGCACCAGGACTGCGCGGCTCCCGGTAATCTTTAAATGCTGAGAGCCGCTCTGTTTTCTTGCTCTATAAACTGTAGCGGTGCGTTTTTGTGTTGTAGCGCTCCATAGACTTCATTGGGGCGGTGCCGCAGCATCAAAACCCTCCTCTTCAAATCATATGGCAAAGTGAGCAAAACCTGTACCGGTAAACCCTCCGTCCCTAAACGTATGATCAGCAGGGGTCTTGAAAGTCAACTCCTCTCAGATCTAATATTGATGACCCATCCTAATAGCGCTGAGTACACTGCACACCTACAGAGGATTGGTCATTGAGATTCAACATGCCTGATCCTTCTTTCCCCCAATATCATCTGCCCGGAAGAGGAAGGGGTGCTGCTGGGGACAACACCTTTAGCATCTGTTTTATTGATTCCTTGCCAAGCTATGTCAGTGAATGGCGGCAGAATATTATCATATCATATATTCGGATGTCATTGAACCTATTTGACCATGTCATGGAGATCTGTAAACGTACAATAAGCCTGGTAAGAAGCTGGAACAGTAGAGAAATAGAAGTGTCAGCAAAGTCCCAGAAATGATTATTCTGCGGAAGAGAATATGATGTTTGTCAGCGGCGACCGTGTGGGCTGTAATCTGTCTAGTAAGCAAGGTCAGCGCTAACTTCAGGCTCAACACTTCACTTGTCTATAGGCTATTCAGAAAGTGAGATGGTTTCTATACGGCGGGCAGGGCGGGGGAATTGCATCTTCATGGAAAGTTTTGCTTTGTAGAAGGTAGTATTTTTTTTTTTTTTAACTCTAATTTTTATATGCATTTATGTCACTGTATAGCGTTTCTACATTTTCTATTGATGGACTGTCCTTAGAATAGCTCAGCCATATTCATTCTGACAACTGGGACGGGCGCATATTACCAGTAGGTGGCCCCATTGAAGTCTATGCAGCCTCACATTGATGATCATTGGGGGTTCAGGGTGTCAGATTCTGTGCTGATAGCCCCACCTCTATGGGCAGATCCTATCATTCTGCTGGCCATAATATAGGAATCTTTTAGTATATACGTCTCAGAACTTGCCTTCTCAGATTTTTGGGGTGTGAGGAGGATCCCTTTACACTAAATGTTATACTGGCGTAAACCAACTGTTCCCGGTGTCCTTCTTTACCCTCGTGCTGTGCAGGTTATGGCAGGTAATAATTAGACTATGTCTCCTCTAGATACGGGATCTGTGCGGTGTGTGATGTTTGTATAACCATGGCTTGTTGATGGCCACATGCAAATTCAGACTCTGCTTTCTCACGATTTTCGCTTTAGAATTGCACTTGCAGAGGTGGATGTGAAACATGAGATTTTCTGCATTGCCAGGCCTTTAGTTTTTTGCATATAGTACTGGACTAGTCATGTGATTCTTTGCAGTTTTGCATTTGTTTGTAAGTACTTATTCACACAAAAGTAGCAGATCTGGAGACGTTAGAACCGCGGCTGCGCTTATTGTTTTATTTGAGCTCATTCACTCGAATGGGACTGAACTGCAATCGGGTCATGTGATCAATGAACGTGATGTCACTTGGCCTGTGAAACCGTGGTCAGCGAGCACTGATGTCATATAAAACAGCTGATTCGTGAGTCAGACCCCGATGGATCTTCAATCGATTAACTGTCCTAAGGATAGGCCATCAACTTATTTAGGCTAAGGGGGCGTTCACGCTGCCAACGGATGTCCATTCTGGAAGCATTTGTTACAAAAACTGATGCCTATCGTAATGGACACTAACAAATACAAACTTATATATCTTTTTTTATTTTTTAGCCCAGTGTGCATGCATATTAGAGGGTGGCCTATAGCTATATAATGTATATAACCCTCCTGTAGACATATCATCTGCCCTCTCTATATTCAGAACACAGGCATTCACAACTGAGCATGCATGTATATGGAGATGGTTAGGAGGCATAGCCTTTGGCTGACTCCGCGTATGACGGATATAGAAGGTGCGAGGACACTTGAGAAGTCACTAGGTGCAGGCAGTAAGGATACCCCATCCATTATGGTGTCGTTCTGTCTTCTCCCACATTGCTGCCGTCCCTGGACTACAATTAACCAGATGGTTAAAAATAATAATATTCTGCCTTGTCATCCGCTGTCATGTGTAGTATTTGCTCTTCTGAGAGTCACGGCAATAGATCTTGACAGATTGAGGCTAGGTTTTGAGGACGCTTAGTAGTGGTAACATTTAGATTGAGTCTACAAAGATGTGATTTTCTTGAACTGAGTTGCAGAGTTCAGTGGGGATGGCTTTGATTCTCTGTAAAGTCGTTTTCTAAGACTTGTAAGATGTCTTGTTAGGAGAGGCCATCAATATCTAAACATGGAGGGGCGACACCCGACCTCCCACCGATCAGCCATTGGAAATGCTCCGCTTTACGACGTATGGAGCTGGAAGTAGATAATTCCAGATTGTATAGATTATTATTGTATATTGCTTTTGTGTCACTAAAGTGAATGGGAACTGATCTACTGTATAATAGCATGACGGCTACTTGAGTGTTCAGAGCCATCTCCTTCTAGCTCCATACACTGTATAGTACCAGGATTGGGTTGTTCTGCTCCTTCCTATTTGGCACAGACTTCCTAGAAAGTGTTTTGTGTTGGCCATTACACAGAAGCCTGGACAACTTACCCCCTGACTACAGACCTTTGGAAAATGAAGGGCGGATGTTGTCATTGCAGCTGTAGAATGAGTCTGCGTATCAATATTCATATGTAACGTCTTGTTGTTACAATGTGACCGCCAAGGATACTTCATTGTTACACAATGTACAAAGCAAAACCCTACTAAACGAAGGTCTTGTCTTTAGCCTATTGTCAGTCCGAAAAAGAAGAGATTTTGTGCATTTCCTATGATCAGGAGTACAATGGCTTCTGCTGGTTGACCTACATTGACCAGCCATGACAATAGAGCCACCTGTCTAATATTGTGTAGGTCCAACTTGTGCCCCTGAAATGACTATGGGTGGGCTCCACAACACTGAAGGTGTCCTGTGGTATGGGAGACCAAGGCGTAAGAGTAGAGATGAGCGAGTAGTATTCGATCGAATACCTCCCCTCCATAGGTTTCCATGTAAGTGGCTGAACACCAAGGGGTTAAGTGCATTGAATATTTGATGCGTTTAACCCCTTGGTGTTCAGCAGCTTACACGGAAACCTATGGCGGGGAGGTATTCTATCGAATACTACTCGCTCATCTCTATTAAAGAGGTTCTGCAGAGCCGCTGTATAACGTGCTGTGCTTGGGTAAGCGTTCACATTCTCTGTTCTAAACAGTGACACAGCTGATGTCCGAATAGTCAATGGTTGTCCAGCAAAAAAAATGGACCATTCGGAAAGGCGAATTTTAGACCAATTTTAGCTTGGCTGAGCCATAGTTGGTCACACAGATTGTATTACCTGGACCACACGTGACTGAATAGCCATACTGGGAAGTTTATTTCAGGGGTAACCTCAGCGGTTTTATTGGGCATTCTCAAACCGGTTTGTGTAAATTTCTGGACATAAGAGATAAAGCAGTAAGCGAGCCAAGTTTTTACATGAGGTCACCTTCATTGATAGGTCTCCAAACCCTTGTGAGCATACAGCCTGATACAGCTCTTATACACAGGTACTGCTCCTTTTAGTGGCCAAGTTTCCTTTTGTCATTACATTACACCTTGAGTCATATTGTTCGTGTGACTCATTGTATGTTAATGATGAGCCACAACCTGTGACCATTGTTACCTGCACACCTGGTAATGGAGACGGGCTGCACTTTCAGGAACATTAAACATACACAAAAAAAATAAAAAATACCCAGCGCTAAAGATGGAGCAGAGCAGCCGCAGATTAACCCCTGTGTTCCTGCAGGCGTTCTGCAAGTTTTGTCGGGATCCTGCAGATTGACTAACAGTAAAGACAACTATGTAAGCGGTATTACCCTAAAGCGGAAGTGCCAGTGAAAAGAAGAGTCTGAAAGTAACTACTGTTGCAAAATCAGCAGATGACATGAGATGGGAAGTCTGAACCGAAGCTAAAAACGACACAGTGTATACGTACATGGGTATATACTATAAGTGGTTAAATCTGCAATCTGACGGCTTCTTCTTACTATTTTGTTCCAGGTTATGAGCCACACTGAAGTATAACAGGTCGAGGTGAGATATTACTTGGTGTTAAACTGTCAATCCAATGACAAGCTTTAATAAAGTGGCGCTGCACCTTTAATTGGCATTGACTCTATAGTCCGTGAATGGAAAATCACATGTGAAGGGTTTTTCCAGGAGTATAAACCAACCATAGGAAATACGATGGCAATAAATCCTAATACTCATCTGTGAGGCCCCCACCTCTCCGTGGGAGTCCGTGGTCTTGTTTACCTTCCTCAGGGATGACGTCACATACAGTCACATGACTTTTGCAGCCAATCACTGGACTCTGTGGTCTTTTGCATTTATCCATGCATTATCGCTAAGGCTGGAGATTGGGTGCCGCGGTCATGTCGATGTAAGGCAGGTCAACCCTGTGGAAAACAAACCTACGGGGGTTGGAGAGGACTTGACGATGAGTCTTTTTAGATTATACCTCTTGCTGCCAGAATTTTTATAAACTCTTGGAAAACCCCTTTGACTAATTTACTTTTTACTGCTTACCTTTCCTTACTTTTCATGTGTGCTTGCTCTACTGGTGTTATTTGGAGAATGTCAGCCAGCTGCTGCTGGTGGATGTATTAAAGGGGCTCCACCATTGCCAAAACGTGTTTTGAGCCACGCCTGTGCCTAAATAGCCTTTAAAAAGGCTATTCAGGTACTGCCCTCAGTTTTCTAAAGACCCCCCCCCCCCCCCCGATATGCTAATGATGCACCTCCACCGAGCACCCTGGGCGTTCCCCAGGGAGAGCGAGCACCCCCCCTCAATCATATCTCTTTCACGCCCCTCTGTGGCTTATTCTGAGTTATGCCCTCCTCCGTACTTGCTATAACCGCCTCCATCCAGTCTCGATCCTACGCTTCAAATCCCGTGCATGCCCCAGTAATACTCTGTTCTGAGCACTACTGCACATGCCCTAACGCCATTTTCTTGTAGCTACCTATAGAACTTGGCATACTGCTCAGTATGCTATTCTATAGCGCGCTACCACAAACTGGCGCTAGGGCATGCACAGTAGCGCTCAGAACAGAGTATTACTGGGGCATGCACGGGATTTGAAGCGTAGGAGCAAGAATGGATGGAGGCGGTTACAGCAAGTGTGGAGGAGGGCATAACTCTGCACAAGCCACAGAGTGGCATGAGAGGTATGATGTGGGGGGGGTGCTCGCTGGCCCTGGGGAACGCTCAGGGTGCTCAGTGAGCATCATTAGCATATCGGCTTTATCTGCAAAAACTGGGGGCAGTACCTGAATAGCCTATTTAGGCACAGTAGTAGCTCGAAACACGTTTTGACAATGATAGATCCCCCTTAATTTTACCATGCCATTTTTTTTCCCCCCTTTTTTGTAATCTGAAACTTAACCATTTACTACACTGATTCTACGCATTTGTTTGCTTTTTTCTGTTATTCCCCTCCTTTGAAAAATTAAAAAAAATCTGTATTTTGCACTAAACATTAAAAGGCTATAATGTAAATGAAAACCTAATCGGCATATTGTTTACAAATCAAAGGGACCGTGTCGTATTGTATATATGCTGCTGTGTATACTTAGGTGGTCTTACTAAGTGATTGACAACTATCTCTGTATGTACAGTCCTACAGAAAAGGACTGTGTTTTAGGACTACTTAGTGGACTCCAAAGCATAGAAGAGGAATGAAATAGGACTATGGAGATGGCTGGCTATACTCAGACTCCTACATAGCAGGGACAATGTCTCCCATTAGGGAGAGACTGTACAGGGACTTTAGGCTGTCCATGCCCTGCTACGGATTCTGGGTAAAGAATATGCAAATTTGACCATGTTGCTATATTTCTATGGACTCCATCTCTGGATGAAATATAAGTTGGACACACAGCGGAATCTGCCCATACAGATTGGTGCAGGACACTAAATAAATACGCATATTGCTCAATCTTGTCAAGGATTCCACTGCAGAGTCCGCGGCTCCAGTTTCCCTGATGATTGGCCTCATTCATAAAGGCCCGATCCGTGGCGGATAGCTGTGGCCGAGTGCTCAGCTTTGCTATTGCGCTGTGGGGACATTTTCCACCGTGAGACCTTACATTGAGTGTAATTGAGCAGATCAGACACCATGTTCAATGTGACAAGCTTCCCTTTATTGGTAACAAGCTCCATCACTGGTTGCCCATTGTTAGTAAAGATTATCAGCATTATGTCTACAAAGTCACTCCAGATGGGGGGTGGGGGATAAATCGTTGCAGTAGTGATCATTTCTTCCTATGCGTTCTGCACCGTTCTGTGTAAAAAGCTCATACAGACGAGCGCTGAAGGATGCATTATATTCAGTCTGCACTCCATAGCTGATCGGTATGGGATGCATCACTGAGACTCCCACTAATTCTGACAATGATTAGTGTTTTACCTTCCTGCTCTTAATGTGGCTTCAGTAGACGCTGACAGACCCAATCCATTCCCTTAGGTGAGAGCACTAGAGATAGCTGAAGTACACCACTCCACTATCTCCAGTGCTCCCATTGAAGTGAATGGAGTGGGAGTGTAACCATTCCACCATGGCTACATTCACATCAGTAAGAAAAACAGCAACCCCCTTGGTTTTATCGCTGAGACCCGTACTAAACAGCAATTTATCCTCTGTACTATAGAGAGTGAGTGAAGGGAGGAGCGGCTAGGTTCTCTTCACACAGTGAATGAAGAGGGGAGGGGCTGGTCTCTCTTCACAGCCTATACATGTCTGCATTCAGCTTCCTCTGTACACTGCACTGTGAGGATTCTGCAGCATCTCCGTACACCATGTTCTTGTATCCACTTCTGGCTGCTTGGGTTATTACTAATGGGATATTTGAGACAGACAGTAGCAGCTTTCCTTATTGTTCTCCATTTCTTTTTCTGTCGAGGATCTTTTAGCTGCCTCATGCCCTGTGTTTGCAGTCACATGTACATAAACCTCTTATTCTCATGGTCGCTCAGGTTTTTCTTTGCCATGTTACAGTTACTCCTGGCAGAAATACATATGAAGAAACCAGTAGTAGCAATGTATAGGGGGCAGACTGTTCTTTATTGTACACACCCCCAGCCTTAGGGAGAAAAGTAAAATGTGTTGCAGCCATAATGTGACTAGCGGCAGAAAAATTGATAGGACATTATGAATGAAGACTTGTACAGTCATAGAACAGACTGCCTAGCAAGGCCTTGCACATATTTCATTTTTTGAGGTGGCTTGCGAGCCCTTTAAGTGAGATCAGCATTTGCTTCTGATACAGTATATAGCAGATATTACCTACGGACTACAAATGACAAGCTGCACCTGTATCATACAGGAGCGTGGCATAACTAATATCGATTTTATACGTATGTTCTGTACTGTTCTCCTTTCTCTCTATCTTAGTATGTTGGGAATGGGCCCATACTTGTGGAGCTGGAAGTTATTTTAATCTCCATGTTGCCCTGTTCCTTACAGCTGTTTTGTTCGTTCCCTTTCATTTGCTCGGGTCAGCGTAGTGTTCTGACCTGTATTATTACATAACCCATAATTGCTGTTGTGACTTTAGTTGTTTTTGCTGAGATTATGTGATTTATGAATGTAGTTGTGGATTGCCATGTAATCCTCTGTGACATTTCAGTCCCTAGTACAGGTAATGGTAGTGTAACTTATGTAGTCGCTGGGAACCATGTAAGCTCCTTGGATGGACGTCCTTATGCCTTTATCTTCTTGCTAAGTTTTATGTTCACTTGTTTTACTCCAGTATGTGTTTAAGGAAATTGCAGTAGTGGGATTTAAAGGGATTGTCCAGGATTACTCCTTTTTTGGAGTAAAAGCTCTGCTTCATCTACTCAGGAGGTGACGTTATGGCTGCTGGGCACATGGCCATGCTACAGCTCAGTCCCGTTCATATAAATGGGACTTTGGTGTAGCCTTGAGACCAATGGACGTGAGGAGGTAAAGCTCTTTCTGAAAGAAAGCAGCCCTGTTTTCTAATCTTGGGTAAATCCCACTATTGCAATAGTAAAATAAAATAAAAGTGAATATAGTAAACTTTACTAAGGCACAGTTTTGCATCGCTTTCGGCGATGAAAAATGCGCAGAGAAATCCTGCAGGCAGCACTTTTCTCTCCGAATCTTTCATGCAGAAACCTCACGGACTCCATAATAGTCTAGGGGTCCGGGGGCTCCCTAAGGTAACTGCTTTTTTTTATGCGGATTGGGTTTCCGTTTGAGGAATCCCCGAGCAAACTTCCCGAACCGAAACCCATGTGCAGATGTGAACCAGGCCTAAGAAGAAAAACCTAAGAACTGCCATCCAAGGAGCTTGCATGGTCCTCAGCGGCGTTACAGTTTAAAGGGATTATTCCAAAGAAATTTAGGTCTAATCAAATTTTATTGAATTTTCCAATAAGAAAACACAAAATAAAGAGGAAAGGGCATTATGTCCGTGAAATAAACTTCAAGGCCTCGCAGGGCTCATAAGTAACAGTGTCCAAGGGAAAGCCCCGGATAAGGAGGGCAAATATAAGAAACCAAAAACAAAGGGGAATGCAGGGGAAGGGGAGAACAGGCAGGAGAGAGAGGGGGAGAATGACAAACAGGGGACACAGAAGACAACAGGAAGGGGAAGGACACCACAAACACAACATGGATAGGGTAACTAAGGAAAACAGGCAAGGGACGAATAGGGGGACAAGGTCCAGAGATGCCAGGAAGGAAGAAACCAGAAGAGCAGAAATCTTTAACCGAAAAGAGAGAAGTCAGCAGATTCCAGAGAAATTTAAATTGTGCTAAGCATGAGAACTTAAAATAAATGTTATACTCTCCACTCGCCTTAAAGGGATTGTTCCAATATATTTTCTTTGTAAATTCCTCACGCTCTTCCAGATCTCTGTTTGCTGTCATTCAGTCTGTTGACTTCCAGTGGATAAAAATGTCCAGTCCATGGCCACGTGATGGGTCCAGTCCATGGCCACGTGATGGCTCCAGTCCATGGCCACGTGATGGCTCCAGTCCATGGCCACGTGATGGCTCCAGTCCATGGCCACGTGATGGCTCCAGTCCATGGCCACGTGATGGCTCCAGTCTGCTCCAGATAACTTGGTTGCATATTGACTAAAAACATCAACCTATTTGACGATGGCAGCGATTCACAAAATAGAAAAGGGCGACCTAAACCTATCCATCTGCAGGGCTGGGTTCTGCTGACAGACTCCCTTTAATGAGGATTTACTATAGGAGGGATTCCTCTTTCAATAAGAATCCCATAGTAAGCAGTAATATACTTCCGCTACTATGTTGTCCGACGTGCATATGACTCTGACTCTTCATGTCTCAGAATCTGCTCTGTACTGTATTGCTTCTTGGATATCGCAACTGCTCAGAAAATCGTAGCAGTAGTGTAGTCACGCCATATGCCAAAATGTGCGCACACACAATTCTGGTTTGGCTGCTGGGACGTTCTAGAAATGAATCGGGCAGATGTACGAGTACCACACAAACCTCAGCAGCTATTTTCAGCTTTTCTGCATCATGTATTTGCATTCCGTTCACGTGAAGGAGCCAGCACACAGGGCTGGTGCTATGACAATGTCTCGTGCAGTTTATTAGGTCCTGATGAGATCTTATTCAGATGTTTAACCAGTTAGTGCCTTCTAATGCTGATACTGTGTACATGACTTACAACTGCTGATTAAATAACCTCCAGGTAAGTATATAGCGTACAGCAGATGGTTAACCAGAATGATGTCTCATGCACTGCTTTTATATTCTGGCGCTCTGATCCCCTGCAGCGTTGTGTATACACAGAAATGTACAAGGAGGAGCAACGTAAGATGTCTCGTCTCGCGTAGACTGATATGTGCACTAGTATACACAGTGGGGTTGGTGCAGCTTGTTTTCATATGTAGTCCCTGAACATGCCACACTTGACCTGCAATGTTCTACAGGCAGAGGAGGAGGAGGATACATAGGAAAAGTTTTAGAATAACCTGTAACTTATTAAGATCTTCATCCTACTATACTTAAGAGTCCAGTGGACGGTCCTAATTTGTGACTGACAGCTATCTCTGTATGCATGCTTATAGACAGACGCCTGTGAATCACTAAGCAGGACAATCCACTGGACTCTTAGGGCTAGTTCATACAGGGCACGGGACTGCGTATTTTGGTCCTGACCTTGATGTGAGCCACGTCAGAATAGGACCAAAATGCGCCTGTCCCGGCATCCGACAGTCGCAACTTCCCGCTCCAGAGTAGGCCCAAATGAATGGGCCTAGTCCAGAGGGTGCTGTCGCGAGGCGGACGCCGGGGCTGAATCTGCTGCAGAATCCGCCTGAAGAAAGGGCAGCTGTCATCTTTTTTTCCATGAGCCAGAACATACCGCTCACCGAAAAATGGAAGCTAGCAGTCTACATAGACCTCTATTGGGAGGGGGCGGATTCTGAGGAGGCTTTGGCGTCAAAATCCGCCCCCTCTTAACCCCGTGTGAACGAGCCCTTAGGGCTTTATTCACACAATGGAATTTGAGAAAGGTGAAAAATTCTCCGTCAGGAATTTGAAGTTCAATCTTTCTTCTGTGGAATTTGTAAATTCTACACCAGACTGGCGGTATTTTTGCACTTCCTATTCAATATAATGGGAGTTATCAGTCAGAATCTCTTCTGAACACCGGGCATGACACTTTACTTTACGCTAGCTGGAAAAAAAATCAAGTGCAGGAAAAATTCAGCGTTTGCCTGTTTTTAGTTGGAATTTGGAGCTGAATTTTCAGGCAGAATCCACCTCAAATTCAGTGCCAAATTCTGCTATTCAGCTGTATGAGCTTACCCTTAAAGGGATTTTCACCAAACCAACTTTTACACTACCCACAACCTGATCATTGTGTCTGGACAATGTTTCTGTTGCTATTACTGTTTCTAATGGATCTGTAGACGTACTGCCGCTGTAATTCCAGTGGTTTTCCCTATGAAATATAGAATATCCTGCTGCTGTGGTTTAGTCAGTTTCTCTAATGTAATCTTTGCCAAAGATCACCAGCACCTGTGTGGTTCATATACAGAGGTCGCATACGCTAGTGTGAACTTAGCGTCAGTGGGCATCACCCTAAATCTATGGACGGTCCATTGTCCTTCGAGGAACCGCGTCCAGCAAGTTCATCCTGGGATTTGTTGATGTCAGTGCAGACCATCGCTAGTTAATATCAGCCGCTGTCGTTAACATTTATCCCATTAAATCTCTCAGTGAATAATTTAGTTCTTCTTCTGTAATATATGGGGCGTAAACAGATCAGAAACTGAAATACATCTGTGAAAATATTATTTCCTTCCGCTGTTTCAGGTGGCGACAGACAAGGTTGCAGAAAAATTGAGTTCTACTCTCTCATGGGTGAAGAACACAGTGTCACACACTGTCAGTCAAATGGCAAGTCAGGTGGCGAGTCCATCAACGTCATTACATACCACGTCTTCGTCCACCACCCTGTCCACGCCAGCACTTTCACCGTCTTCTCCGGTACAACTTAGTCCAGACGAAGTGGAGCTGTTAGCAAAGTTAGAAGAACAGAACCGGTAAGGAGACGTCATCTGCTTCTTGTGGTGTGTTTGTATATGATGCCGTATTATTATAGAAATAATAGCTTTCTTGTTTTATTGTTCCACGTTTCAGTTCCTCTTCGAAAGCCTAAATGATCCGCATTCTACGTTAACAATTGTGACACTTTAAACAGAGCGCACCAACCATAGACACTTATTTTCTATCCACAAAATAGGGGATAAGTGATGGTCGGGGGTCCAATAAAGTCACCACTGCTCTATTCACATGCTACATTTAGGGGAGCCTTCAGGTTCTCAGTCTTCTGATCGCAGGGGGTCCGGGGTTCTGGTCCCCAAAGATTAGACATTTGTCCCCTGTCATGTGGATTCGATGTTCCAATCCAGCGCTATTGATACTGAGATCTGCTTCCTCATTTCTGGCCACTAATATCGGATCCTTTGGTTACATGGCCATGTCACAACTCAATCCCCTTTAATTTAAGGAAGTTGCCCTTCGTTCACATCTGCGTTTGGTAATCCGTTTGGGGGAGTCCGCATGGGGACCCCCCCGAACAGAATACCAAACGCATATGCAAGCGGTGTGCAGTGAAGGCACACGAACCCCATAGACTATAATGGGATCCGTGTGCTTGCCACACGCTGCCTGCACGAATCATGTGGACAGGAAAGTAGATTGTGAATGACTTTCCTGTCCACATGATTCGTGTGGAGATCTGGTGGCAAGCACACGGACCCCATTATAGTCTATGGGGTCCGTGTGCTTTTACTGCACAGCGCTTGCAATTGCGTTAGGTATTTTGTTCGGGGGGTCCCCAAGCGGACTCCCCCCGATAGGAATACCAATGTAGATGTGAACGAGGCCTTAGACTGATGTACCAAGCACAGCTACTATAAACTGTATGGCGCTGTATTGGGTCAGCAGTGAAGAGGCTGCAACAATCTATAGTCCTGGACAACACCTTTAAATAACACTTTACGTTTTCCAAGCCACCCCCCACCCCACTCCATTGTATGATTATTTTCTTAACACCGCCTTGTGGCACACAAAGTTGCATTCTTACCCGTATATACTCGAGTATAAGCCGACTATTTCAGCACATTTTTCGTGCTGAAAAAAAATCTCCTCGGCTTATACACGAGTCAGGGTCCAAGGAGCACAGAAAACTGGAAGTACCTGGAAGGGGGAGGTCCTTTAGTGGTACTGTTCTGTGATTGGCTTGTCATGAGGTCACGTGACTGTGATGTCATCAAAGGTCCTGTAGCCTCTGGTATGTAACGTCTGCAGATAAGATTGAGTCTAAATCTTAGTAGCTCCACCCACACCAGAGTCCAATCACATGGTCATGACGTCATCAGAGGTCCTTTAGCACACTAGGATTTAGCATCTACCCTGCAGATGAGTGGCCAGGATCCATTGTGTCTTATGGAAGATGTCTGTCTATGGAGGAGAGGAAGCTCCAGTAACGTGACACACACAGGGACCTTCCTTTAGTTACTCTGCCTAGTAATGTCAGGCATTTGGGGTTATTAATTTAGCTTCAGTAACGCCATGTGCCTCACATTAATAACAGTTAACCCCATCATGTCCCTCATATTAACCCCTGTGTGCCCCATATAAGGGTTACTAATATGTGAGACACATGAGGGTACTAATGAAGGACCTTATTTATCAAGATACCTAATTACCTCCATATGTCCCACATATCAGTAACTCTTATGTGAGGCACACAGGGGGTTAATGTGAGGGATATGATGGGGTTAACTGCTATTACTATGATCCCCATGGAGTTACTAAGCTGCAATGCACATGACCAGACTTTTTATCTGCAATGGTGGATTTCCCCCCCCCCCCCCTCGGCTTATACTCGAGTCAATAAGTTTTCCCAGTTTTTTTGTGGTAAAATTAGGGGTCTCTGCTTATATTCGGGTCGGCTTATACTCGAGTATACGGTATTTTGGAGTACATTTATACAAAAACCTTTTAGCTAAATATTGCACTTCTCCCTCTGGCCACTAGGCTTCACTTTAGGCTTAATAAAAACAAAAAAGAAAAAACTTTTCCAGTCTGCGTGGAAAATGAAAGTGAACACATCATTATTACTAGTGAGCGGAGCGACAGGACATTGCACTGCCTGAACCCAGATAACGGTAATAGTGCTGGCCATCTAATGTGTATGGCGCTGCTCTGACTCTCCTCTCTCCCCATTTAAAACAAATGCACACTTGATATTCTAGATTTTTCTGCCATTGAATGGCAATGGGGAAAAATCCTTGTGCAGAACTGTTGCAAATTCACTTGGGCTGCAGATATGTGAGGGTCATGCTTGGCTTCAAGCTGTTGTGTATATACCCTTCTTCAGGGTTACACAACCTACTGGCACTCCAGTGGAACTACAACTCCCAGTCTACATTCTTGGAGTTACCCTTTGAGTGAATAGAGCATGCTGGGACTTGTAGTTCTGTGATTATTGCCAATCCATTCCCTAGTTTTTAGACTTTCATAGCCAGCCATTGCAAAGTCTGTCGTCTGCACAGTTACATGGTGCCCATTATTCTGCCTTATACAGTTGTAAGGTCGCTGCCCGCCAGAGCATCGGTACACTAGGAACTGTGTGGGGGTTTTTAGGTTTGTTTTTTTTTTGCATGTGATGGTTCTTGGTTCTAAAGGACTGCCCTGACATTCATGCATGCTTTATGTGTTACATTGCCTGCAATTGGCACTTCTCCTACTGTGTCATAAATACCATAGATGTTATGGAGATTCCCGATGATTCCCTTCAGCACTCAGCTATGTAAATGGATTGCATCAGCCCGGTATATAAATGTCAGTCTATAAGGATACACTGTGGGACACCATGTCGTGTTTCTTTCCATCCTTGTTGCTGTAGACATTCAGCCCGGGATCCCTTGGCAGTTGTTGCCTACAGTAGCAGATCCCAGCGATAGATCTACAGGCAATAAACATATTCTGGGGATCTAAGAAAATGAAAGATTACACAAACTGTACAAGGAAATCAATGGGTTCTGCTGCCATGTCTTCGCACTTTCTACCTTATTCCTTTAGGAACTAGCAATATTTAGTGTATTGTCTCCATTCAACCACATCTCCTATCTATCTATCTATCTATCTATCTATCTATCTATCTATCTATCTCTTTTCTATGTTATATACTTCCATCTATTGCACCTTTAAAACCCCTTATTTCAACCCTATCCTGCCGGGTGCAGATATGATGCTTTTGTGGACAAAGTTTCAGATCGGTGGTATCCTCACCATTGGAGGCTCCCACCAAAAACACAAATTAGATTTCTCACAATTTAGGGGGCATTCACACGATGTAACGCGCCGTCGATTCTGACACGTAAACTCGTGTCAGAATCGGCGCTGCAAAACAGAATCTCATTGGCTTCAATGTGTTACGCGCGCTAAACGGAACCCATTGAAGTCAATGGGATTCTGTTTTGCAGCGTTGATTCTGACGCAAGTTTATGTGTCAGAATCAACGCCGCGTTACATGCCCCCTTTGAGGATCTTTACTGCTTCATTCTGACCACAGCTGTCAGTCATTTATTGAAGGAGTTTCAGCAGGAGACAGGCTGTGTTAGAATAATGGAGTCAATCTGATTTGGCCCCTCCAACTCCACCACCCTGTTTATTAGTAGTAATATCACAACATTGCAACTATTGTGAGGCCCATTCAGGTTTCCATTCAGGATATCCGCTTAAGGACCCCCGAACAGAAACCTATGTGCATTAAAAAGTGGTTACCTAAGAAACCACACTGATCCCATAGACTATAATGAGGTCAGTTTCTGCATGAAACATGCAGAAAGAAACGTACTGCAAGCAGCGCTTTTCTCTCCGCATGTTTCGTGCGGAAACCACATGGACCTCATTATAGTCTATGGGGTCCATGTGGTTTCCTTAAGTCACCGCATAGGTTTCTGTGGAGAAAATGTAATAATTCTTTTACACTTTTATTTTTTCACATTTCTCCATAGCCCGCTGGGTTGGGATATTTCACCCCACTTGTATTCGCGGTAAAACCACTTTAATATATCAGTAAAGTGAAGCGATGCTGTGCTTGAGGGGCCGCTAGTGACTGTCTATGTAACTGTGGAGCCCCCGGCATTAGCGCGGTAACAAGTACATATTATGAGGCTGCTGCGATCACACTCTTACCGATGTAAGGTATTACATCCAGCAGCGAGCGCGCCTGTGAACTGCTTTTAATATTCTACTTGCGTGTTGACAGAATGAGTTCAGCGTACCGGAGTTTCTTCTTCTGCTTACTCATGTATTTTTCATTTCTGCCCAGTGTTTTGGCATCAAAGACCTTTTTGATTTGTTCCCTTTTGTGCTTCAGGTGTTATTACTTTTTCCGTTGCCTCATGTCTTTATTATCGTCTTTCGGGTTGGCCTTGCACTATATGTTCTATAAACCTATATAAATGAATCTAACTTTCTCTTCGTTGAGGTTAGTAATATGAAGCAATGTTGTGCTCGCTTTTGTCCTCGCTATCACACCACGCTTGGTACAGAAGGACAAAGGTTGCTTTTTTTTCATTCCTGTGTGCTAACGCAGACTTCCCAGAGTTCAGGTATGGCTCAGTCCATCCTAGTACTTTAGCACCGTTTGGGAAGGTAAATCATTGCTCCCGTTAATATTGGGGCTCAGGACGTGTCACGCAGTGCCGGGGTATGTCAACGCTCAACCTTAACAGGTAAACTCCGTACAGCTGCATGGTCGCTGTAATGGCGGTATAATGTATAAGTGGTTGTGTGTAGGATTGGTATTGTTACTTAGTCTTCTTATATCTTCTTATAACTTGTTATATCTACACGTTTGTCAGTGACTCTCCATATTCTAGGTTCAGGGACTAAGTGAACTCCTTAAGGAGAGTGCCATTAATGCTACTTTTGCAGGCGTATGGAGACTTAAAAGCCATTTTTGCTCCATTGGGGGATTCTGGGGAATATGTAAATCTGTTTTCCAGGATGCAAATAGGAAAACAATGCCTCTTTTTTTTGACTGAGGGCTTTTGGGTTTCCATATACGTGTACATGACACTGGCATATTCGCACTGACAACACATGTCATACATCCCTGGTGAGAAGGATAGGATTGGATACCCGATTCTTCTTCCCTCACATAATGGGGTATGGGTGACTTAAGCCCCCTTGCTTTTAAAAGTTGCCCAAATCCACCTGTTTTGACGTGACCAGCCCACTGCCTGTTTTTTATAGGGTATCCTGACTTTTCTGATGGGTGATGTTTGGGTACTAAAGTAAGGAATAGGGTTGAGCGATCAGGATCGGAAAAGATCGGATTCTGATTGGATATCGAGTAAATTTCACGATCGTGATTGGAATTCCGACCCGATCTTTTCCAGTGGGATCGAGATCGGAGGTTATCTCAAGATCGGCTCAACCCTAAAAGTGACTCTTCCCATAGAGAAGCATTGACTAGGGTTGAGGAACGGGATTGGAAAAGATCAGATTCCGATCGGCGATCGAGCAAATTTCACGATCGAGATCAGCTGGAAAATGATCGGAAATCGGTTTTTAAAATCGATCTTGAAATCTCAAGATCGGCTCAACCCTAGTAGGGAATCAAACTTGAATCGCCATAGGGAACTATATTTGGTTCACTACAACCATTGGAGGTTTGTATATTCACCACAATATGCTGAATTGTGGCCGTGTTATGGCAGCCTAATGTATATTCACATGGAATATAACAAAAACAAAAAGTTGAGCAGAGTATCATCCCAAACCCTATCTACAGTAATAGGAAGCAGGCAATACAGTTCTAATGGCTTTAAACATGTCTAAAATTAATATTTAAAGTGCTGTATATAGCACTAGATAAAGGCCCCTGCTTGGGGTGATAAATGGTGTATGGTCTGGACTCCCACAAACTCCTCCGTCATTTGAAGACGCTCGCAAAGGACTTTATTTCTTGCTGAGGATATACGGAGTATATAGAATTACAAACTTAAGACCTCACTTTGCTTGGCTCTGAGAGTTTGTGTTTAATTTTTGCATGTATATGTATAATCTTGTGGGAATAGCCTTTTGCGCAGCAGAGCATGGAATGTTTTTGCAAACCTCAATGTTCAAGGACACGACCATTACATTGTCATGTGTCTCTGTAGCCGCTTTGTAACGTTCACTGTGTTGTACTGCCCAAAGTAACACATGGAACTCGGACTACATACTGTATATACTCGAGTATAAGCCAAGTCCCCTAATTTTACCACAAAAAACTGGGAAAACTTATTGACTCGAGTATAAGCCTAGGGGGGGAAATGCAGCAGCTACTGGAAAAATTCAAAAATTAAAACGGTCAGAGTTTTTGGGTGCAGTAGTTGCTGGGGAAGTTTCGGAAGTTTAAGATTGTATACAATACCGTAGTTATCCGTAAACCTAAAATAGACATACCGGTAAATAGTCCTATACATGTATTTCCTCTAATGGTATACACTAAGACGTGCACAGCATCAATGCAAGTCTTCCTATTAGAAACTATGGTGCCTGTCCTATCTGATTCTTAAGTATAAGATTGCAAGGCCAAAAATTCAATGAGATATGGTTGCTATGTCAATTATCTAAAATTTGGTGTGGATAAGGGAACCTACATACAGTATATGAGTGACGTCGGCCGCTTTCAATAGCTGTTGGCTGACCACATTTGCCCGAAAGCGTTTCTTACTGAGCTCTGTATGTAGTCTGTTGTGTATGGACAGCTCAATGGCTTACAGTATAGAGGAAGATGACCATGTGAAAGTGCTGAGGTCCAGATAACCCAATACTTAGGGTTTTTTTTTTTATTATGGACTCTAGATTTAAGGACACGTTGATCCAGGGTTTTTATACTGACTTCCAGATTTGGAGTCGGGAAGGAATTTTTTCCCCTGAAATAGGGCAATTGGCATAAGCCTCATGGGGTTTTTTTTGCCTTCCCCTGGATCAACTCTGTAGGGATTGTAGGGTTATAGGTTGGACTTGATGGACTCATGTCTTTATCCAACCTCATCTACTATGTAATTGTCATCTAGGTATGGAGAAAGCAGTACACGCCATCAGTGTCACCCGAAATCCCCCCACTACATTCACACAATACATACACAACACTGGTCATGGCATACAAGCAGTGCTAATACGAACGATCTCGGTTTTGGCATAGAAAATATTCTATTACCAACCGTTGTGTTCAGAGTATTTCCTATACGGACTTACAAATGGCTCATGACCGCGCTGAATCCACAGGATAGTCCATGACACTGGCAGACTGACTAATGGGACCACTACCAACCATGAAAATGGGGTCCTGTGTGAATGGAGGGGTAGCAGATATGCGTAACCACCAAAAATGTAAGTGCCATAGACTTTGAATGCAGTGCCTGTGCACGTGTGTGAGCGCACCTCTGTTCCAGCAGGGGGCACATTCTTATTCGTGGAGACTCTAGAAATACAGCCCCCAATGATCATATTTACCACCTATCCCAATACTAGGTGGTTTGTCTATAAACAAGTGGGGAGATTTGTATGTTTTTGGTTTACTATAAATCCCTGTTTTTAATTTCAAAAGTTGCAACAAAAAGACCTGACGCTGTGTCCTTAGAGGTAGTTTTATAAGCCAAAGTTAGGAGTGGGTATAAAAAAGATAGATGGATAGATAGATATTTGTGTGTATTTGAGGCCTCTGACGCTGACATCTGACATAACTATATTTCTGTCCGCAGTGATTTTCGGCTGTGGTTCTGAACGTCACTCTTACTTTCCTCCCAGAATGACTTTTCAGATGAGTGAAATCACAGCTGTGGAATTACTGGCGTCTCAACGGGGTTAAATTGTGTTCGGAAACTCTCGCCCATGTGAAATGGAGACTGCGGGGGCGGATTTATCATGAGGGGAATTTGTGTTCGTGTTGCTGTAATTTGTGCTAATTGATGAAACCTTCTATGTAGTGTTTTTGTAAGTTTGATACTCTTTATACCCAGTCCTGAGACGTAGCGCTACTTCCTATACAGTCTCCTCACTGGGTTGAGATTGCAACTTTTTGAAAAGTCACGTTTGTCTTGGACAACATCCGCTAGTCAGGCGAGCCACGACCACAGGTCAGAAGTGACGACGGAGACTGCTGAAAATCGGTGGAGAAAAAAGTCCTGCGAGGGGGACTTATTTTGTTTGCTGCTTTCAATTTAGAATTACCAGACCCCATTATAGTCACTGGTCTCTGTGTGTAAGGCCGCTGTTGTAGCAGTCCAGCTCTCCATTGTTTGGGCCGGACTATGTGGGCGAAGTGTTAGAAACATTTGTCGACCTGTCCTAAGAATAAGTGATCAGTATCATTTGGTGGCGGACCAACACTCTGCACCCCCCATCTAACAGCTGATTCAAAATGGAGCAGGAAGCCGAAAGCTCCGTTTTCTGTGTAATGGCTAAACTGGTGTACTACAGCTCAGCTCTCATTGAAATGAATGGGAACAGATGTGTAGTACCCTGGTGTGACCATTACAAAGGGCAGAGCTTTCTGCTTCCTGCTCTGTTCTCTGTATCAGCTGCTGAGAACAGCTGCTTGGATGGGGTGTAAGATCTTCGAAGACATGATATTGATTATCTATCCTTTGCAACTATGTAAAATCCTTACTGGCTATTGCTCTCCTCCTTTCTACGTCATATAGTGTACACCTGCAGTTCAGATGTCCCCATGCCTATGCTTCTTTCTCTGACCTCTGTACTCCATGATGATGCAAGTCCTGTTGGATTCCTAGAAGCTACTATGTCCACTGCAAATATTGTATAGTATAGCAACCTTATCCTGTATCTAAAGAGAAGTGTCCAGTTTTGTGCAGAGACTCTACAGTAGATATGGAAGCTCTTCAGGGGTCTCAGAGAGGAGCCGGGTTTTTTTCTCTGATCGGACACACCTATATGGTATTTCTTAGTCTTTTGTGGATGAGCCTTTTTTTAAGGTAGACCGTGATTTCCATGCACATTCTCCAAGACGCTACTGACTATGCAACCGGAAGTGTTGTCATACTGAAAACTGAAGCCAGATGGGCTCCAGGACTGTAATTTCAATCAGTTGTTTTCACATAAGAGTAATGTTGAGGGGGGGGGGGAATCTTTGCAACTTGCTGTTGCTTTTATTTTATGCATTTGTTATATTATTCTTCCCTAGATTTGTTCTTTGTTTTTGTGTGCTTATTTACTCATTTTTCACAGCTGTTCTCGCCCATGGTCATGTGAATGTAGGTTTAAATTTTACATGGCAGTGTTCAGATTGGGAAACTGTTGATCTCTCTGCTGGATTTATAGGCCTGAATGTATTTCAGCTGAACTCTGCCCTGATCTTGGTTTTTCTGATTTTCTCCTTTTTGTTTTTAGAACTGTTTTGCTTGTTTGTCCTTTTTGTCTCTTCCTTGTTATGTATAGCACTGAACTCTTTCGTTCTGAACCTTTTGATGGTATTTCGTGTTTGCTCTATGAACCCCTTACTTTTTTTGAAGTATGCTTGCATGTATTTTGGGCTCGTGAGCTGTGTGGGTACAGTTTACACATAATTTTTGACTTGAGTGAAGGCTGAGTGCAAGATTGAATAAATGGGTTAAGGTGACCCCTGACGGCTACACCCATGTCACATTCTAGGATGGTCCTACTGGTGTAATAACTAGCCCCCTAAATTGTTTCAAATCAAATGCTTTTGGTACTGCTATGCATGTCTTAAATGCAATAAACCACCTTAAATATTTCAATATAAGTCCACCACACTCTTATGCCAACCTTTTTGACACTAGTTACCCTTTGAATAACACACAAATTTCCAGATGCATTCTTGTAGTCCTAATTCAAATTGCAGGTTTGATCACCTTGGTCTAGATGATATCCAGAAGATTAAATAATAAATTTCCTTACTTTCCAGGCTGCTGGAGATAGACAGCAAGTCTCTGCGGTCAGTCAATGGGTCAAGAAGAAATAGCGGGTCCTCATTGGTATCGAGCTCCTCAGCATCCAGTAACCTCAGCCACCATCAGGAAGAAGATGCTTGGCTACTGTGGGGCAGGATTATTAATGAGTGGGAGGAGGTGTACAAGAAGAAGGAGAAGCAAATTAAGGTAATGGTCATCATCATAGCAAATAGGCCATTGTTAATAGTGAAACTTTTTGTTGTGTGTCGTATCTCTAGAACAGTGTTTCCTAACCTTCTCAGGCTCCGGGCATGCCTGGAAATATGTATTTTCCTTGGGGCAACCCCCTCCAAATTTTATCAAAAGGCAAAAAATGACACTTTTGACAGTGGCTCCCTCGTAGTCATTGTGACAAATAGATAAAATAAGTAACACTTAACTTTAATCGTTTCCCTGCTGCCCTTGTCTGCACCCTCAATGCATCACTAGTGGATGCCTGAGTGGTAGAGCAGGAAGCTAAAGGCTTCCTGCTTCACCGTTTTATTCAGCTACTATAGTTGAGAGAGAACATGTTTCCGTTTCCACTCCAGATTGTTGCGGAACCCTTGGCAGGCCTCTGCGGCGCCTTGGTTGGGAATAACTTCTCTAGAATGTGCCTTCGAATAAGAAGAAAATACTTACACTTTCAGTGACTGTTGGACAAATACTCAATCAGCCAACAGCTATGCTTGACTTTAATTCATGCACATTCGCACTCAGTGAGCTGAGCATTCATATATCCTCAATTGAGATAAGAGTAAGCCGCTGTCATTTGCATTTTGTCTTTGATAAACATAAATATCATTCCATTTCACTATGTATCCTTATACAATATGGCATTATATATTGTATCCAGCACAGATTCCAGTATATAGTATTTACGATACTACAGTAATAGTACTTTAATATGGTTTGGGGTTGTTTTTTTTTGGTTGCAGGAACTTGTCAGAAAAGGCATCCCCCACCACTTTCGTGCAATCGCGTGGCAACTCTTATGCAATGCTCAAAATATGGCAATCAAAGAGCAGTATTGTGATCTCCTGAAAATGACCTCACCGTGCGAAAAACTCATCAGGAGGGACATTGCCAGAACGTACCCGGAGCATGATTTCTTTAAGGAGAAGGATAGTCTGGGGCAAGAAGTTCTATTCAATGTTATGAAGGTTCGTGTTGGATGTGTTTTATGTATCTGCTGTCTGCACTATAGGCAATAAAGAATTTGTATATTCTCAGACAGTGACCAAAAACAGTCAAATTGTTTCTTTACACCAATGGCGGCAAGCTATGCATCCGGTACAGAAACAACTAGAGGCAACAAGAAAATTAGAAAATGCAGAAAAAAATTAAATCCCAGCAGTTTTGCCATTCGTTTTGGACTCATGTCTTACAGTTAAAATGTATAAAATATTGTGTTTCTAGAAGGCCTTATTCAGACCTCTGTCAACTAAACCCACTGCACCCCTTCAGGTTACTCCCCTGCTGTGTAGATATAAATAGATAGATGGAACAAAGATGTATATGTCTGTCTGTCTGTCTAACTTTTTTTCTTTTTTGCAGGCATATTCTTTAGTGGATCGTGAAGTTGGCTACTGCCAGGGCAGCGCGTTCATTGTGGGGCTCCTCCTTATGCAGGTAAGCCCATTATTGTAATGATGAATTCTATTTTCCTAGGGCTCCATTATTTACAGTTCTGAGAATACAATAAAATATTTTTTTTTTTTTTTTTATTAACCCCCCCCGGCAATGATGGTCCCTTCCATCAGGCCCTATTAATTTCAGTGGAATTGTGTTGCAGCCCCTTGCACGTCATCACCTGTTGCTCCCTTGTGCAAGGAGAGACTGTGTAATGCAACATTCACCCGACAAAATTTAGAGCGAAATATGAGGTGGCCTTTCACTTTGGATTCCTCTCCAGATTCTGACCTTGTGTAATCCACCAGAGCTTTAGCTTTCCTTCACCGGTTTGCTCGCTCAATATCCTTAGAAACAATGGGGTTCATCATCCTGAGCCTGGCGCTGTGCGGGTTCTATGGCTCAAACAAATACAGAATCTGCAACAAGATTGAGCAGGATTTTTGCTTTTTTTTTTTTTCCCAACGTCCCATTGAGGATGATTCTGGCCAAAATCTGTAGCTGGTTTTTCAGTTAGAATTGACCTCAGTCTGTTCCAAATGACCTTTGACCCATCTTCACTACCTTATTGAAATTTCGCCTGGAACATGGATTGATCTACTCCTGTTTTGTTTAGTGATCTTTTCATTATCTCTTGTTTTGTCTTGTTCCTTCTAGATGCCAGAAGAAGAAGCGTTTTGTGTGTTTGTGAAGTTAATGCAAGACTATCGCCTCCGGGAACTCTTCAAACCTAGCATGGCAGAGCTGGGCCTGTGCATGTATCAGTTTGAGTGCATGATTCAGGTGAGAGTCAGTCATGACATCACGTACATTCCAGCTCTATTATTAGGGCAGGAAGTCACCGGGTGCATCGCTCTGCTGGAATCTGCTCGGAGTTTAATTCCTTTACACCTCCAGTACATGAGATGACTATATATAATCACTGCCATTATTACATTCTCTCTATGCCACTTAACACTGTTCTGAGTTTCGTTCCAAACTTCTATAAACAGTTCTTTAGTCTAATATGTTGTTTGGCTGGTACCTCTTCAGTGTTTACGTTGCTGTATCGATGGAATTGCAGCTTTAGGCCTTGCTCACACGGAGCATAAGGGTGGACAATTGCGGCTTCCCCGTCCGGCATAGGCTCAAATGAATGGGCCGACTCTGAAGTATCCTGCCGTGAGGCTCAACGAGCCGCGGTATCCACCTGAAGAAAGGGCAGCTCGCTTCTTTTTTCTGCTAGCGGCATGTTGCCCTAGCAGTCTCCATAGACCACCATTGTGGATTCCGTGCCATAATCCGCCCCCTCTGTGCCCGTGTGAAATAGCCCTTATCTTTTTTTTTTTTTATTATGTGAATAGGTCCGAGCTGTAGTACCACTCACCACCACTATTAAGTGTATGGCATGGATGTAGATTGAAAGTGGCTGCGGTGCTCACACAAGTGCCAGGGCTGTAACGTAAGTGGGTATAAAGGATGCAGATGCCCGGGACCCTTAGTGAGCCCATAAGACGTCTCTTCCCAATATGAGGAGACCAGTACTATTAAATAATAATTATAGTTTGGAGGTTGGTGCAGCTTTTGCATTGGGACCTATGAGCCTCATGTTACGCCTCTGATACCTTAGCCCTATTAGATGACCGCCAGGGGAGCTGTGATCTGATATATGTCCAAAAGCTGGCCATACACATTTGTGTTGGTCAAAACGGTTGACAATTTGCGATGAAAATGCTGTGAACGTTTAGCAGAGTAGACTGCTGATTCTGGAAAACACGTTGAGGCTGTTTCCCCATGTAGGCAAAAAAATTAAGCATTTTTTCAAGTGCACATATGGCGTAGCAAAAAAAAAAAAAAGCTGCGTTTTACAGTACTTACAAAGTTAATGGGATTCTGGCTAATCCTAGCCATACATTGCAGAAAAATTCTGGCTAAAAGCTGCGTTTTCAAAATTGTCCCTGTTTTTGAAAACCCCAGCATGTCCTTTATACCTGCTGAAACGCTGGTATAAGGGCAGAGAGTCTGCAGGGGAGGTCTCTGTGAAGACTCAATGGAAAACGCTGTGGGAAAAACCGTAATCCGTTTCCACTGCAGTTTTTCCTGCAAAATTTCTCTTTTGTGTTTTGCTACGTACTTGGCTTTAAATTTTTTTGCTCTTTTTGGACACTTCTCGTTTGATAGTTGCTTTGATTTGGCGGGGGTTATATGAGCCTAGTTATGGGTCAACTACTGCAAACGTATTGGGTCCAAGTACACAGAGTGGGAATGGCGCAGTCTCCTGGGGATCCCTAAGGACATATGTATACAAAATATATACATTGTCATCTAGAAAGAATATTCACAATGCAGCCTCCTCTCATGGTTTATGTATTCTTATATTTTATTTTTCATAATAAATCCACTGAAAAAATGGATTCCGCATGTGAACATACCGCGTGGCATGACGATGCAGTGCAGCAGCATTCTGCTCCGGATTAGGCCCCAATGAATGGGCCTAATCAGGAGGGAGCCTCGCCCGTGGACCTGGGGTTCCTGATTTGGGTGCAAACCTTCACGTGCAAATACTTGTGATGGTGGCTTTTACATTAGGACCACTTATTAGCTGTCGTGTTTCATATCCATTTTATTCTATATTAATAGATTCCATTCTCCTTTTCTTACAGGAACACCTGCCAGAGCTATTTGTGCACTTTCAAGCCCAGAGTTTCCATACCTCTATGTATGCGTCTTCCTGGTTTTTGACAATTTTTCTTACAAGTTTCCCACTACCAGTCGCTACAAGAATTTTTGATGTATTTATGTCTGAGGTGAGAAACCACAAAGTAGAAAATTACAAAGAACCTCTACTCTTTCGGCCGTCGTTGTCACCCACACCATGGGGATCTATTGATGTAGAATTACATTATAAGGGAAGAATTTTATGTGGTTTCATGCCAAATATTAATGGTATACTTTGTATGCAGCGCCAGGATTCAGAAGGGTATAGATGACGACAAAGACTGATTTTCAGTGTAGTGAAGTCTTATTACAAAAACCATCAGCCCTATGCGTGAATCAGGGCAGAGAGTTGATGCGAACAGTGGCTCTAGCTCTGGGAAAGAAAGCCCCCCGGGGGTATCAGACTGGACCTACCGTATGTCCCCAATTTACCTGTTGATAATGTATTACTGCAGGGGTAAGATACCTAGGACTTCTAAGTTCGGGAGAACAAGTGTACATATTGGGAAGTGTCGGGTCACAACAGCTGGAGTGACTATGGGTGCTGATCCCTGTTTTACAGAGTATCTCTCTATTGTAGCCAATAGAGGGGGGTACCGTAGAAGGGGCCACTTATTGCACCCCGATGTACATCAGTTTCCCCATAATATGCTTTGACTAGTGTATGTTTGTTTTCTATTAACGCTTATTGCTGATCCTTCTTTCATTCCCAGGGGTTGGAGGTTGTATTTCGGGTGGGCCTTGCTGTTCTCCAAATGAACCAGGCAGAACTGATGCAGCTGGATATGGAAGGGATGTTACAGGTAACTCTTATGGACATTATCTTTTGCCGTAACTTCAATGAAATGACCTGAAAATACAGTAAAGATGTCTATATAGGCCGTTTGCATAAATTACAATATACTGATCTAGCAAAGTTAAACTTATCATGGTTGTATTCTTATTAGAGTGAGTTCACACCACTTTTTTAAGCTATTTTGAGGGGTTTTTTTTCTGCTTCAAACAGCCTCAATTATGCCATTGATTTCAAGCACCTTACCATGCCCTGCCCCTTACCAGAGACAGTTAAGGGTAAGTTCATACAGAGATTTTTGGAGGCCACCTCAGGTTCCGGACCAAAAAACGGGTAGCCGCGACTGAAAGCCGGTGCACTGCAGATTCAAAATAAAATTATTTTTAATTATACAATTATCAATCTTGTTTAATTAGAGTTTTATTTAAATTAATATTTACTCACTATGGATTCCATCACTTGCTTATTTTTTAAACTTTGCTACATCTGTAATTGTAATTTTATTTACGGTCAGATCTAATTGGTACTAGTCACTAGCCGTGTCCACCCCAACCCTAGGGATCGGTCAATATGAGATATGTACATGTGTCTTTAGTTGGATCTCTGTTAATCTCTGCATGGGCGTAACTGGATTATATTTTCTGTTGCAGCACTTTCAGAAGGTCATTCCACATCAGTTTGACGGCGCCCCCGAGAGGCTTATACAAGTTGCTTATCAAGTGAAATACAATTCAAAAAAGATGAAGAAGTAGGTGATAAAATGGCGACGGTTAAAGGGGGCTGTTTGCACCTCTGGATATGGCGGATAGATTGCTATAGGTCACTGGTTTTGGCATGCTTGGTGGCTCTCCAATTCACCCACCGGTGCAGGAAACTGAAGCTGGCCCAATTCTATTAAATGGAGCTGTTCTGTTCCCATCATGCATTGACAAGACCCCAACTAACAAAGTGATGGCTGGCATATCCCAGCATTATTCTATCGCTCTGAGACGGGGTGATCCTTTTAGGAATAGTATACAGTTGATATACATGATGGCACCGGAGTCGATTCTGTAGCTTTCCAGCTCTTCACCTTCTCTATAAGACTACACTTACCCATAATAATTACTTTTGCTGTGTGGCCTGTAATGATAGTGGTTACAGGTCAGTGTTGGGTGACTGCAATGTTTGTCTTTTTAATCGTATAATTGATAGTATTGTGACCTGTCTTATGTAGTTTAGCTTGTTTTGTACCATCTCATGTGAGCAAGCAAAAACTGCTTAGGTTCTATTCACACCTGCCTGCAATTTCCATTTATCAACAGATACCATGCTCATTGCAGTTTTTTATGTCTTTTAGGTTAGAAAAAGAATACACTACGATAAAAACCAAGGAGATGGAAGAACAAGTTGAAATCAAGGTATGATATTGGATGCTCAAATATGGCTTAAAAATGTTCATACAGTTAACAAAGGAAAAGTCTGCCCTGACCCGTCCAGAACTTTTAGCTCTATTCATATTACAATTTATATTTGTTTTATTTTTTAATTTTTGTAATGTGTGGTTTGTTTCCAGGCTCCCCTATATAATGCGTGTATAGTGTAAAACAAAAAAGTACAATAAATATGAATTCAATGAGTGGCAGATTGACACAGAGGGAAGAGATGATCTAGTAGGTAGATGTGGACACTGCTCATATAATAGTGGGTTATTGGAGGTTGTAGACTATCCAAAAAAGGTATGTTACTTAGGTTGCTTTTTAGGGTTTCAGGTGATGTTCACATGTACGCTGGGTGTCCACCTTTTGCAAATTGTCAATAAAACTGACAAACGGGTACACAATATACCTTAGTCTGTCCTTTGATGGATCTGTCAACAGGTATCCATCAAAGAAGATTCCTTTTGTGTCCATATTGTTGGATCCATTAACCCTCTTTCATTCTAACCATGGATGTGTTTTAAACCTTAGGTTTGTCTTCTATGTTGACAAGTTAGTGTATCTGTCAGATGTATCCCTAGAGCTCATTTTAGTATATGTTGATGCACATGTATATTCTTTTATTCTGGTATGTATATGCTCTGACAGTGGATGGTTTATTGGCCTGACGAAGACGCCAGACCAGTGTTGAAACGCCTTGCCTTTGTAATACCTGGCATTGGAACCAATAAAGCTATTTTCACAGAGCTTTTCTTTTCACCCGTGTTTTTTTTTTTTTTTTTTTTTTTTACCATTTTGTTTCACGTATTCTCACCACCCTTTGGGTTGGTGTCCGGGTTCAGCTGCAACTGAGGACTCAACAGTACATATACCAGGGCGCCGGTCTTATTATTTAATTCTTATTTCTTTCTTTTTTTTATATATAGAAACACATTGTTTTCTAGGCAGAGACATACCATAAAATATCCACTGCTTGGTATACAAGTTTTCATTTGCAATGGGAGTCAGTGTATCCTTGGTATTCCTTGTATATATCTGGTGTTACTCCTGAAGTATACATCTGATGGAAGGTTTAGAGTTAATATTACAGCTATTACAAAGATGGCCTGTGTCCTGTGTATTACTTTTGTAGGGCATCAACAATAGAGAATTTGCTTTGTGCAATTCGAAGAGTCTCTGCTTATTGTAAAGGGGATATTGTCACTCCATATAGGTGTGTGGAGTCTTATTAAGCCATGAGCGCACCACTGCAAAGGAACATGGGAAGAATATGCAAATCTGACTTCCATGATGTAACTAGGATGCCAGTGCCTCAAGTATGCACACCAATAGAGGGCGCTGATTGAGAATGTGCAAGTCATTATTGTAAATTCAGTTCAGGGAATATCATATATTTGTGGATCCAAGCAAAATAACGCATACCCATTGTTAGAAGACAATATTTCTCCTAATGCAGATAGATGTGTATGGGACGTAGCGCAGCCAGAAATTCTCTCTGTTGCTTGCTTTTAAATCCATGCTTGCTTGGCGTGATGTAAGAACCCCATTCCCTTCTTCTTATCATGCTGTTTCACTGAAAACAGAATCTGGAGGCAGGGAAAGGGAAAGTCCAAATGTCTTTACAGGTACATCTCATTCCAATTCACTGTATTGATAGGTATTTGTTGTTAGTAAGTAACACATTCTTCTGCAGCTTGAACTTTATTCTGTAATTTTGGTTCTTTCTTTCAGAGGTTGCGCACTGAGAACAGGCTACTGAAGCAGCGCATTGAAACCTTGGAGAAAGTAAGTCCTTTTTCTTTTCTTTTTTTTTTAATTCATAATTTTGACCTTTTTATATTTGTAGAATTACATTTTTAAAATCTTTTGATATTTGCAGCAAAGTCTGTTTGTACATATAGTGTTAAAGTGAGACGTTGTTCTGTTTAATAAGTTCACATTCCAGGGTCTCTCTCACCCTCAAATGCATATATGGCCAGGGACCTGTCCAGTGTATACTCATGGATGCCCAAGTTACTTGTGCTGCTTGTTGTTAGGCTTTGCAGCAGCAGTTTCCAAAATTATGCTCCGCTCTCTGAAAGAAGCTCTTGGCAAAAGTAGCATCAAATTGACTTTATGCCCTGCTATCCCCATGTATAAGGCTGTTAATACACCGAGATTTTTACTGTTTCTCTTTGCGTTTGGTTCTTTTTAGTACCTTCCTCTTGGTTCCTGATCCAGAGTGCTCAGTGTGAACAGTGTTATGAGCATGCAGTAGATAAGTCAGTCTGGTGCAGGACCACTATGATTAGAAATGGGCAGCACGGTGGCTCAGTGGTTAGCACTGCAGCCTTGCAGCACTGGAGTCCCGGGTTTGAATCCTGCCAAGGACAACATCTGCAAGGAGTTTGTATTTTCTTCCCGTGTTTGCGTGGGTTTCCTCCGGGTACTCCGGTTTCCTTCCACACAACTAAGACATACTGATAGAATTTAGATTGTGAGCCCTATATGGGACAGTGACCCATGTCTGTAAAGCGCTGCGGAATATGATGGCGCTATATAAGTAAGCATAATTAATAATGATTATAAATCCTGACCGGACTCCTAGGAGTGACAGTAAGAGTCCTGATATCCCTGCCCACACAGTGACTGACCGCTCTCCCTGTATCTGTGTGCACAGAAGGCTGTCAATCATGATGTGGGCAGGGTCATCAGGGCTATACTCCATTCCTAATCATGGTGGTCCTGTACCAGACCTACTCGTCTCCTGCATGCTTGTAACACTGCTCACACTGAGCACTCTGGATCAGAAACCAAGAGGAAGGCACTAAAAAGAAGCAGAGAGATGCAGGATTTACTCTATTTATTGCTGCTTCAAATCATATACTACACCTATATATCACACAGCTCCTTTCTCTTCCTTGATCATATACTGCACCAAATATAGGTGGATATCACCGTTTCACTTTAAGAGCATTGTGTATACCATAGAGGGCGCCGCATTTATGGTTCTGGTGATTACCTGGGCACTTGATATGTCACAGAGCTGCTGCATCTAACCTCTGCTATTTTATTAGGCCTTTTTTTGGAGACACACCTTAATATAGCCCTTTATCGAGTGTAGTTTATCTATTCTAATACTGATAAGAAAATGAGTATATTTTATTACTCTATTCTATGTTATATCTTAATATCTATATTTAATATATTATATTTTTAGTTCTGAAACAAAGGACTTGAGATCTCCTCTGTATAGTAACACTCAGTAGTAGACCTTTGTTCAATAAATAGCTTTTATTTAATTTTTCCTCCTAATTTAGGATTAGTTTTATATTTATAGTATATTTCTCACTCCCTGTGATGCATATACATGCTCAGAAGTGGCCAGTAAGACCTTATCAGGATGGTTATTAGTTTATTCTAAAATACGTGTCATGGTGGGCAGCCGTATTTATAATGTTTAATTGTTTTCCCTGCATTAATATCTATTCCATAAGATTATTATTAACCACTACAAGATACAGTTTGTTCTAAATGAAGCAGTAGAAGCGACACCAAACATTTACGGTATTTGGCGACCACATTGGAAATTGGTATATATAACAGCTTGACTTCTACTATGCATTCATATGTATACCGGTATAGCTAAAACCCCTTACCATTGGTGAGAAGGAGTGAATTTTTGCAGCCGAGTACCAACTTTTTGGACAATTTCTAGATCATATTAAAAATCAAAGCTTGCCAATACTGAACATCACGAAAGAAATATGGATGTATAAGATGAGATACAATACAAGGCAATGCAGATAAGCACACACAGTTTTTAAAGGGTTAAAAATCTTAAAACTTGTGCTGATTGCGTATAATGTGACTGTACTGCAGGGCATTATGTATATATGTGATCTCTTCAGGAAGCTGTATATAATCCATGCTCTTTATATCACTCCGCACATGTCATTATGAATGATCTCGCTCTTCTATCGGTGGAATCTTTTTGCTTTTGCACGACATTCTATGCACTTGCAGGAACAATTTTACCTCCTTTGAAAATTCTAGAAACTATCATTGCACTGATCATGGTCATGTGAGATTAATGGATTCTGGCTGATTGTTCATGACGGGCTGTAATGATGGTTCTCATAACTTCCTCCTCCTCAGTCTGACGCTTGTTTGGTCACTGCTATTCTTCCATTCCTTCATGGGCACTGACTGAGTATGCATGTGTTCCCAGTGGGGAGAGGGGGAATAAACCACTGGCAGACATCCCTGGCTTTATCTCCCATGAGAATAAAGGATCAGGCATGTTGAAATCAACATGCTGGATTTTCTGGACACCTCCACACAGCACTGACTAGAGGGTTCCCTCTGGCCCCTCAGGCAGCATTTTTGTGGCCCCTCCAACATACCTGATTCCATTGTTTCCTGTTGGAGACCACCCAAAATCATCAGGACTGGTTGACATCAACGTTCGGTATTCCTTTTGAGAAGTCCACTTGGGAATCCCCTGAACGGAATAACAAATGCATTAAAAAGCGATGAGCAATGAAAGCACACGGACCCCACAGACTATATTGGGGTCCGTGTGTTTTCCGTGTGACGTTCGCACGAGTCATGCGGAGAGGAAAGTTGTTCTTGTTCTCAAAAGGAATACCGAACGCAGATGTGAACCAGGCCTAACTCACAGGGCTATTACTTGCCATAGAAAAGATGACCTCACTGAGGTGTGTTTTTTTTTTTTTTTTTTTTTAATATATTTTCAGCTGGAACTTCTGCAGCCATCCTATTCCTCTGAATTGGGCTTGCAGAAATCCACATTTCTGTTACAACATCAATGGAAGTGATTTTTATTTGCAGAATATGCTTATCCATCCTGGAAATTCTGCCATATCCGTAAACCTAAGGCTGGATTCACACACCTATATGTCTATATTGTATGGACTGAATTACAGCAAAAGATCCCAATCCAGATATGGTCTAATGACCTGAATTTCCAGCATTATAGATCCCTTTGGTTTGGTATGGAACAAAGTCCTCAGTATAAATTCGGAAGCGTATGTTGGTACTATAGTGACATCTATAGGTGCCATATTATGGCCCATCTTGGAGGTTACATCGTGCCATAATATAGTAGCTAGAGATGAGCGAGTAGTATTCGATCGAATACTAGGTATTGCGTGTAAGTGGCCGAACACCAAGGGGTTAAATGCATTGAATATTCGATGCGCTTAACGCTTTGATGTTCAGCCGCTTACACGCATTCCTATGGTGGCAAGGTATTCGATCAAATACAACTCGCTCATCTCTAATAGTAGTCTGTATGAGCTCTTGCTTAGACTTTGGAGGATGGAGTGTTACAGAACTGTCTGAATTTACTTTTTTTTGCCCAGAATTCTCCTTGTTAGTACATTTCAGAGAAGGTAGTATTTCCTGCTCACTCTACACATGATTTTTTTTCCTTAAGTATTTTCTGATTACTTTTTATTTTTCATCTCTTTTTCTGAAATCCCTTTCTGAATTTTTCCTTTCCATAGGAAAGTGCATCCTTGGCAGATAGATTGATCCAGGTATAGTCATTACATTTGTCCTCCTCAATAACAACCAATCCCAGTTAATATAGTTTTGTGATATCTGTCCTGTTATTTCCTGGGGTATGATGCATGCAGTATTATTACATGCATCTATGCGGATACCGTGCCCCTAACATCTGTAAGAGTCCCAGGACTGTCTTTGTTTTAATTACTAAATCATGGTGAACTGCACGCTGCCTAATCCGGTGTGTCTAACCCATCTTTAATTCAAAAAATAATAATTTATGGCCCCCCAGAATTAACCTATTTCTTAATGAATCCAACCAAACTAACTGCATTGCATGATCCAAGCTCGATCATTTTGCATGATTCTAACCCTAATGGGAATGTCGGATATCATCGTCATTATGCTTGCTCCATTTTCGCTTATGTAAACCACATTTAATAATGCAGTCCAGAATGTATAGTGCACTTGAGACGGGAAGGTGGAGCTGAACTTTCCTGTATAAGTTCTTGAGGCAGCCATTTTGTGAGAAGAACCAAGATCTGCGAAAAAAAAAAAAAAAAAAAAAGGATAATTTTATTGGATTCGTGGGTCAGGTTTATGAATTCTGTCTAAGGGAGCATTCACACGGAGTAACGCCGGGCGTGTATTACAGCCGTACACGCCGGCGCTACGGCAGGCTGCCGAACACTTCCCATTCACTTCAGTGAATGGGAAGTGTTCGGCAGCCTGCTGTAGCGCCGGCGTGTACGGCTGTAATACACGCCTGGCATTACTCCGTGTGAATGCTCCCTTAACTAATAACTCTTTGTTGCCCAACGAACCACAACATGACTTTCATTATACGAGAATACCATGGGGCTCAACTGTTAAAGGGGTTGTCCAGAAATTGAAGAATTCAAAGAAGGTTGGGGAAGGTATAAAATAAAAAAATAAAAAATTTCATACTCTGCTGTCCCTTATACTGGCGGAGATATGGCACTTGCCTGAACAGAGTGATGGTGGACATTGGGGCTAGTTCACACAGGAGCGTAAAGGCAGATTTTGGCACAGAGAGTGACGCGGGGAGCCTACACCGGATTTCTGGTGTTTTTTCTGCCTCCAACACCACCTTCATGAAAGCGAACATGGCACGGGAATTGCGCTACATTTATGCCTATGAAGTATTGAATATACTTCACAAATATCACTGTTGGCATTTTTATAGCTTATTTTTTAAAGTAATTTTCTAAAATTATGCAAATTACACAAACTGTCAACTTTGCCTTTAGTAAAGCCTGGCAATAATAACTATGGCTGTCTTTATCACAGCTGTCGGTCTGTAAAGGGGTCCTGAATGTCAAATTTGCATGGTTGGGCTATTATATGGGCCCAGTGGATAGGTCACTGTATAAACCAAGCTGACAACCCTTGTGCATCTGCCAAGTGGTCGCCCAGGACTAGAAAATAATAAGAAATAACCCATTTTATAGACAGATATCCATGACCGTCGTCCGTGACTAATATAGTATCTTGAAGAGACGTGACAAGGGGTTGTCCAATAAAAGAAATCTTTGGAAAATGAAGTTGACTTCTGTGTTTTACATAGATGTGTCTGAACCTTTCTCTGCAAAGGCCTGCGCCTAAGGGGCTGTTGTTTTTAGTGAGACTCTTTAGTCGAATCCCCTCATATTGGTGACGTTATAAACATTGATTCCTCTGACAAAATGGCTGCCTCTCTTAAGCGACGTTTACACTTTATTTTTTGCTATTGAGCAATTGCACATACAACCAAACTCTCAAGGCTCTTATAATACATCTGGATTGCTCAAAAACCTTAAAATTATGTCCAAAGGGACAAGTGACAAGGGCCCAGGAGGCAGAGGAAAACTACCTCATAAAACGGGAGCTGGCCACCATGAAACAGCAGAATGATGAATCCAGCAGTAAGCTGGAGCAGGCCCACCATACCATCAGCGAGCTGCGGCAACAACAGCAATTGGTAAGGAGCCCGGCTGCACTTTATCTGACCTGTGCTTGACTCTGCTTTCCTCTCTCCGCAGACCTCACAGATGATTTAGTCTCTCATGGTGTTTGGCAATCATTTTGTTCTTCTCTTAGTCACTGACCAGCTTGTAGCTACTTGACTCGCCTCTCATTGTCGGAAAAGCCAATATACCTGTATTAGCCTCCGGTGCCAAAAGTTTGCACCGTGAATCCAGTTCAGGTTGGGTGAACGTCCACCAGTTAGGTCATTAACCCTTTGAGTATATTTACCACCTTGGAGGGTAATGACCGAAAAATCTGCAAGTGTTGTTTTGTTGTCATTGGCACAAAGCTATTGCATACGGCATGGCTAGTGCGTTATATTACCTTTTAATATACCATTTAAAATTCTTATGAAGATTCAAGTATATATGAACACCGTTTTAGGTTTCAAGTTGGGTACGGGATGGCACCCTCAGAGGACCCGCCTGTGGCACAAACACAATAACAATGGCTAACTTTTGCCCTGGCTTTCAACCTTTGTATTGCAAAGGTTAAAAACCACAGGCGGACACGAGGCTGCGTGTTCAGTACGAGCCAGAGCAAGACCCTTTTCACTGCGGGTTTGTCTCTGTAATACTGTGTGGATGGCATTTCTTTAAATCCCACCCACAACGCTGCTACCGTACGTCACCACGAGTTAACCACTGGCGGTTTCACAGAGGTTCACCCGCTGCACAGCCGTCCTTAAAGGGGATGTTCTATGACTAAATACTGTACGGAATATGGTGGGGACTTTTATAAACCTTTTTTGTGCTGCATTCTAGTACATGGGCAACATAAAGGGAATCATTTCAATTTGCGCAAGATTTATTATGCAGTTACACTATGTGTAACTATATCTCAGAATAAAGTAGTACATGGCTAAAAAGGGTGCAGCGCTGCTCCTATTCATGTAATGGGAATGGTGCAGCAGCCCATTCTACCCCATAGCAGTGGTTCTGGTGAGCTATAGCGCTGCACTTGCATAAGGGGCGACCCCATGATTTGGGACTAGAAATCCCCATTAACCTCATGATAGCTGCGACCTCAGATCCTTGGTACTGTACACTGTACAACGGGAATGCAGCAGATTCTAATGTCTGCTGTATGGCCTAAATGTATGACTTTTTCTGCAGTGTGTGAATGGGATCTGGTAGCTTACTTCTGTTGCAGGTATTTTTACCACTCTGTAAAAAATACAACAAACTGCTCTGTGTGAGCTTGGCCTTACTGCCTCTTGGAAGATGCGTCAGTAACATAGTGTAGGAAAAGACCTGCTTGCTTGAGCAGATCTCAAAGGAGGGTAAATGAAATGGTTTGGGAGTCAGGTCTGTAGAAGCAATGTACTCTAATGATGATGTGTAATGTAAGACGGTCATCAATTATACATTTGTCAGGGTCAATTACATGGCGTACATTAGGAAGTGCGTGTAAAGCTCCCAGATGATTCCAGGATTAAATTACATTGTGTGCCCAGGTCCGGGCTGACGCACACGCAGATGACAAGTGCGCATTTCACATTGACTGCGATCATGATATTCATGCAGAATTTCATTGTAATATTTTGCATTTATTATGCATGATTGCTCTATTTTCTAGTTGGGTGTAACATGCTGAAGATTTCTGATTCTCTTTCATATTAGAGAGTCTATTTCCACCACAGTCCCTTCTTAACCCCTTATAGGCTGTTGTAGGGGCAGTTAGTGACGTAGAGAACAGATCTGTCTCGTGTCAGAGCATTCGTGCTACCGCAAATATAAAGTTTTAATCCGTATGCAAATAAACTGTTCATTGCAGCTATATGGCAAATTTAGTCGCATATACCGGTCATAACCATTGGTCAGTCTCATTTTGATTCCACGGTTTGTATGTAGACTACGATAGTTGTAATGTTTGTATGTCAGTTATTTCATGTAAGTGTTTTTTAGCTGTAAGTTATGTGATACCTGATATTTGTAGTCTGTCGTATTATATAGGATCATCTCCTGCTGCTTTATTTTTTTTCCAGCATCTTCACTTTCTATGTATATTGAACGACTACCTGCTTCATTCATGTTCATTACCAGTCAGTAACTCCTCTATCAGGTATATACATGGGTGATGATGATTCTGTTTCCACAGCATAAGTGTAATCCTCGATACTCCGAGGACTTTGTTCTGCAACTGGAGAAAGAGCTGGTTCAAGCAAGGCTAAAGGAGGCCGAATCCCACTGTGCAATGAAGGAAATGCAGGACAAGATACTGGAAATTGAGAAGGTAACAAACTTTTTTGGTTTTTTCCTTTTTTTTTTTTTTTTTCTTTAACGATAACTTTTGCTTTTTAGTTCTTTTTGGGAGCAACGTTTTGATTTATCTTTAATGCCTAAAGGTTTTGTTAAAACCAGATATAGATCTATAGGTTGCAACCCTGTAAAGGGAGTCTTCATTTTTACATCCATGAGCACTTGTTTGCATATTCTTTTGCCCTGAATTCTTAGAGCACCCATGATTTGTAAGACCCCTGCACACCATAAAATGGCCTGTTAAGGCTACTCCTTAAAGGGAGTCTGTCAGCAAGAAATAGTATGATAAAGTACACACACTACCTTGCTGGCCTTTGCATGCACTTTCAAAGGATGTGTTTTTTTGTGTCTGGCCAAGGCTCTGTTATTCTGCAAAAATTAAAAAATAAATAAATAAGCAAATTAAAAAATTGCCCAGCATAAATATAAAGCCCAGCCCTCTGTCCGGGCTCGGGCTTCAGTGAGACTTCTGCAACCGCAATGTGCACTTACTATACTTGCGCATGACATTACATTACACCCATAAGAGCCGCACCCGGGTATAGTTTGAAATCACTTGCATGTGCTTTACACTAACCAAAGTCTCCCTGACATCCGATCCTGGACTGCATAGGGATTGTTCTATAGCCAGTGGTATAGGACACTGTGGTGAGTGGTGCAAGCATTCACCCTGCCTCATGGTTCACTTTATTGATCTCCAGAGCAGTTCCCCTAGCTGGTCATGTAATCGGCCAATCTGCCAATTCACACACCAACTGGAAGTCCCTTTTTGTGTATAAGGCTATAGGCTCACAAACCATTTATGTGCCAGGTAAAATGACACAGAGTACACATAGGTCTGTGTGCTGCTTGTGCCTCTGTTGATTCATTGATTTGCTTCAGTGGTCCTGGGCTGCAAAACACAGGTATAGGATCTGTCCTGAGCTTTGCCCTGGGCTCTCAGCACCATACATGGGCCTCTGACACTGGAGTGTGTACGGGGCCATAGAATATAGTAGGCCTGTGTGAAACCTGCAAAACATAGCTCGCTAAAGTACATTGCATACATTCATCTTCATGGTCTATGAGAGTATGCATGTTACCCTATTACACTTGGTCACATGACCTGCGGGGGAACTATTTTGGCGCTCAATAAAGTAATGAATGGCAGGTGAGTGCTGCACCATTCACTACATATCCGTATGCCTTTGTGCCCCAGGGATAAAGCATAAAATATATCCCAGAGGGGGGGGGGGGGTCTTTAATATTCATTGTCACTCAACACAATCTTTGTTTTGTGGCCTACAAAAGGTTTGAGGTTTCTGCATCTGGTAATGATTCAGAAGACTGAGGTGATGTCACTAGTGATATTAGATGCTCCATCGCTGTGCAGTGACCGAGCTGGATGTCATTGCAAACCGATATATACATAGCATCAAAGACAACATCAAAGCCAACATCAGCTACACATGTAAAAGATAATAGGAATCTTCTAACTGTGCTTGTTGCCTTGATACAGAGAAATAATTCCTTACCAGACGAGAACAACATTGCGAGACTTCAAGAAGAACTTATTGCAGTGAAGATCAGAGAAGCGGAAGCCATCACTGCCATGAAGGAGCAGAGGCAGCAGATAAAAGATTTGGAGGAGCACTGGCAGGTAGGACAATGGCTGAAGTCGTGTGAAATAATCGGATGAAAATGCGTGCGACTGTGTCGGTTGTGGCCGAGTGCGTCATTGTACTGCTGAAAGTGTAATGTACTCAACTACAAGCGAAAACGAAAGCCATTAGTTCAGCAGTCCTTTAGTTTACACACTTCTTTTGATAATTCTTTAAAAAGATCCAGACCGAAATATTTGGTGTGAAACCCCCTGCAAGTATTATTTTTAATCACCACTAGGTGTCAGCGTAAGCATTGTTGACATGGAGAATATTCCAACATGAAAAAACAGACATTGGGGATTTATAATGGGGCGGGGGGTTAAACTCTGTTTTGTCCAAGTTAATGGTTTTTGTTGCCAAATTTATCAAATGTTGCACCATGGTTGAAAATTTTAGCTCAAATATTTCTGTCCTGAGATGTTAGTACACTTTGTACATCGCTTCCTTACTAGAGTGACATTCTGACAATTTTTGCAATTCTTTAAAGTCACATCTGAAGAGTTGGATGTCGGTTTGATGGGCTCACGGCACCCATTTTATTCCACCTATTATTAAAAATTGGCTTGTGCAGCGTCACAATTTTCTTGTCACAAGTGAGCGCAAAAAGTTGTCAAGTCCTGTTTTGAAACTTTTTGATGCCAGAATTTTGCCATGCAGGATTTGATATATCCCCCTCCCCCCCCCCCAAAAAAAAAAAAAAATAAAAAATAAAAAAATCAATAAATACACTTTTATAGTATTGACCTTTTCTTTGTGTTTTTGCGCTGTTTGAGTATCATCGCTCTACATTGCAGAGGCACTTAGCACGCACCACTGGTCGGTGGAAAGATCCGCCTAAGAAGAACACGGTGAATGAGCTGCAGGACGAGCTGATGAGCGTGCGTCTTAGAGAAGCCGAGAGGCAGGCAGACGTGCGAGAAATGAAGCAGCGGATGATGGAGCTGGACACCCAGGTTTGTGTTTACTTATGTGCAAACACATTGTTCTAAGGGTTAATAACGTGATCTGCCATGTTGAAAAACTTCTATCTGCAGTTGGTCAGAATTACACGATTGTGGCATGATTGGCCAATCATTGGCAACTTTTTGCAAGTCTTTAGGACAGGGGGAGGCTGCAGGGATCTGAGTGTTGGGCCTATTGAAATAGCTGATCAACAGAAGTTTTGGATGTTGAACCCCCACAGATCGCAATTTGTTGAGCTAATGGATAGGCCATCAGTATGTAAGTCATGGAGAACCCCTTTAAGGCAAAGGTCCCACATTGAGGAAACGCTAATTTTTTTTGTTGCAGATTTTGCTGCGTTTTTTTTTTAAAAAAACTAAACTCGAGTGGATTTAACAGAAAAGAAACGTCTTAGAGCTTCCTTTTTATATTTTCCATTCCTTTCCAAATCCACCCCTGACTTTGGCTCAAAAAAAGCCGCAAAATCTAAAACAAAAAAAAAGCTGCATTTCCACAACGAGGGTCCTTAGCCTAAAACACAGGGACAAGTATCAGGAGTTTCTAGTTCTGTAGTAATATTTCACTGACGGACATGTGCAATGGCTATTATGACTTGTTAGACATCCCCCACCACATCCTTCCTCTTGTCCCTGATTTATAACTTCTGTCCTTACTTGATCCTTAGCTTTGTCACTGACCGCTGTCATTGCTGCCGTTCTTCAGTAAGTTGCACAAAATCTTGTACATTGTGTAACAAGAAACTGTTAAATAGGTTAGTTCTGTGCAACTACAAATAGGAGCTTTGCAATAGCAGGTTTGTCAATTTTAGAAGACATAGGATGGTTTGTTATTTTCCTGGTATTGGGAAAAGTCTAATCCTTCCACATCTCCCTTTACCTAAAGGGGTAGCCAACAGTTATCGCCTAACCACAGGTTTGCTTTATAGTGATGGGACCTCTATTGATCCTGAGAATGAGGTATGGTAACCTACAGTTGAGTGGAGCGGTGGTAGTATATGCCGTTTCATTCGGGGCCTGATAAAATGGCCTGTAGGGCTTTTAATCTTCTGTATGTAGAAGTGTCAATCTAGTGTTTGGCCACTAGATGGCACTGTCCCACTTGGAATATACAGTATATTACCTACTGAAATGTTAAAGGGATTGTCCAGTTCCTGTTTTTGTTATTACTGGATACTGTTGTTACAGGGGATATAAACATAAACATCAGATTCTCTCCTCATCCTACGTCTCCATTACCAGCAGATCTGTTCATTGTATTCTTGTAATTGGCTGCAGTGGTCCTTTCCCACAAATGGCACGGGATGTATACAATGAACAGAGCTGCCAACATTGGTAACAGAGGCGCAGGGAGAGGCGTGGTTTCGCTTTTTGTGTTTATATCCCATGTAACAGCAGTCTTCAATAATAAAAATAACAACTGGACAACACCTTTTAATTCATCTTTATAGCAAATCTTCTGGCATCTTCACAGTGTACAAAGCTGGAACCCTACTGTGTTGTGGCCATGCTGATCTGTGGTAGCTCCGCTCCCATTCAAGTTACTGAGCGCTGACATGCAGTAGCACAGCACTGCCACTACACAATGTACGGTGCTGTCTGTTCTTGGATCTATACCCTATTCAGAAAACAGCTGATCAGTAGAGGTGCAAGGTGTTGGATCTCTACTAAACTGATATCGATGGTCTGTGCTATGGATAAGGCCCTCTTAATTTTGCTGATAAACTTTGGATTTAATTAATTACACGACTTGATTTACTTATAGAAGTAGCTATAAAATCTGTTGTATAAATTGTTGCAGATTTTTGCTTTACGTCAAGCATTTTTAATTTGTAACTAATCGTGTGATTGAAAAGAAAGATAATGTATTTCAAGAGGTGCTAAAGCCACTGCCGAGTGGAGATATCTCTGCATCGAAGTCAAAATGCATATGTCTTATTTACAGGTCTCACGGAGAAGAGCTAAGGTGAAAATCTGTTTGACACCTTGCTGTCCTCATTCATCTCAATTGTGCTTTCTTTGGTCTCTTGACAGAACCAGATAAACAGCAACCATCTCCGGAGAGCAGAGAAGGAGGTCAACAGTCTGCAAGCCAAGGTGCAACATCTGACAGCTGAGAACAAAACCCTGCACAATCAGTTGACTGAGGCCAAGCGAAAGCAGGCAGAGATTGAGTGCAAGGTAATGCAGAATGAGGTCAGATGATTTCTGCTGGCGTATAGGAAAGCAGCTGAGCTTTGTGATATATAGATATGGAGCAAAAAGCAGAGAGAATCGTGACTGGACTCTCGCGGTCTCTCCTAGGAGTCCAGACTACCCCACCCACATACAGTGATTGACAGCTCTCCCTGTATCTATGTGTATACAAGAGATAGGTTAGTGTAAATCACCTGCCAAATTCTGTATAAAGTGTTCTCTGTCTGCTGAGACCCCCACCAAGTTAGACACCCCGTCCCTTGCTGATCAGTTATATATTCTCTGTTGTATGGACAGAGGATATATGCTCACCCCCATAAGTATGGATTCTGATGAAGCAAAAAAAAAAAAAAAAGGAACCTCTGACAACTACATATATACATATATATTAGGAAACTCCTTAGCAGTGACTTTAACGCTTAAGTTAAGTTAAGGGCTAAGCTTTAAAAGAAGGAAGACTTGGCTGGTGGTACAGATTTTTGCAATTGATAGTGTGGTAGGCTATAGTGTACCCTAGTTTCCTTTTTGGGAAACAATTTTTGTCTAAGAGGAACCAAAAGTGAATACAATGAGCTTCTTTGGAATGCCTTTTTTTGTATTGTATATGGGGTAGCTATGGTGCCCAAGAACAGAAGTGCTTAGTGTCACTGTGTCTTCGTTTCCCTAATGGATGCCTTGCTTCTGCACTTGTCTTCACATAGTTTCAAGCTGACTGCTATGGACATTTAGTGCCAGGCCTAAATGATTGAAGAATATTATGTGGCCAATGATCTGGTCATGGCAGCATTTATGATTTCAACGTCACCCTTATTCCAGGGAGTTTAAGTGATTTTTTGCAGTGAAAGTAATTTATTCCCTATCCACAGAATAGGGGATAACTTGCAGACCAGTGGGGGTCTAACTGGTGAAACCCCCACTAATTGGGAGACTTTTCGCCACCACTCCATTCATTTCAAAGGGAGCTCCGGAAATAGCCGAACAGCAATTGGTTATCTCCAGAATAGATCAGTGCATGAAACATCCATGTTCCCCTGATCAATGGGCGTCTGAGCAGTCACAGCCCCACTGATCTGCAAGTTGACCCATTATCCTATGGATAGGGAATAACTTGTTTCATGGGAAAACACCTTCAAATCTTCAAAGTCTCAGTTATAGTAGCTGAAAGACTTTACAGAGTGACTCCATGTCTTGATTCTCCTCCAGAGTGTGTGTGGTTGGGGAAGGGGGGTGTCATTCAGGTCAGTCACCGATAGATTAGGTATATTGGATTTCCATTTTGAGGATTGTCATGCCGTGCCCATGCCCCCATTTAGATTCTTGACCATTCCTACAAAACTAAAGATGGCCATGATCATTTTAGGTTTTGGTGGGACTGGCGAACCGTCTAATGTATATGGAGGCCTCGCATCTCTCCACCAATGGTAGAATGTCAGGGAAACAGCTGTCTATTGTGACAAGTTGCATGGGGTCGGGGCCCAAGCTGAGCTTTGGTAACAGGGCCGAGAGCATTGTTATACCCCTATACACTGATAATACGAGGCTGGCATTACAGCAGTAACTGCACTGATAGTCCCTGCTTTGTGCTGAAGCTGACACGCTGTGCTATATTAATAGAGATGAACTGAAAGCAAAACCTAAAACGTGAAGGTGAGAAATGATTCATTGCAGAGTGCTATTGTGATCGAGTCTAACAAGACCCAAGCGCGCACTTCTGGGAGGGAAACTTTTACAGTCATAGTGAATCAAGGGAAGAAATTGACACGAAAAATATTCAGAACCTGAAAAATAATCTCTTAAAGTTCAGTGACCTCTTCAAGTATATGTATTTTTGTCTCAAATCCCTCAACAGACACGTCATACTCTACTTGTACAGCAGTGCTTCTTGCCATCCATTGTATGGGCTCTGATATCTCAACTTCTGGGAGTTAGTATTTTGGGTTCTTGATCCAGAGATATATTCCAATTCTATAGTTATAGCTAGGAAGAACTTTCCCCAAAAAAACATCTCAATTGTCATACACCTCATGGGGTGTTTGGCCTGTGTGGCTCAGTGCTTAGCCCTGTTTCCTTGCAGCACTGGGGTCCTGGGTTTGAATCTGACCAAGGGCAGAATCTGCCTGGAGTTTGTATGTTCTTCCTATGTTTGCATGGCTCTCCTCTGGGTACTCTAGTTTCCTCCCACATGCCAAAATATACTGATGGGTAAATAGTAGAGATCAGCGAACACTACTCGAAACAGCAGTTTCGAATAGCACACTCCCATAGAAATGAATGGACGCTTCCATTCATTTCTATGGGAGCGTGCTATTCGAAACTGCTGCTAGTCTGTTTGTTTTTTTTTGTATTCTGAACTGTATAATTCCGTATTCATAAAAACAGAATGTTTTGCGTCCTTACTATATATTAGGAAATGAAACCCACAATGGCTTCTATTTACTGATCACTATCGCACGTGCATAGAAAATTCACATTAAAACCAATATTGGGAAAGGTAACACTTCCATATTACTGTATGTGAACCGCTCTGGGTGTTACATGACTTCTCCAGGAAATATTTGCTATGAGTATGTCAGTTGAGCTGTTAAAGATGTGTACAGTCATGGCTGTAAGTGTTGGCACTCCTGATATTTTTCCAGAAAATTAAGTATTTCTCCCCGAAAATTATTGCAGTTGCACGTTTTGTTACACACACATTAATTTCATTTGTGTGTATTCGAACAACTCAAAAAATAAATAGAGAAAAAAAAGCAAACTGGACATAATTTCACTCAAAATTCCAAAAATGGGCTGGACAAAATTAGCACCTTTTCAAAATTGTGGGTAAATAACTTTCAAGCATGTGTTGCTTGTTCCCAACTCACCTGTGTTAAGTAACTGGTGTGGGCAATATAAAAATCACACCTGAAACCAGATAAAAAGGAGAGCAGTTGACTCAATCTTGCTTTGTGTGTCTGTGTGTGCCACACTAAGCATGGAGAACAGAAAGAAAAGAGAACTGTCTGAGGACTTGAGAACCAAAATTGTGGGTAGATAACGGTTTCAAGCATGTATTACTTATTCAGACTCACCTGTGGCAAGTAACAGTTGTGGGCAATATAAAAATTACACCTGAAACCAATTAAAAAGGAGAGCAGTCGACTCAATCTTGCATTGTGTGTCTGTGTGTGTGTGCCATGGAGAACAGAAAGTGAAGAGTACTGTCTGAGGGCTTGAGGACCAAAATTATGGAAGAAATATCAACAATCTTAAGGTTACAAGTCCATCTCCAGGGATCTTGATGTTGTTTTATCCACGGTGTGCAACATAATCAAGACATTTATAACCCATAGCACTATAGCTAATCTCCCTGGACATAGGCGGAAGAGAAAAACTGATGAAAGGTTTCAACGCAGGATAGTCTGAAAGGAGAATAAGCAGCTCCCATCAGGTTCCAAAGAAATTCAAGCTGTTCTGCAGGCTCCGGGTGCATCGGCGTCGGTGTGAACTATCCGTGGTCTTTTGAAACACTATGGCAGGAGACCCAGGGGGCGCCCACTGTGAGACAGAGACCTAAAAAGCTAGACTGCACTTTGTCAAAATGTACATGAGTAAGCCAAAATCCTTCTGAGACCACGGCTTGTGGACAGATGAGATCAAGATAGAGCACATCTTTTCTTTGTAGGCCTCATTCAGTTTGTGGTAATATACACCGCACCAACAGTCAAATATGGTCGAGGTTCAAAGATTTTTTGGGGGGGTTGCCTCGCTACCACTGGCACTGGGTACCTTGACTTGAATTTTTTGGGTCTCAATGTAGGTCCAAGTGTTAGAAAGCTGGGTTGGTGTCCTAGGTTATGGGTCTTCCAGCAGGACATTGACTTGAAATTTGCTTCAGAAAGCACATAGAAATGGATGGAAAGGAAGCATTGGAGAGTCCTGAAGTGGCCAGCAATGAGTCCAGATCTAAAGCCCATTGAGCAAATTCGGACAGATCCTAAAATTGCTGTTACAAGAAGACACCCTACAAATACGAGAAACCTGGAGCATTTTACAAAGGAGTGGTCCATAAATCTAGCTGAGAGGTGTAAGCAGCTAATATAACAAAATGATTGACCTGGTGTTTGTACTTTTTTGCAGAGCAAGGAGGAAGTGATGGCAGTAAGACTACGAGAGGCAGACAGCATTGCGGCTGTGGCTGAACTCCAGCAACAAATAACAGAGCTAAGATTTCAGGTAATTCATTGTATGTGTCTCAGACCATTGTGCTAAAGAAAACCCAGAAGGCCTTATCCTATAAGGTTCCAAACAGTGTTCAAGTGACCCTAGAGGTAGGTTTACATTTAGGAGAACACAAGCTGGTGCACTTTTATCAAATGAAATGCACCAGAAATATAGCACAGTGTGCACTAGAAGAGTGACGGGAGTCTCAGACCTTTTTTAATTACATTCTGCAAAACGCATGACCGATTTAACATGAGATGTAATATCATAAATAGACAGCTTGTAAAGGTTTATATTTGTCCTGAGAATTTCTCAAGATCTAGGAGTGACTCGGGCTCATCTGCCCCAACCAAGTACTGCACTCACATTCCCCTGCTGGGGCGCCAAGCACGCAATGTTGTAGGAATCCTGTATCTGATAACAGAATGTAAAGTATTAGATTTCCAACAGCTTTTTCAATACATCCCCCCCCCCCCTCCTCTTCTTACACAAATGTCACTTTATCACACCTTTAGGCTACCTGGACCCATGTGACTAAAGGAATATCATGTGAAGAATGTGATGTATGTTTGCATAAAACACCAAATTAATTAAACGCATTAAAAAAACAATCTAGCAAAGAGTTAGAACATAATGTATGGCACCACCTAGTGTTCAGATGGTATAGCAGTGTGTATGTCCACCTAATGAACTGGTGGACGGACATGCTCAGTCACACTCGCCACAGTCTCCTTCTTGTTTACTGCAATGAGCCCTCCTTGTTAGGTAAGTAGCCAACCCTCTGCAGGACCATGGCAGTATGACTAAGACTCCTTCTGCAGGGAAAGAAAGAAGGGACTGCCCAAAGGAGGCGGAGGGCTAATTCTGTCCAGAACCCATCTACAGTCGGGGGCGCATATAAGTTCATTATGATGAAGAAAAAGTTAATGCTAGAAACAATGCAGATTCCTTAAAATCAGCTAATAGCTTTCCTGACTTAACATGACCCTGACTCATGGGATAACCCCTTTAAATATGTAGGTTTGATCTTGTAACAAAATGTCCTCTTCCCCTTTCATTATGTATTAGAGAAACCTGAAAATCTTCAGTTCCTTATGGGAGACTACAGAGCGGCTGATGTATGGCAAAAGCAATGATGTGTGCACAGGCTTCAGTACCTGGTCTGAAGGGGTTGTCGTCTATCTATCTATCTATCTATCTATCTATCTATCTATCTATCATTAATCAGTGATTCGATTTTGGATTTTTGTGGGGGGGGGTTTCTGTTCTACCCCTACTCCACCCCCTTCTTTATGGGCGCAGTTACTGCTCAACCCTTAGAAGCCTCTACATTGTATAGAGACCTTGTGATGCGACTGCATCCGCTAGCTTGCATGTCCAACATCAGATCTAGAAGGCTACATACACACGACTGAATGTGCAGCCCGAGGGGAGGGTCCGTGTCATAGTGGAATGCACTTGGATGACATTAGAGTGACACTTGTTCCCCATGGTCATTGGGTTTCCAGTCCATTCTGATGATATGAGAAGCGTTTGAGCGTATACACCTCGCTATGTACATGAGCTGTTGCTTATAGTGACCACTCTAATGTAATTCTTCTCCACCCTTTGCTCCGAGGGAGTGTTTGTACAGGGTAAGCAAGCTTCATGAAGGAGAAGGAGACCCCAAAAATGAAAAGACCCTTTCCCATTACATTTTTTTAAAAAATTCTATTCTATTTCACTCCAAATGTATACACACTATATGCCTGTAAATCTGTGTATATTCATGCTACTGGTGCTTCATATTTCCTTGCACAGCACCTGCAAACTTTTAAGGTCTTTAACTGGTAAGAATGAAACTTTTTTTATTTGACCACCATTTTATTCAGAGATATTGAGGTACTCGAACTCAACCACAGCATATTTTCTATGTATAGGACCTTGTTGTGTGAACATTACTTAATATCTCAGTATGGTTTTAGAACGTACATGATCTGGTTTTACTTATATGTAGATGGTAGTACAAGTACGTCATACGGATGAAGCCTTGCAGTGGTTCCCCACAACATGTCTAGTCTCATAGTGGATCAAACCAAAAATTTTTACTGCTCTAAGCAACTTGTTGCAAGAACAGGGTCTCCTGCAGAATTCTACTTTTTGCCTAGGTTTTCTGATCACCTGCACTGATAATACACGAGTAATATCAGATCCTTTTAAACAACATTTCACAATTCAGATCTAGCTAAAAAAGGTGATAAAAAAAGAGGAGTGTTGGACGTGCCGATCGATTGTCGAAGGATCAGCTGAATCTCTAATGCAGGGATCGGCAACCTTCAGCACTGCCGCTGTCATCCGAATGCAAACTTGTTCATATGGTCATGGAATTTCTAGAAAAATGAATGGAGCATGCTGGGAGTTGTAGTTTCATGATGGCTAGAGTACTCAAGGCTGATGACTCCATGTGTGTGCAAACAAGCTCATTCAGCCTAAGCTATCGAAGATCTGTGGCAACCCACCTAGAACTTGTATGTATGTATGTATGTGTATAATGTCGCTATATACCTTGTCTAGCCTTCCAGCAGTACAACAAAGATACAGTCTACAGAGACACATTTGGGGCTTGTCACCTGAGTCCGAAAAAAAAATAAAAAAAAAAATATATATATATATATATATATATATATATATATATATATATATATATATATATATATATATATATTAAAATCCTGATTCTTTCCCCAACAACTGCTGTCAGGGAAGAGTCAGGACTTCCCTCATGCACAATAGATGGTTGACGGGTTTAGCTGACGTTCATCTAATCTATAGTATAGCAATCTTAAGGCTGAAGCCCCACTTTGCAAAAAAGCAGCTTTTTTTGTTGCAGATTTTGCTGCGGTTTTTTGAGCCAAAACCAAAAATGGCTGCAAAAGGAATGGGGAATATATAGGAAATTCTTATATTTCTACCTTTTACTCAATCCACTCCTGGCTATGGCTCAAAAAATCACAACAAAATCTGCAACAGAAAAACCCACATCTCGCAGTGTAGGGCCTCAGCCTAAAGGAGGTCTGTCATCAGAATCCATCATATCAACCCAGCCCTGCAGATAGGTTAGGGTTACCTGAATCCTATTGTGAATTGCTGCCTCTGTTGTTGAGATCGCGGTTTTTGTCAATATGCAAATGAGTTATTTGGTGCAAAAAGGGTTTTGGTTGCTACTTACCACTTTGGAGTAATGGCTACACCCATGTTGCCCTAAATGGCTTATTTGAATATTGACCACAATCTTGAAAATGGAGGCGCTGATTTACAAGGGTGACTCTCATCTATCTGTATTTGTGGGGTCTGGTGATAAAACTCCCTTTAAATCCATCACCCTCTAATACTGACTTGGTTAGTGGCTTGACCTATGCTCATAAAGTTAACCTCTTTATTCTGGTAAATCTGTCAATCCAGAGGAAGGCCTAAGCCAACATTGAACAGCATAAACGTATTGGCTACAGACTAGGAAAAAATCCTCTAAAGGGATTGATGAACCTCAAATTAACCAAAAACTGATACCAGATCTCATCATAATAAATCAATTAATGTAGGAAATACAGTAGAGTACCAACATATAACCTGTTAACTTTCCCACTTAGGTTTTCGATGACAAAATTTCCACCTATAGAAGTATAGAAATAATAAAACCAATCTTTAATAATCCGTTGTACAGACATTAAGATGCCCATTATATCCCTGTGTCAATATTTTACATTGTTAGCAATAATAATGAGGAGATGACTCTGCGGGATATAATCCGTTCTACACAGTAAAGCTGGAAAGTAGAGAATAGTGTATAGTGTGCACCCTAATGGTAAGCGTGAACAGAACCAAAAAAAAAAAAATATTATTGGGTTTATTTAAAATCATTCCAATAAAATTAACTAGTCCATGTATAATGGATATAGGATTTCTATCGGTCTGTTTTTTAGCCCTATCTTGGTGTTTTCTTCTCTTTTCTGAGGTGTGATTTTTAAACTTTATAGTGGTTGTTAAAAACTTATCATTTCTACATCTCCCTCTTCAAGCTTCATTTCCGGCTGTAAAATAGAAACCATGAAATCTCAGATAGTTTGGCCCTGCAGAAACTGCACAAAGTTTATGGTTAGTATGAAAAAAAAAATCCCAATTGTTGGCTGTTCATAACAAAAAGCCTGTGTTTAATATATCCTGTACGTGTGGATGATGGATGACGTGTGATATATATTTATTATTAACTTCGGGGTTTTTCCCCCTCCATATTCTTCCCTCCTCTTGGTCCATCATCGTGTTAGACTGACCAAATCTGCCGGGATGGATCCGAACTACTCTCGTGTTTCAGATGGCAACCAGCCAGACACTGTGCAGTTATCTGTTTGACTCTTTGTTTACGGTCTTCTCCTGTTCCTTCTAACCACCATGCCTTCATCTACTTCAGAAGTGCCCTTTTTTTACTTTTGAGGAAGGACAAACCCCAATTTCGGAAGAACTTACAAGAGATTGCAGTTTACACGCAATAGAGTAGGAGAGGAGAAGTGGAGGAAGTGTTTCCTAAGTGTACTATAGAGGGTGGATTTCCATCAAGCAATTGTGAACTCTCATCTACCCTTTATAGTTTCTTCTTTTATTATGTGTGCGGGTTTATTACACGATTTATAAGATGATTATTTAGGGTCACTGTTTTGTTGTCCTGGTCTGTTAGAGGAGCAGAACCATGTATAATCGGACTGAGGTAATAGCTGTGATATGTATGTGATGTCGTCAGCAAGAAACACGGGGACCTCTTCAACAGCAGGGTTTTTTTTTATTTTTGTTTCTTTTTTTAACATTTGGGTTCCTTTTTATCCCCAAACTCATAACATATTAACTTTTTCCATGATTGACTCTACCAAGACTGGATGGTGGGAGTTGAAGTTTTGCTGGTGACGTCCTTAAGTCTATAGATAGACTTGGAACAAGAAAGGCAACTTTTTGAATAATCAAGTACCGTATCTACTCGATTATAAGCTGACCCGAATATAAGCCGAGGCCCCTAATTTTACCACTAAAAACTGGGAAAACTTATTGACTCGAGTATAAGCCGAGGAGGGGAGGGAAATGCAGCAGCTACTGGAAAATATCAAAAATTAAAATGGTCGGAGTTTTTGGGTGCAGTTGCTGGGGAAGGGGAGGGGGTGTTTTGGTTGTCTGTCTGCCCCTTCCCTGATCTTGAGGACTGTCCCCCCCCCCCCCCCCCACACACACACACACACACACTTGGAATTCAGTCTGGCTGAATATAGGGGATCTGCAGTGCTCCTATTAACCCCTTCCCGATGGAACAGGAGCACTGCAGATCCCCTATATTCAGTAGACCGGGCACTGTCAGAGACACATAGACATGAGGTATCCTGTGTCTGTCATTTTCTACTTTTGTATGTATTCTAGGGAAAGGAGGGATTTACAACTTTTATTTTGTTTTAAAGCTTTTTTTTTTTTTTTTCTTCCTACTATTTTATGGGAGATTCTATACATTGATATTGTAGCTGGTCATAGGACCCCCCCCCCCCCCCCCCCCCAAAGAAAAATAAAAAACTTTTTTTTTTGCTGACTCGAGAATAAGCCGAGGGGGGGGGGGGGGGGGGCTCTTTCAGTACAAAAACTGTGCTGAAAAATCTGGCTTATGCGCGAGTATATACTCTAGTAATAGTACTTTTAGTTCTATTTAAAGGTGTCTACCACCTCCCCCATGCATATTGAACTATTTCCACTACATTACAGTGATCAACAATTTGTTATTTACATCCCTATTATTGATTTGGAAAGAAAACCACTTTGCAGCCTTATGTGAATAAGGCAGTCGGTGCACTGGGGGCAGGCCTTCAGCTCTGGGAGCACGGTTTTTACATCACAATTAGGATGGGCAATGTCAACAATGGGAGAATCAACTCTCAATGCATGGTAGTGGTGCAAGGCAGTAGATGGTAGGGGTCTGAGCAGCAGTGTCCTGGGGAGAGGAAGGCCCGCCTGCAGTGCTCCAGTTGCCAAATTTGCTTAAGCCTTCAGAGATTTTTTTCTTCAAATCTACATAAGTGACCTACATAACAGACATGTTGTATATCACTGTAATGTGCTCTATAACAGTGGTGACAGCTGAATATACTTCAGGAAGATGATAGACTCTTTTAAAGGGAACCTGTCAGTGATTTTGGACAGGAAATCGCTCACAGGTCAGTTCCTTGTGGACCAGGAATCTAGTTCCCTGTATGGCTTTAAATTGTATTAAAGCCATATGTGCCTACAATAAGATAAGGAAAAAAAAAAAAAGTGGCTAAGGCCCTACATTGCGGAAATTTTTTGCCTCATTTACTTGAACCAAGGCTGGCAGTGGCTACAGAAGGAATGGGAAGTATCTCGGAAGCTCTTATACTTCTCCCTTCTGCTCAATCCATTCCTAGCTTTGGCTCAAAAACACACAGCAAAATCTACACCTAAAAAAAAATCTGCATTTCCGCAATGTGGGGTCTTAACCTAAATATACTTTCATTTGTATAGTGTCTCTATTTAGTATTACGGCTCATCCCCATTTACTGAGCTGCAAGGTGAAGACCATGACGTGACTGGCTTGTGAAGAGAAAATGGCGCTCACCCAGGCTTCAGGGTGCTGCTAAGTGGAGTTGGAGTTTGCCAGCCCCCCCCACTGATCTGATATTGAAGTCCTAGAATATCCCTTTAAAATAAATGTAGAAGTTGAGCCAAGCAGAATGCATTTGTGTATGGTGGGAATCTAAGTTTAGCTGACGGGGTTGCAGTACGTAACTAGTAACCTTGAAACTGCTAGTGGTCTTCACCCCTACCCCGCTGCCGCTCTGAACAGTCATCACACTAACCCAGAATGTCTACTGTGATTATGTTGGTTAAAATTTGCTGTAAATTGCATTTTTTTCTTCTGGTTGATATACGAGAACATTGTGTGCGTGTGGTATGGAAATAAGGGCTGCAATGGCAGACTATGCATGTGATTTTCACTTGTGTTTTTACACCTTGGTTATGAGCGTAGCCATCAATCTGCCCTCAATACGCTTCTCAGTGCAACTCCGCGTGTTCTCCTCTTTAGCTACGCAGGACCCTATTAATGGTCGCCTTGACTCACATCGTCCTCAGGTTGGTTCGGTAGATTTGCTGGTTCTGCCATGATCTCTTCTAGACCCAGACCTCAAGGTTTATTTTCCATCCTCTGCCTTACAGGAAACACTTTTTAGCTTTTTTTTTTTTTCCTCTAAATCTACAAGTGCATTGTTAACTTTTTTTCTTTTTCTTTTTTGCACTTAAAATGAGTCACCACAATGTCACTGAGAGGACACCTCACCACATTTTCTATACCCTTTTTTTGTCACAAGTTTTTTTTTTAAAATCTGGTCTTCATCTCTGTAGACCGCAAGAGCAATATAGAGACTTATATTAAGCGAGAGGTAATGCTGTGTGGTCGACAATTGTTGCTACTTTGTGAACTGGTAGCTAATAATGTAGTCACTAATGTGTATATATGTGTATATAAAACCAATCAGCAGCTTGTAGAAGACAAGAATATCATGGCCGCTTCCTCACAGAAACAGCGCCACTCTTATCCATGGCTATATCTGGAATGGCAGCTAAGTCGCATTTAAGCTACAGCTTATGGACAGAATGGACATGATTGCTGGAAGAAAGCAGCCATGTTTTTCAAATTGCAAATGGGCAGCAAGTGTCGTTGCCGAGATCAAAATCTAGCACATGCTCTGTATGCTCATTCAAGAAGAAAAGGAAAGATGGCTGCCGGCCATCTCCTTGAATGATCATACAGAGCATGTGCAAGATTTGGGCTAAACGTGAGAGAGGCATTCGTTGTGAGGTGACCCAATGGATAATGTTGTAGAGTTTGTGCAGATTATCCAAGGCTTCCTGGGAAAAATCCAACTTGGTCAGAATGGATTAATTTTTGCAATCGGCAGTACAGGCAGAAGGCCAGGATAGAGGAAAAGATTCTGATCTCCAAGTTCAAAAGTGAAATGGATCTATAGTTAACAAGGGTGGTACTATCTTTAGAAGGGTTGTGCAGGTAAAAATATTATTTGTTAAATCGGCCACGGGCAGTCAGGGGGAAAAAATTTTTTTTTAAAAAAATCAAACATTCCTTTAAAAACGGCAATACCAGACCCAGAAACTAGCTGGTGAATAAAAAGGGGGGCAGTATACATGTCAGGCCACCTCGGCCCCTTCAGTCAGCTGATTGGTTCCTGGAATCAGGGCCCACAAGTTCTATCTTGGTGACCTATCTAGCCTTCTGACTTTGATATCCTGTCCTCAGGATTAGATGATCAATATTAGATTTCTCGGGACTTGACCCCCCTACTGATAAACTGTAACTTTCCAGGCTATATGGATAAGGAATTGGGGCAAGTTTTGGGTCTGTCCAAAGACAAGGAGCCATTTTCAGCATAAGGACCTGGCACTAATATAACGTACAGTTCTGCTTTAGTTGTGTATGGTCAGTAAACCAGAAATTCTCAATAATTTCAAGTATACACAATATAAGAAGCAATCCCTATGTTACAACATGGTTTTAGCCCTCACCCACTTTCACACAGTAGTTATGAAATATTCTGCTGACAGATTGCCTTACATAACTAAATTGTATTAAACGCTCCTCCAAACTTGTTCTCACCCCTTTTGTCCATCAGCGGAAAAATGCACAAATTCTATGTAAACCTTCATTTGTAGTGTAGATAACTAAATTAGTTGAGATAATGGGAATAGCGGTGAATGGAGTGGAGCCCAAATGGCGCGGTTTTTGACAAAAGGAAAAACGTTCTTTTCGAATACACTTATACTGCTTATATTGTAGGAATTTATGGGAATTGTATACTCGTGAAATATTCTTAGTATAGGGCCTCAATATGTGATTGTGATGGTTTGATACCTGGGACCCACACAGATCAGCATATTGAAGAGGCTGCATTACTATGAACCATCATTAAAATATAATTTATGTACAGGACTTTACCCATGACTCAATTTTGATAGCCAATCTTTCGGATTGGACATCAATCTCAGATTGGTCAAGGCCTTGTACCCAGCACCACCACCGCTTATTTTTTGGGACTAGGGCACCACCACTGACCATCTGCTGGGACTAGGGCACCACTACTGACCATCTGCTGGTACTAGGGCACTACCACTGACCATTTTCTGTACTAGGGCTGGCCAATTTTTGCTTAAAAACAAAAATTCCAAAATTAATTGCACAATCCTATCTGGGACTCCTGGATCTGCATAGTGTACTGAGTCAGAAGGCAGCTCCTTACACTGTGTAGTGGCTGTCACATGTACCCGAACAAGGCCACTATGTGGTATGCAGACCCGAACCAATCTTATATTAATGACCTATCCTAAGGATTGATAATCAATCTCTAGTCTTTAAACCTCTTTAAATAAACCTATGGGCCAGGCCCATAAAAAAAAAAAAAAAAAAAAATCTGCAACGGAAAATTTGTGTGTTCAAAAATCGCAACGTGTCAATTATACCTACATGGAAACTGTCAGCATTTTCATAGATATAATAGGGGCAGAAAGTCTGCAGAGGAAAACTCTGACTTTCTATGAAAAATGCTGCAGAAAAAAACTGGTGCGTTTCAGCCAGTTTTCATATTCCTGGCATATTTACTCCATCAAGATGTGCTCCTGCATACAGAAATCTACTCCTATCTATGGGATCAATACTAATAAATACATTTTATGCTCTGCATCATTCATGCAAGTGGTGTGGGCAGTGCAAAACAAAATCACAAATTTTTACATAAAGACAGATGTTGGGGCTTTCTTATGCCTTGTGTTTCAGTTTTCTGGCATAAGAGACATAATTCTGCCCCATGAATCCTCCTAAGAGTTCTTCACACCCGTGTACACAGAAGGCTGTCATAGTATGTGAGTGGAGTAATCGGGATTCTTTCTGTCTCTCCTAGGAGTCCTGTCAGAATTTATTCTGCTTTTTACTCAGAAATCCTTCTCAAAATCACATAAGCCTATAGATCACAGAGCTCAGCTTCTCTCCTCTATCATATAACCCTATATATCACAGAGCTCAGCTTCTCTCCTCTATCATGTAACCTATATATCACAGAGCTCAGCTTCTCTCCTCTGTCATATAACCTATATATCACAGAGCTCAGCTTCTCTCCTCTATTATATAACCTATATACCACAGAGCTTAGCTTCTCTCCTCTATCATATAACCTATATATCACAGAGCTCAGCTTCTCTCCTCTATTATATAACCTATATACCACAGAGCTTAGCTTCTATCCTCTATCCTATAACCCTATATATCACAGAGCTCAGTTTCTCTCCAATCATATAATCCTATATATCACACAGCTCAGCTTCTCTCCTCGATCATATAACCCTATATATCACAGAGATCAGTTTCTCTCCTCGATCATATAACCCTATATATCACAGGGCTCAGCTTCTCTCCTCTATCACCTCCTGCTTTCAGGTAAGGTGACAGAAATCATCTGACATGGACTCTCTTACAATCAGTAGACCGTATTGCACCAGTTACTCTATAGAGTTTGTCAGATGGTTTAGCTGATATGTTGCTGGTGCGGTTCTTCCTTATAAATCGTACATTCATCAATTCCATTATAATCTATAAATTAAAATCTCCTGTTTCTCAGTGAAATAAGTGTTGAAGTGCTTGTGATCGAACCGCACCTTCTTCTTGACACCTGTTCTTGGAATCGCATGCTTTTCTCTCCTTTCCCCTCTCAAATGATGATCACATTGTGGCCGCAGCCCCCTGAGCCCCCAAACACCTGTATTTCCTTTTTGCGTATAGGGAACTTTGATTGCTTTTATGTGTTGCCAGATGTAAGAAGAAAACACAGGATGCTAATTTAAAGCCTTTACTTCTGAAGAAATCTTTATAACTCTTTAGCTTAGCAATTGCAAGATTTTCACCGCAACTGCTCAAGATGACTGTTTTGCAAAGTTACTTAATTCCTTCTGCAATTGCTTCATTGTACTACAAGATTGCACTGTGTCTATATCTGATCGCTGTATGCCATTTACTTCAGCAGAAAGAGCTTCTGCTTATGGCGAGGAGACGTTAATAACGAATCTTATTTCATGTGATTTGTGGCGAGCCTGGTGAAAGTTGCTGCCCATTGGGCTACAAAGGAATAAAGAGGGGTTTTGGCTGCGAACGCTCTTAACTTAGCACCAGTATATATTGTTAGAGGAAATGGGGACTTTTAATTGACCAAAATAATAAAAAAAAAAAAAAAATTAACTGGAAAAACACATACTAAAAAATAGATTTGTAAACACAGCAGTGCTATCCTAAATTCTTGGATTCTGCCTTCATAGTTATTGACAAGATTATCAGGATTTCATTATACCACGGCGAAGAATTCTGAAGATCGGTCTTGCTATCCTCTGGACCTCCGGAGGATGCCCTCAGTTCTTCTTTATCATAAATTGTCATGCCTAGAATGAAATCTTCACCTCTTCATAGACTTCAGTCATTATTTATGCCAGAAAACTGGTATAAATTATTATATATTTGCTGCCTTTTGACCTAGCCACACTATGTCCACCTTTTAGAAAATGGTCAGGCATCTTAAAAATACCATTTGGGTAAAGCGGTGTTAACGAATATTATTTTTTATCACCTATCCCTGATATACACCATAAATCGATCTATAGACCGCTGTAAGGGGCTGCTTCTGATGCCCGTGCTATACACAGCACAGAGCCAGAAGCAGTTTGCCATGTGCCCTGTATAGTGGCCATGTACTAGTACTGCAGCTCAACTCCCATTGACTTCAGTGGGAGCCGAAATGTAGTACAGACGCCGACTTTGCTTATGGTTCGCTAATGTGTATAGTATGGGAATTTGCAATTGGCCCCATACAGCTGATCATTGTGGGGCCTGCCTCTTGGACCCAATGATCAGCTATGTATAGCCGATCTGAAGGACAGGCCTCAAAAAAAACATATCCGCAATCATGGATCTGCAAAAACACTTGTATGATCCCCATGTAGGGCCCACAGGTCCTTGCAGGTGGTGTTCCTGGTGGGATTCGAACCCATGACTCCAGCACTGCAAGGCTGCAGTGCTAACCGTGTTGTCCATCATGATCGTCTAAACTTGTCTGTGCTGCAAATACGACCAAGAATGAGACTTGCTTCATAGTTTGTTGTCCTTTTCTATGTCCTCGACACATTCGTAAAAAGTGTGGGTCTATAGAAATGAATGGGTCCATACTGTTATCTGCAGTTACGGTCGTGTACATGGAGTATTAAGCAGTTCACATCAACCAGATATTAAGATGATTATATATTGTAAATATATCAGGATCTTGTCATTGAAGCTGAAACTTTCCCTTTCACAAATACATAACTGAAATATCTTCTTCTACGTCTCCATCATTATGGTCATTCTTATTAGAAGTATTATCAGAATATAGTAACCCATTCCACTTGGGGTTCATTCACACTTCAGTATTTCAGTCCGTATTGCATCAGTATTTGCAAGTCAAAATCCGAATAGTTGCAGATTTTTGTTATACTTTGTGCTTCTAACTGCTAATACAAGTTAATAAAATATACTTGTGTGACTGACGTCCCAATCCTATATGATGCTCCCATTGAAAGTTTGAATTTGCCGTCCACTGGTATATAGATAGAATAATCTTCATGCAGCTTTGACTTTTCTTGAACTGCTAATACTGTATATAGAAGTGGAATCTTTTTTTAGTGGTAATGGTAACATTGTAATATTTCCAAATACTATGACACCCTCCACCACCATTGTAAGAATAGCACAGCCCTTTACACCCCCGTTTCAGTGGTTTGGTTTTAAGAAGACCTAAACTTTGGAAATATTTTTTTGTCACATTGTCTCCTGACAGCAGATGGTGAACCCACTCCAAAATGTATAAGGCAGCCATCACTCTGTAAGAACGGCCTTACCTACCAAATTCCCTTGACTTGTGTCATGCACCTGTTTCTGAAAGGAAGTCTGTTAACTGATGGCCTCTGATAAACCTCCCGTGTGCAGATTCGTGGAAAAATGGTTGTGGCCGGGTTTGCTTTCTCATGAAAATATTGGGAAATGACTAAAGATTGATGTGCAACAAATATGTCTGTTAATGATTCACACACATCACTTGGAGGAGTCTAAACCTGTCAGGTGACTTATTCTGCTCTGTCTGAGAGTATTATGTGATCGAGGGAAAGAAGCCGAGTCCGGTCATATATAGGTTTATATGGTTTGGAGCAGGATTTCTGAGCAAAAAGAAGTGTAAATCCAGGACTCCTAAAGAGACAGTGAGAGTCCTGGTTATCTCATCCAAACACTGATTGACACTGATACAATGTACTCACTGATACAATGTACTCACTGATACAATGTACACACTGATACAGTGAGAGCTGTCAATCACTGTGTGTGGGCGGGGTCATCAGGACTCTCACTGTCTCTTCTAGGAGTCCTGTCTGGATTTACTCTGCTTTTTACCAGCGATCCTGCTCTAAAGCCTATAAAGTTGTATATCGCAGAGTTCAGCTTCTCTACCGCGATCATATTCTCCTCTGACCGGCTCATTCAGATGTTAATTTAGCTGAGCGTTAGTTCCCCGAGGTGTAAGGCCAGTTAAGCACTGTGAAAAATTACCGTAAGTCGTAGTAAATCTGACGGATTGTTTATTGGCAGGGCCACTCTCTTCTACCCAATCTTTGGAGTAGCTCCAAAAATATAAACCTGAAATAGCAATTTGTAAGTGTTACTGGGGCCATGTGCCTTTATGGTTATGCAGAGTGACTCAACGCTCTGTGCTTGACTGACAGACCAGTGAGCCATCTTTTTCCTGTTTTGCTTTCTTTTTCTTCATATAGAAAGAAGAAGGGAAAATTCAAGGACAACTCAACAACTCCGACTCCAGCCAGTATATTCGTGAGTTAAAAGATCAAATTGAAGAAATGAAACACGAGGTAAGTGTGATTGGCTGTGGTGTAGCTGCGCCTTTCTATAGACCCCCCTTCATTTCCACATCACTGCATGTAGTCATGTGTCATAAGGGCAGGTACTTATTATTACTAGATCATATTTGAGATCACTGAAGTCGATAAGACGGCCGCTCTTTTCTAGAATCCAGTGAAATTCGCTCTTGCTTTTTTTGCTTTGGGCACTATGTGGTTGTAAGTACCCCTGAGTCTTAGAATAAACACATTTATCAAAACTAGAATGAGGCAAAAAATGAGCCAGTTATTTTGCATTTTTTTTTTTTTACTTCCAGAGGTCTTATGTTTTTGTCAATCCCTCCACTTTCCACTTGCTCCAGTTTTGATAAGACTTCCTTTTTTTTTTTTTTTTTTTTTTTTTTTTTTTTTACGCAGCGAATATTCCTTTTGAATGGTTTGTCATTACCCCTCACTCCTTTTTTGCATGATGTAATTTAAGACAGTCTTCCCCTCTAAATTCTAGCCCTTTGTAACCGATGGCAGAAAACCATGAATTTGCTTAGTAGTCTCGTGCCGCAGGTTCTGCAGCTGCATCAGCCACAGAATCCATGAGTAAATAGTCATGTGCAATGAAAAAAGAACGGCCACTGGCTCCCATTGAAAGCAATGGGAGGCGGAATGCATATAACCCCTCGTTACCAAACGCATTTGCAAGCGCTGTGCTGTGAAAGCACACAGATCCCAATAAACTATTATGAGGTCCATGTGCTTGCCGCCAGATCTCCACACACAACATGCGGACAGGAAAGTAGTTCACAATCTACTTTCCTGTCTGCATGATTTGTGCGGGCAGCACACGGACCCCATTATAGTCTATTGGGATCTGTGTGCTTTCACTGTACGCTGCTTGCAAATGCGTTTGTATTCCATTTGGGGGAGTCCACATGGGGACCCCCATGAACGGAATACCAAACACAAATGTGAAGGAAGGGTTAATCCTGCAAATTTCTCTGACTGGCCTCTAACATTTGACTTCAACAACAGCCCTAAATTCTGACTCATCCCTGATACTGAGGCCCCATGTTGCAAAACTGGTTTTTTTTTACATTACTTCCAAAGTGGCAAATCCAATCGCAGCATGTCAATTATACCTACGGAAACGTGGGGGTAGAAAAACTGCTAAAATCACCATGGAAAAAATGTGATGCATTTCGTGTTTTTTATACTGCGACTCACTCTGTGGGGTCTTAGCCTTAATCTTCTTTCCATTGTTTTCAATTGGAGGCAAAGATTGAAGCAGGATGTTGAAAAGATTTTAAAAAAAAGCCATTTGAATTTGGAGAGATAGGAAACTAATAGGAATCTAAAGTAGAACTCTGCCTCTAATCCTCCATTTTCTTCCGTCTGAAGGGTTCATTGGATCCTGCTTGTTTTCCTTTGTTCATGGGACTGTGATATCCTTATATGTATAGACAGCACAATTACATTAGTGTAAGGCCACGCACATGTTAATATCTTGTATTTGCCGGTGAGACTTGTGTCCACTGTTAAATATCCGGACCTGGCCTTGTCCACGATAGGAAGAAGTCAGCTTGTTATAAATCAGTGTAGAGGTTTATTAATATCTTGAAGGAAAACACAGGAACAGGGAAAATGTCCAAATAATACAAATATCAGTCAATGTCAATAGCTTACATCTTCAGAGAAGTTAAATCATCTGGATATCTTGTAGTTACAGCTTGGTTCATGCTTGTCATCTGGTTGGTGGACTTGGGCTGGTTACGACGTCCATGGATGTCCATCTGCCTGGACCACCCACCCTGGTGTTCCCAAAGACAGACCTCCTGGTCTTCCCCTGGTCTTCCCAAAGACAGACCCAGACATGTGTATTTCTTACTCATTTATATTCATGAGAGTGGGTGTTACCTTCCATCTTGTAGCTATGTGAGGAGATTTCTAAAATAGTGTACACTAACCGCACCCATGTTCCAAGAATATAAGACTATGATGTCAGTAGAGTGTTAACCCCATGTCTGCTAGAGAATATTGTAAATATATATAATATTTAACAGCACATACTGTAGTATTTGGGTCAGTATTTTGCCCCCTCATCAGTTTCAGGTACTGACCAAAGTCACATGAGTCGCCTAAGGCCTAGGCCTTGTGCATGTTTGCCAGCTCTCTAGTCCAGCATGGAGATGTACGGGTGTGATGCAGTAACCTGTATCTTCAATCCCTGTGTCTAAATGGTTGAGGTTTCTGTGAAACTCATGTGCTGTTTTGCCTAAAGCACATGTGCTGATTTGTGGTTGCTTACCGTTGTGGAGAAAGTATGTGTATCGTGCTGGTATGACCGAGATTGCAAAAAAAGGATACTTGCCTAATGTCAGTTGAGCACGGAGTTAGAAAGCAGATTTGTACATAAATGTTATATAATTCTTATAACCGTTCTCCTCATTGACTGGGTTACTCAATTCTGCCCGATAGTAGTGTGCTGGTGTCCCTGTGCTCACGTAGAGCGCACTGTACTCCTGTGACCAGGCCGGGGCTTATATTTTCAGTCTTATCAGCTCGGTCGTCTGCGATTACATGGTTCCTGTTATTACTGTGAGCAACTACACACCTGCAACTACACAGAAGGGGCCGCTACGTGACCCTTCATATGAACTCCGTACTGTAAGGTTACTGGGATAAGATTGGGATAGAGATATGCACACACATATTTTATAGACAGCTCCGTGTAATAATGATAGGGAACTACAATTGTAATTGATAGACTCCCGAAAATAGATCAAAGCAAAGACTGACACTTTATTTATAGGTTTCAAACAGGGCTGTGTAGTCGGGATTGGGACCAATTTTGGGTGTAGTTGGGGAAAAAATATTAGTCACCAGTCATGGGGTTAGCCTCTGTGTTCTGTCCGGTGTATCTTCACATGCCCTACAGACCAGAGTGGCCCTGTGTTTGGGGTTTACCTCTTTTACCCAGGAAAATCAGTTGACATTGTATTACGTATTCATTGCTGCAAGGGCAGAAGCTAAGGCCATAGATCTTAAGTGCTGATATCTTGCTGTAGTATCTTCCTTGGGATCTGCAGATATGAAAGCCAACTTGTGCAAACTATGTACATTTTGCAAGCGTATCTTGCAGAGATCTGGTCTGATAGCTTCCAAAAGTCTTTGGTATAAATTTAAAGATCTGTTCCATCCACATAGTGCTGTAATAATAATGGCAATATCCACATTTACAGAGCTTTATTTTTGGGGTTAAAGCCAAAGTTTCACTTAGAGCCTCTTTTAATTAAAATATTAAAGCAATAATGTCGTTGCCCCCTGCTGCTAGGCATTAGCCCTCATCCCCTGTCCTATGGATTTACTATGCAAGATGCTCCAAGATCAAGACCCTACTTACCACAGACACAAATCTATTTATATAGCACCATTAATTCCTTGGTGCTTTACATTTGGGGGTTACATACAGTACACAATATACAGGTAGATGTAATACTAACAATGACCGACTGGCACAGTGGGGTAGAGGGCTAACAATCTATAACATCAGCAGGTTCGGCCAACTTTGGTCTAATACAAAGGTCTCAAATATGGCCTGGCAAATGCACTGCACGTAGAAATTGAAGTTAAAGGGCTGCACTCCTTTCAGATTCTGTACAATACAGCTTTATTGGTAAATAACCCCAGCAGTGGCCCTGTCCAGTACAATGTCCCCCAGCAATGACCGTAGTACTTACCTCCCGGTAGCGCTGTCTTCCCCTTTCTTCTCCGTCATACTAATGTGTTCGGAGCAGGGGGAAGAGATCAGGAGATGTGGGGAGTAGCGAACAACACAGAAGCTGTCCCTAGCTTGGAAGCTTTAGAATCTGGTCAGTGTTTCGTTTGGGCCCCCCCTCTGTTCCACCTTGCTGGCCCATGTTTTTGAGGTCCCTGGTCCAACGTGTCTTGTTGAGAATGATCTAGATATTACCCGTTTGGGGGCTTAGTAACCATTTCCTATGCTGATTCTAACCGTTCAGTAGTCACATCATTGGATACTTCTAAAGGGCGACACTGAACAGCTTGATCAGGTTTTTGGCCATTAATCTGTTGGTGCGAGTTATTTTGGAATAGACAGGTTTGATAGAAGCTTATGTAAATGGTAAGAAGATCTCCTTCTCCATGCCAGACCCAGCAATATAAGCTTTGCCCCATGAATTATAGAGAGGCTTGCAATGGATCCTCGCACATTCGTACCCTGGGAAACTGAACTATGCTTAAATTGGTTCACTTGCTTTACCCATCATGGAGTTGGCCCTTCATGGAGCCAAGCCAATACTCTATAGTGAACCTACAATAAAAGCTTCCTGAGATCCTCTATAGATGTGGTCGAAGTACTGTATAATGGACTTGTATTACTGGTGAGATGAGAATTGCTGCCCTACATTAGATTATATATATATATATATATATATATATATATATATATATATATATATATATATATATATAGTACTTTATAAGGTTTATTATTGTGCCTGCAGTTATCTAGTCTTGTGTTAATGCTACAGTCCACATGGGGACCCCAAAGATGGAAGGGCTGCTCACTTCAAGCATTATACAGCTGTCTAGGTACATATTGCTGATGGCTTGTAGGATTTTCAGCTGCCATATTATGTGATTCAATGCTCATGTCCTTGGTGATACTATAGCCATATTATAGAGGATACACCTTATATAATGGAAGAAGCGCTGCAGCACCAAGTGCAAATACTGCTAAACAGAACTGAGACTTTTGCAGCAATAAGATCTGTACTTTAATTCAGCTTTAACCACTGTTGAGGAAATACTGTTCTGAATATAGCTGTGAAAACCTATGAGGGAGGGAATTTCCCATGGCCGGCCATACACCGCTTGTCTCTAGTACTAATGTGCTAGTGTATACAGGACCTGCAATTGAATCTATAGAAGTTTGCATTATAAGAAGTCTCCCAATAGTTTGCTTCTTTAATAGTGTTCACTAGGTGGCAGTGTTCTCCAGTCATGCTTCTTGGTGCTGGCGATTATTTAAAGAGGACCTTTCATCAGATTGGGCACAGGCAGTTCTATATACTGCTGTAAAGCGACAGGGCGCTGAATTCAATGCACTGTCGGCTTTCCCAATCTGTGCCCCGGGTGAAGTGCTATCGGTCCCGGTACCGTAGCTCTTTACAGTCAGAAGGGCGTTTCTGTCAGTCTGTCAGGAACGTCCTTCTTCACAGCAGCGCCAATAGCGCTGTACAGTGTGAGTGGGGACTCCACACATCTAGAATCGCCCTAAAACCACAGTGAATTCTCTGGAAAAAAAATTATACCCAATATAACCCATTGGGATCCTCAATCACCAGATGGATCTGTTTTAATCTTTAGTCCATTCTTCTGTTCCTATGATCGAACAGACCAAAACGAGAGAAGTATGAAGACTCTACTACTGTTACATTGGTATAGTATTTGCAAACATTACCTTTTAGGATCCATTGTATCCAGTGCAGAGAGCTCAGCCAACATGTGTTGTATCCAGGACTAGCAGGCGATTACCATAATGATGAAGTGACCCTGACGGATGATTTCTGCTGCCATATCTGAGAGCAGGATGTGATCCAGGACAAGGCGCTCAGCTCAGTGATATATATGGATATTTATGTACATAGTTGTATTATATTAAAAAAAGTAAATCCTGACAGGACTCCTAGGGGAGACGGTGAGAGTCCTGATGGCCCCACCCACACACAGTGATTGACATGTCATTGTGTGCGCGTGCGCGGGGTCATCAAGACTCTCGCTGTGCGTCCTAGGAGTCCTGTCAGGATTAAGGCGACTTGCACACGACCCTGTGCCTGTTGCCGGGCCATGATTAAACGGCACAAATAGCACATGGATGCCAACCGTGTGCTGCCCATTCTTCCCACAGCCCCATTCACTGAGGCCAAGAAGCACAGTCCACAAAATGCACAGGAATAGGACCTGTCCTGAGTTTTGCTCATAGCCACATATGGGACCCAATAATTTCTAATTGGCAATTAGAAATGATTGGGTCATTTATCAGCCGTGACACACAGCTAGCACACGGACCATGCACGCAGTCATGTATATGAGGCCTAACTCTGCTTTCGACTAAGAAATCCTTCTCCACATCATACATGTCTGTATATTATCAGAGCTCAGCTCTTCTCCCTCTTATATTCTGCTTTCAGGCTGGTTTGCTTTAATAACAAGCCTGAAATCCTGCACCTGGACGTACTGCTATAATAAGGGCAGCTGTTTTTTCAGTATTTCCCAAATATACCAATTTCTTGATTCCTATTTCTTGATGTTTTTGTGCACAGCAGAATAGAGGCCATGTTTAGAGCCCTTCTTTCCTGGGATGAGCAGGGCTTTCACTGACATGGCTTCTTTTCTGTCGCAGAGATGCAATTTGATCACCCCTCTGCTGATCTATTAGTCAGACAGTTTCCTTACATAGGTGGAGTATGATCATCTATACAAGGGCTCCGTCCATGACTCAAAGGGGTTTTCCTATCTTATAAAGGGATGACACATTGCAGGACCTGATGATGGTGGTACCTCTGGGACCCCCCATTTATCCTTAATGCAGTCCGTCCAGGGTAAAATTAGAAGGGGACACATTGCTGCATCCATTTCATTCTCCAAACCAATGGCCAGGCCTCTCCAATGGTCATAAAGTAATAGTGCATAATAGAGAGATGTGAAAACCCAACAAGTGTGGATCAGTTCTGCAGAGTGTATTGGTGAGTGATACAAGATTTTACATGATAATATTCACATTTACAGATACAGACCTATAGGGTAGTTGTGGAGTTCACTAAATGATAAAATGGTCCCATAAACCAGCTGTGTCCAACCTGAGTTGTAGGTTTGCAACAGCTGGAAAGCCACAGGTTAGGGAACGCTGCTCCGCACTGTTCTCACCCTTGTACTTAATGGAAAAGTCTATTCTTGTTGTAAACCATAATAAATCTCTTTTTACCCCTTTTCCTGCACCCTGCAAACCATTGAAATCCAATGATTTATCAGCCTTCGTTTCGTCCTGTTTTTATGGTTCTCGGTGGTTGCTTCGCATCTGCCTGCTTCCTGTTAGATGTTGCAAGATCTGCCTGCTCTACCTAGATTACAGGGGTGGCTCAAGAGATTACAAGATATACATGCAACCCATATGTATCCTGCAAACCACACAAATGGCACTTTTTAAAAAAAAAAAATCATGTTTTAGGTGCAGACACATTTCTTACATTTTGCCAGTACACCACCTAGAAGTAGGCTTAGGCTTTAAGAACATATCAAGGTTTTTCTATCGTGTAAATCCAAGCTTCCCTATCGCGTCCGAGGATCTTATAGAAATTTTCAGGTCATTGCATGTAAATTGGTCTTAGTATCTCTATTCCACTGGCTGAAAAAAAAACCTTGTTTCTATTGAATTCACACGTGCAGAAGTGAAGGTAGAAATCTGCTGTGTGTGTGTTTGTCGGGTGGTCATGTTTCTAATTCAGGTCTTTCTTGCATAGTTATGAATGGGGGGTCCATTTGAGAAGCCTATGGGGAAAAAAAAATACCTAAAAATTCATATGTAGAGCCTACTGCCTCATGGTTCATTGTCTTGTGACCACCCTATGGAGATGTCCTCTCCATTGACAGTGGTCAACCCCCATTCTCTAGATAGGTGTTGGACTGTGTTTGCAAGACTTTCAAGACATATCCTGTGCATGTCTCAAAAATGCTTAAGACGAGAATGCCAACTTAAACTAATTTTGATAGAATTCAAGTAATTTACATTAAAAAATTCATAATCTATCTGCTTGTAGTTCTTATTTCTGCCGTTTTGACAGTGTAGAGGTAGGACGGTTTAATTTCACTTCAGTGTAATGGCATCATAATTGTCGTTTTAGGGTTAAACATTTTACAATCATTGCTTGAGCACTTGAGAAATATATAGCTCCTTTGTAGAGGACAGTGGTCTTTGTGGGACGCCCCCATGAATGCACTTCTCTACTCCATAGCAAATGTGCAGACAAAAATAGACCCGGCGTTCTTTATTTTCACAGCTCGCTGGGCTGATGAATTCTGAGAAGTAATGGTTAAGGTGTTCACAAATGGTGCGATCTTCTTCTGCGAGTAGAAACCCTTTAATCTTGGACCAAAATGTTGTTCAGAATAGCATACCGCTCTTGTGTCCACAAAATAAAACCTGCACGAGCAAGCAAAATGGACGCCAAAAGTCAATCTTTTGCTCCTTTTTCCTATTGAAAGGATCTGTCAGCAGATACATTTATATATCTTTCTATGTATTCAAACAGATCCCACAATCTGATACAATTTCATCCAAATTGCAATGTGCAATGGGCAACACGGTGGCTCAGTGGTTAGCATTGCAGCCTTGCAGTGCTGGAGTCCTGGGTTCAAATCCCTGCCAGAAACTACATCTGCAAGGAGTTTGTATGTTCTCCCCGTGTTTGCGTGGATTTCCTCCCATTCTACAAAGACATACTGATCGGGGGAAAAAAAAAAAGTACATTGTAATGAAAAAATCGCCCCTAACATATAGGACAGCTTAGTGTGCCTAACCATTTACTTACCATTGTGTCAAACCTCTCACCAAGGCATATGACAAATCTATCTAATATACGATGTCTGGCAATTTTAGCCACTGATTCTTTCCCTGGTTGCCAGTGCCCTGCTTACAGGGAGGGTACAAGGAGGCGGAGCCAGTTGTGTGCGTGCGCTCACCAATAAATAACTGCACGTGTTTTGGGAGGGGGGTGGTACAAAAATTCAATACACACTTGATGGTTTTTGTCGGTGTTTTTCCCTCTCCTCCTTAAGGAGACACATCACATACCATTTGCGTTGTGCACCCTTGCATGCCCTGTTGTAATTTGTCTTCAATATCTATTGACCTCAATCTGCACAGTCTTTTTTAACTCCACCTGTTTCCACACATGCCTGACTCTATGGAACAGTCAGCTCCAGGTAAGGTTGCAGCCCGCTACCATTGGGGTTGGCTTTCGCTCATGGCCAGCTTATGGCGGTTATATATAGTTGGTAGTTCTCACTATGTACTGTACATGTCCTTTTATGCAATTTTTGTGTCACTCAGGAATTCCTATTATACATTCACCCATGGTGTGTGTGCTGTTGTGTTGCTGGGAATGTTAACAAATGTCTTCCATGCATGTCATGAGTGTGACGTTGGGGCCTTAGCAAACATGAACCACAGGTTGTTTTTGACCTAAACTGATAAAAACCAGAGTGAACTTGTGAGGTGATTTTCGCTGGCCTATCTGAGAGCAGGACGTGATAGACGGAGAGAAGCCGAGCTATGTGATATATAGGTTTATAGGATTTGGAGCAGAGTAAATCCGGATAGGACTCCTAGGATGTACAGTAAGAGTCCTAATCACCCCGCCCACACAGTGATTGACAGCTCTCCCTGTATCCTAGTGATTGACAGGCTTCTGTGTATACACAGTGTATGGGCGGGGTGATCAGGACTCTTACTGTACATCCTAGGAGTCCTGACGGGATTTGCTCTCTCTTCCAGCTCCATATCCTATAAACCTACATATGACTGGGCTTTGCTAGTCCGCGTATCATATCCTGCGCTCACAAACCACTTGATGGGTTCACTTTAGGTTTCCTAATGTTTGCTGAGCGTGCATGTTATGTCACCATTGTGTCCGGTTGTACAGTCACTACAGCTATTCTAGAGACTTTGACATTTGAAGCTGTTGTAGGTTATGACATGATGGACGCCAATAACTGGTATAATTTTTATTTTATTTTTTTTTTAATTTACTCAATTTTTTTTTTTTTTTTTTGACAGATCCAGTGTCTAAAAGGTCAGAGGGGCCTCAAAGACCAACACACTTTTGATGGGATCCATATTGTCAGTCACATCATTGGAGACGACGTGTCCTACCATTCCTCTGATGAAGACTTTGCCACCAGCTCGCTACACCAAGGGGGTCACTACGGTCTGACCAAACCACACGGAAAAATCGTTTTGGTCCCTTCGGATTTGGACAGCAGTGACAGTGATCCTGAAGAACTGACGATTATTCCTGACTCCAATGGCGTGGTCCCAAAACCAATGGCGAAAAGAACAGAGTCTTACTCCACTACGGTTTGATCATCACTGTGACTTTATTTTCGTTTTTTTCTAACCAGACGCTCATGACCGTTGTTACAGTACGTGGCTCATCTTACAGTCTTCAGACCCGACTGACCCAGCATGTACAGAACTCCTACTTGCCTTCACTTGCCTTTTGCCAAATGTTCATGGTTGCCATACACTAGACAAAGACCGTTCAACGAACTTGTTTGTTATAACAGTATTATCGGAAAAAAAGCGTTTTCTTTTGAATGTTTCTAATTTTAGATGAAAGCGGGTGTTATTTCACATCTTTAGTACATATTGGATGGAGACCATTTCTACTGACCCGTATCACTTGTATAAAAGAGAAACCTGTGCAATATTTTATGCCTGTTGAACAAAATGTATTTTTTTTAATGTTTGGACATATCACACAGCGTTACAATCCGGAAACCCACTAGTTCGGCAATCGATTGAAGGTTGATGACGGCTTGCTGTATAGCGTATATTGGGCTGAGGTTATAAAGCATTGATATGGGCATCATGTCTGAGGTTTGTCAAAATTCTTAAACTTCTCAAGAGACACTAAATGGCGTCTTCTTTATAGAGCCTGGTACAGCTCTCCACTCATGGAAAAGTCTGGTCTGGTCATGGGAGATCTGGGGGTACGTGCCTGAGGATAGGCCTGTCTTAAGTCTATGTTGACATCACTTTTGTGTTGCAAGGTTGCGATGTACGCCGGGAAAGCTCCTGATGTAGACTCTAAACAAAACCCATAAAGTGTCCTCCTTTCCCTGCCCAGCAGGTATGTCAGGATGCAATGATACCTAATAAAACATAATGTATATGTTTTTACAATAGGACCCTGTGGGCGATGGATATTTAATGCATACATCTCTGCATATACATTATATTCCGCCCATAAATGTGATCTGCACAGGGCCTAAAACTGATGTGCTTTTAGCTTATCCTTGTTTTTCAGCAATTTATTGCCATGGACAGGGTTAAATGAGTGTCCGGGATTAGGAAAGAGGGGTACAATGGGTTACATACTAAAAGAATTGATACATCACCTATGGTCCGGACACCTCTTACCCGCAGGTCCGCTGTCTGATCACTCACTGCTTGTGGTTGTTATGCGGAGTAGACAGGTAACATTGCAACCCATTGTAAGCCTGTTGTCCATTTTTTTTCCATGCTGGACGGCCTCTATACAAGCACAACTGTGTCTTCAGTCAGGATCCCCAAACCTTCAGTGGCCTTGTTCAAAAGTTATAGTGGAAACGGTCAACGTTTTGGGTGGCCCGGCTAATGGACCCCAAATGTTAAAGATGAGTTTCCCTTTAAATGGAACAAAACTGACCTTGGCCAAGGATAGGATGGTATTGTCTGCTTGGGAATGTATTAACCCATACAATCTGCCATTCCATATTCAGACCAACACCCGTCTCCTCCAGTGTTTCTCCTATAGTAGAGTATGCAAAGATTTTATTTTTTAGTCTATCCCGCTACAGTCTTACAATCTGTCGCAGGTTATTTTAAGTGTGAACTCTATGGAAAAGCATCTTAAGATCACTGTGCAGTAACATCCAATGTCTTAAAGCTGCAAAACGAGACCAAATGTTGTCAGTGATTATTTCTTTTTTATGCCTTTTTTTTCACTTTTTTTTTTTTTTTTTTTTTTTTTTTAAGTTTGTGTTTTGATGTTAACAAACAGGTCAATTCATGTTACTTGTGAAATATCTTGTTTATTTTGTACATAAATATACATATTTCATGCCGAAAGTGCGCAGCGCACATCATCGTTTTATACTGAGAATGTAAATGTTGAATTATATCAGATTCCTGTATCATAAGAGGGGGTAAACAAAAAATAATAATGGTGTTTTCTCTTTGTAAATAGAATTGTTTACGGATGATGTAACACTAATCATATCTTGTGAAATAGCTCCAGAAGCGTACATCGCGTTTCACATTAGAAATGTCATCACATAACAGATGCGTGATAAAACACTATTGTTGGAAATATTTTAACATTAATTATATATATGTATATGTAACTAAAATAAATTTTTTTCATGATTTAAGTCTGTGTTATGCTTGCGATTTTTAACTGCTTGTACTTAATTATAGAGAGAGAGATCGATAGATGGATGGAGAGATGGTTGGATGGAGAGATGGTTGGATGGAGAGATGGTTGGATGGAGAGATGGTTGGATGGAGAGATGGTTGGATGGAGAGATGGTTGGATGGAGAGATGGTTGGATGGAGAGATGGTTGGATGGAGAGATGGTTGGATGGAGAGATGGTTGGATGGAGAGATGGTTGGATGGAGAGATGGTTGGATGGAGAGATGGTTGGATGGAGAGATGGTTGGATGGAGAGATGGTTGGATGGAGAGATGGTTGGATGGAGAGATGGTTGGATGGAGAGATGGTTGGATGGAGAGATGGTTGGATGGAGAGATGGTTGGATGGAGAGATGGTTGGATGGAGAGATGGTTGGATGGAGAGATGGTTGGATGGAGAGATGGTTGGATGGAGAGATGGTTGGATGGAGAGATAGATGGATGGATGGGTATTTATCCAGAACACAAGTATTTTCAGTGCTACAGAAGATGATCAAGGTTCTAGTTATTGTGAAAACCACAACGCCTTGAATCCAGCACACAATACACACCAAAGGCTCCTGATGGACCCTATAAACTTACATTGGGTGTTGTCAGGTCGCATCAAGGCGTTTAATGTTTCAGTGGAAAAATAGAACCGCATACAGCGCTACTATTAATGTCAAATGCAAAAAAAATCTGCAGTGGTGGTTTTCTGAACTCAGCCGAAATAAAATTAAAAAAAAAAAATGAAAAATCCCATAGAGAATGCAGGGACAGTTTATTACTGTGTGCAGTACTGGGAAGCTGGACAAACAAAAATCACAATAGGGTGGAAATGGAGAAAAATTGTGTTTGTGAAAGGATGTCAATTGCAGAAGGCAAAGCAAAATGGAATAGCCTTAAAGTCTGTGAAATTGTTCTAATAAGTATAAAAACAAGGCTAGCTCCATAGTTTCAGGGAAAGCTGTAGGTGAGCCGCAGCCGTAGTTGTTTTTTGCATAGGAACACCCTGCGGAGGTTCCCTGCATATTATTCTACAGGGTGTTCACCCCAGGGGGCCCTGGCCTTAAATTTCTAATTGTTTTATATGGCTGTCAGAATAGATGTTTAGACCCATTCATTGATCTTGTTGGGACTTGGCTGCCAAATCCTCATCAGTGTGACTATTAATCTCTGACCTATGCAGAAAAGAAAAACTTGTATATCCAACCATGCTAAAAGTAGCCAATGTAGTGATACAATGTGAAAAGCAAACTACGTTACTATAGATGTGGGATCACAACGGGACATTTTGTGTAGATAGAGGACTGCTCATTGATCATGGTGACAAATTTATCTGTCAGGCACCAGACAGGCAGGAGATATCATCTTGAGATATGGCTCCTTCTCTTTGAAAGCACTTTGTCTGACTTGTCGCCTATCTGTGGTGACTACTGTGCTTATTCTGCGATTTGTACAAGTGCTACTGTGTGTGAGTCTTATCACTGGGTGTTGTAATCCCGAGACACTGCTGAGGTGTTAAATGCGGGCATGGAAGCAGGATGGAGGATCTATGGCTCCTCTTTTTGATGTTGACCTGAGTGCTTAAGGTAAGCAAAATGCGACATTCAATATGGAGCCGACGGTGAAGGGAAGCTGCTTACATTGAACTAATCTGTACTTTTCTTTAGCAATCGATCTGCAAGGGAAATGGCATGTGATGAAACATTGCAACGATTGCATTGCATGCCAAAGAGTCTGAACATGAAACGATGTCTAGACTACAGAATGCAAAACTTCACCCACATAGCTACATAGTAGATGAGGTTGGATGAAGACATCAGTCCATCAAGTCCAACCTATAACCCTACAATCCCCTACTGTGTTGATCCAGGGGAAGACAAAAAAAACCATACCCAACACTCTTGTGGTTTGGAATGAAGTAGCATCCTTCGAGGACTTAGGACACTGCAGACCTGATGCCTTTGTAAGGAACGTTTGACCCAACGACAACACAAAACCACACTATACAATGGTAGTAAAGGTTCTTACAGCTGCTTATGTGGAAAGTCACTTGGTAGTGGCAATAAAATACTATCAGAGAAAAAAATGCCTGGCTTAGACCATAGCCTAAAATAATCTAGAGCTGCAATTCAGTTAATGTGCTGCTTGTTAAAATACAACCGTTTCCAATGGAAATTACACTCCGTAACGTTGCATTCGACACAGGATTAGAAGATATTGGGATAGCTGGGGTGATCCCTGTTCTGAATGACTGCTAGCTTTAAGATGGACTTATAACGCTAGTGCTAGTTCCATACATACACCTGTTTAGATCCAGTGGGACAGTGCCAGATTTTGGGTACTGTTCCAGGCAGAGGGGGCTTAACCTAAGTTAAACCCTCTCTGCGTTCTCAGGATACCGTCAGTGTTGAATACATTGCTGGAGCAGGAAGCCTTGTGAAGCCAGTAAGGTCTACGTATAATACATTTATAATGTACAAATCTATACGTAACCCACAGGAGTTAGTTGGAACTGGGCTATGACGACATGCGTTCTTGTTGTCACAATGACCTTACAATTTGCAATTTCCTTCTGGCAAAACATTTCCTTTTTCCTTTTAACAAAAATCTGTTTTTCATTGTAAATTTCTCATTTTCATCATTTCCTATTGGTCATTTACTATTTCGATGACGCCCCCTTGTGCACTATACGCAGCGCTCCTGCTTGAACTAGTTCTGTTTGCGGCCTAGAATTGTTGCAAATTTCAGGTTAAATCTCATTTTTGTGATTCTTAAAATTCTATGGCTCAGAATTAAGAAGTACAGCCGTCAATATAGGAGCATGTGTACATATAAGGGATGATTGTAAGAATAAACATATAGATTATACCAAGAAATTACCTATATAAATAGTGTTGTGTTCTCTGTCTAACGAAAAAAAAAACAGGAAATCACAGCTCGGCTTTCAACATGCATCTGGTAAGTAGTGGAAAGAATGACAGCGTGAACGTTAGAAGGTCTGCTTTGATAATGTATATTCTAAGTAGTATTCATTCCGTTAGTGTATTGCTTATCACATATCCCCATACCTGAGGACGTCAGGGATTCCCCTTACAAGGAATGCCCCACTACGCATTTCACACGCCAGAGGATTAGATACGTGCATCTGCACATAGTACCACAATTGGAGATCGCGAACCTCCCAAAATTTGTTTTGGGTTGAACAAGTTGCAGGACTTTTCTCTCTGCATTTTTTAAGAGGGTTCAGGGGGTGGAAAACCCCGAACAGAATACAGGCTCAGGTGTGAACCTGATCTTAGATGGGCTAGGTGCTGAATGCCGGGGACACTTGCAGATCAGCTGTAGTGCTTACTCACTGTGCTTTTTAATAGCAGCAATAGTGAGCACTGCACTTCATCCCAGGCTGGGAAACTGTTTAATCTGTGGGGGGTCCTCAAAAATGTATAATTCATGTTGTATTCTGTGACCCCCTTTAGAAATCATTGAGGTTCATTGAGGCAGTGCAACATGGTTTCTGTTATAAGCACAAGTGTGATCCTAGCTTTATTCCTTTAGGGATCTATGTCTATGGGTCATACTTCACAGATATGAACAAGATGGCAGTATCTGCAACTGCTGTAACAAAGATCACATGTTTGTAGAAATAGATACTGGAGGATAATATGGAGTCATGGCGTGCAATTGGTATGGTAAAGGTGCAACAGAGCAAAATAGTTACCAGAATTATACAAAATTGTTATCGGATGAATCGCCCATTTTGATTTGCAGATGTGTTATATAACTTTATTAGAAGTAACAGGAAGGGTTTATAAGCTCAGGAAATCAAGAATTTGTTCCATGTTAAAGTGTAAGTGTGTAAAGGTTCCCCTGCTCATATCGATCTAAAGCTGGCCCTGCACATTATATTTTGGACACCTGTGGGTGGTCTGGTTGACCAACAATCTTATCTTATTAAGAAGTAACGTTTCTGATCGAGGGGGGAGGGGGTTAGTTTTTTTTTACAAAAATAAGTCTGCCCAAGTTGACTGATGTTAGGCCGAAAGCCACTGATATCTATATAATACAACCTTTCTTATTTTAGCAAACTCATGACTGCCTATCAAGTGCCTAGACAAAAATCTAGAAAACGGTCTACGGGTAACTCTAGCAGTGTATACGGGGTTTATCCAGCAGAATACGATGACAAATTGATCTATACATTACTGACCTTCTTTGACTTGAAGATAAAGCCAAGAAGTTGAGACAATGCGTCTACAAATCATTTCAGTTTCTAAAATTTCAACTGCAGATTTATTTTATGTCAACAATAATAAACCTATGACAAACGTGCGTAATAACAAAAAAAAACTGAAATAACCTTTAGTGGTTTTTGGCAAACAAACCACATTTGGGTCTTAAAATAAATGGCCAGCCAGGAGATAATGACGGCTTATTTCCCTTGGATATGGGCACGGTTATATTGGGTGTAAGTGGGCGAGAGGCTTCTCTTGAGACGAAGTGTGCAGAGTCCTGACTAATCTCCTATTAACCCATTCTGCAGTTTTTGTATTGAAGGGAGAAGATATCCAAAAATACTCAATTAGCAACCACACAACGATTTGTAACATTATCTAAGATAGAATCTACTTTGATCACTGCGGCCTATGACTGGCTAGTGATTGTAGTACGGCACATTGTCACTACAGAGATATAGGGACAAGTGGGGGCCATCAGAGGACAACTCTGGACAGGTGGGTTATTTAACAGTCTATTTTTGATATTTTTATATAATGACTTTTTTTAGCTTTTGAGAATTTTTTTTCAAGCGCCTTTTGAAAAGCGAAAACTCCTCTAATGATAATTCTACCCAGGCCAACTTGGAAGAGAGAACAGCGCTAAGTGGTTAGTTATGTAATGGAAATTAGGGAACAGCATAGTTACCAAGAACATACGTAAAGTTAAAGAGGACCTGTCCCTAAAATGAAGAAGAAAGCAATTTTAGCATAGATAAATAGAATGTTGTCTTCATACAGTTTTTTTTTCAAGGTTTGTTTCTGCACCCACAAACCCGAAATATCGCCTCTATCGTAATTTTGCACCCAGTATGTAAATCACCCAGGTCCTCTTTAAGGGTTTGTCTGGGGTCAGAAATGTTAATGGCACCTGTATATTTATGGATACTTGCTTGCATCCCTTTGTATACAGAACAGCTGTAGCAGTGACATCACAAGTGGTGGTGGTGGGGGGGGGGGGTAAGCAAACGTAACAAACAGTGGACCTACCTCTCCACGCTCCACGAAGGCTTCGGGGCCTACTTATGTGACGTCTCAGACGTCATTGAAGATAGCCGACAGCGGGGAGTGCAGGAATAGGTAAGTAACAGTGTTTGTATTCCCCTCTCGGTCTCCAATTGTTGTTAATGGGTGTCCACAATGGGGCATAATACTGGGTGATGGGGCCACTAAGGGACATAATGCTGTGTGCGCAGGAATGTGTGGTGGGGGGGGTGTTGGATGGGGTCTTCGGCGTCGGTTGGGGGGGGGGGGCGGCGACCCATGTCAAAGATTCACCACAGGGCCCCGCCATTCCTAGTTACGCCACCGCTTTGAACATATTCTAATGGCGACCATGTTGCTTGTTCTCCTCTTATCCCAGAAACAGATCATACTAAGAAATAGTAGATATAAATGTACAACAATTTTGAAGCTGTTTTTACCAGTATTCATATCCAATTTGTCAAGGAATTTTGTCAATTGCTCCATAAACTTTCATGCAATACTGTAAAAACCAAAGGCTTTGTCTATAGAGCTAGTATTGTATTTCACCTTACTGTCTATGATCTTTTAATATATAGGTATTACTGTAAATAATAACTATCCATTTATACATGAGGAACAACGAGAAAACCAATGTACATTGACATTTACTACAGCCTTAGATGAGTGGTCTGACAGACGACAAATAATAGGTTAGACTTCCGTTATATCAGATGTGATGGCTAGCCGTGCTGTGCTCTCAGTATGTTCAGTTAGGACTGAGGCCTAACCACATCATTGGGTTAGATAAGCCTGTCCCAGGGTGGGAAGATATTCTGTGAAGATCTACACTGCTTTGTATCTGACTCCCACCCATCCCCCATCACCTATTTACCACAATTCATTTCATTTTACTAGTTGATAATGGAATTATTTTCGCAGGTTCTCATAGGTGTTCAAGATCGAGCAAATATTAAAAATATTCCTCTAAAATCTGTCTAGCTACCTTGAAAGATTGTCCACAAATATACGGTACATAATGAGAAAGATATAGTGTTTGACGATGTTACGAGACAGAATAACCTTCCGTTGCTGTAACATTGGGGCAGATGTATTGAGACCGGAGTGTCATATGCCAGTCTTATTAAAGGCCCCACTAGATCAGGGAAGGAGCCGATTTATAGAGAGGATCCAGCCGCCTTTTCATAAATCAGGGTGCGCCAGAATGGGGATCTAATCCAGTCATAGATTTCGATTTTAACGAGGACCTTTCATGTCCTCGGGCACATGCAGTTTTATATACTACTAGAAAGCAGACAGTGCGCCAAATTCAGCGCACTGTTGGCTTTCCCGTTATGTGCCCCGGGGAAGAGATATCGGTGCTGTTACCGATATTTCTTCACTGTCAGAAGGGCGTTCCTGACAGTTTACCTGTGAACGCCCCTCCTAACAGTACTGTCCACAGGACTAAACTGTCAGAGGGGTGTTCTTTACCGCCAGGCCATGATGCTGAGTGATGTATACAGGCCAATAAAAGGAGATTATTATACCAAAAAATCGGAATCCACTTCTAAACTTAATCAAACAATATGTGCGATGGAGCAAATGCAGCAAGGTGCACTACAATGTCTAGAAGAGTGTCCTAAGAGGATGTGACCTGCTTACAGGGAACTTGATAGAGACTAAGATGAACAGTTATCGTGCACGACCTCAGCTGCACAAGTGAAAATGGAAAAACATGAGCTGCTTGTCATAAGTTCACTAAAACTTATCAGCAGCATTTCAGACGGTACATCTTAGTCCAGTGAGTCAATCTGTGTCTTCAATCTGCTGTGACGGAAGTTGAAGGGGGGCAGCATCTCAAGACGTGCTCTCTGCGTGTATGTGATTTTACATGGGTTACTTAGAGAAACTCCCCATAACGTTTCTGTACTCCAGATACTAAACAGGAGGAAAAGAAAGAGGAAAGCTGCCCTATAGACTGGAGACAAGATTTCTGAACCACTGACATTCAGGAAGTGGATTTTGTGGTTTCCATCACTTTAAAAATAAGATACTTAAAAAATTGCGCCTCTAACTGATGACAACCGAACGCACAAAACTGCTGACAATATCTGAAAAGTGCCTTGCTACGTATAAGGTGAGTTCCATTCTTAAACATAAATGTAGTCACAAGTTTTTGAGAACTTTTTTATGGTTGTTGTTGTAGGTTTCTGTTTTATAACCTGATTTATTGGAAATCAATGCCGGGTGCATAAAATAATATACAAGCTGAGATTTACAGCCATAACTGGGCGCACACCGCTCTATTGTTAGGATGATGAATGATGGCACACGTGTTATTGAATATATTCCAGATCTTTAGCTATAGTTGGGGCTATGGCGTCTACTCATCTTTCAGTATTATTAAATTCATCCCAACCGAAAAATCTCAGACATGGCATGGGTCAGTTATAGGAACAGATTTGCACCTCTGCCCTATCACAATGAAGGTACAGGGCTATGAGGTCAGTTCGGCGGGTAGACCTGTTAGAGCATGCCGTCACCATTATTGCTGTCTGATGAGGACTGCCTTCGTTTTTGGATGTGGTCATTGCCTAACCACATTTTTCGTTTGTCTTGTCTGACATCTGTTAGTTCCTCATCCGAAGCAGGTTGGAGCTAGTGTTCTCCGGGGGTCAAACAGAAGGGGAGTTAGTATATCTGTACCAAGTAATAAGGACATCTCCGTGACTAGTGGTAGACTGCTTTGGGCTACCTGGTAACTGCTTTTAATAGGAAGACACAACATATAAGATGATCACTATCTTCACATAGTACGGCTGTGATTCTTATCTACATAGTTGTGATTTTATCATTACCAACAATCTCTATTTTTGTTTGCCTAAGATGTCTGACAGGTTTAAGGCTACATCAGCCACATGTCAGGGGTTAATACATAAATAATCCAGCTCGGAGGACCTGCAGCTATATATAACAATGGGCCTGTCAGGTGAGATGCTCTTACGGGGGCCATAGACTCCAGAACATGCCTCCTGGTTACATGTCACTCACACTCCCAGCTTTCCCATATGCTGCTTCTACTGGTTGGGTTTCGCAGCGAGCCAGGTGGGTTTGGACATGTATTTCTCACATTAACAACCAGAATTATCACAATAATTGGCCTTGACGTTACAAAGCGAGAGAAAGATTTCCACCTGGGTATAAACAGAGTTGAGATTGTCAAATACTGAACACACAGGTACAAAAGTACAACTTGTGACATATACTAGTGGCTGACACATAGGGGAAAATGCATTAACAATGAATGGTGTGGAATAGTCGGAAACCTCAGAATTGCAACGTTTTAAGGCTTGGAGCTCCATGTTACGGAAAAGCTGCTGCTTTTGCTATTATTGCATATTTTACTGTATTTTGTTACTGTTTTTTGTCCCCATGATTCATGCGGACACTGCGCGGGAAACACACGGACCCCATTATGGTCTATGGGGTCCGTGCGGTCTGTCTGCTAATCGCTTTTTAATGCATTCAGTATTCCATTTGGGAGGGGTCCCCGAACGGAATACGAATGCAGATATGAACCAGGCCTTGTTGGGTATGTTGATATCCTACTATTCGATATTTCGTTCCCCCAATATCCACCATTGTGGCCTGGTTAGAACAACCCCATTCACATTAGAAAGTAGGCTGGTCCTGCCAAAATCTGTGGTTGTGGCTGATATTTATCTAATCTGTATGGCCACCTTAAGTCTTATCTATTAAGTAGAGTGATATCAAATGGGACCCCTTCTGGCGCTTGGTTCCTGTCTACCACTGACAACCACAACCCCAAAGTTGTCAGTTTTGCTAGTTGACAAACCTCTCACAGGTATTATTAAAGGGAGTCTGTCAGGTCCAAAATGCCCCCCAAATCAATAATTGTACCATGTAGGGCCCTTTAATAGGTACGGAAGCATACCTTTTTGTCCAGAATCAAGATGAAGCAATGCAGAGATGATGACCTTTATATGGATATGCAAATTAGCCTGGAAGTGCATCAGGGGCGGGGCCTGATTTACCAGATTTGCATACAAGTGCTCCAGATTTCCCCTGGAATCAGTGCCTAATGTCTCCCCTTTTATCTGTGATTGACATTTTCAATCACTGTCTGCATTATGGTTGCTTGCACATTGGGAAATTCAGGCCCCGCCCCTGATGCACTTCCAGGCTGATTTGCATATATATTTGTTTCATTGTATTTTCCTGCTCCTATTAAGGTATAGGCCCCTATACTAATATTGATTTTCATTTTGGACCTGACAGGCTCCCTTAAAGGGAACACCACCTGAAGGAGGGGAGTGTTTCCAGCCAGCGTGATTGACTTGTTTTATCAACTTGTATATAGTCAATTGGCCTGAGACAGAAAATCTGCTCCTGACTCCTTCATGAATGGAGACTAAGTAAACAGACTTATCACAGGACTCTGATTTTTTTTCTTTTTCCCCCCTCTCTGGTTCTAGCTAAGTGTTGAATCTCAAGGCTACAAATATAAACAGATGGGTGGAACGGCCGCACTCCCATCAGCCGACGCGCTGTATACTGACACATGTTTATACGATTTTCATGTCTAGATGTCAGCAGTGCACACACGGGGACAGAATTCTTATGAACTAAATTGGTAGCGGTAAAATAAACAGCGCTTTTGCCTAACTTCTCGTTCACATCTGCGTTTGGACCCTGCCCCCAAACGGAATACCAAACGCATTTGCAAGACTATAATGAGGACCGTGTACTTGTCGCTCGCTGCCTGCACTAATCATGTGGACAGGAAAGTAGATTGTGAACTACTTTCCTGTCCGCACGTTCCCTGCGGAGATCTAGCGGCAAACATACGGACCCCATTATAGTCTATGGGATCCGTGTGCTTTCACTGCACACTGCTTGCAAATGCGTTTAGTATTCAATTCAGGGGGGAAGGGTCGGGGGAGGGGGGGTCCCCATGCAGACTCCCCCAAATGGAATACAAACGCAGATGTGAACAACTGGCTAGTCTTTTGTATAGGATGGAGAGTGCTACATATAGCGCCAGCAGCAGGCAAACATATTTCCTATGTATTACAGACGTGCAAAGATCTCATAGCAGACAATGGGGCCATTTTACAAATTTCCACCACAGAGATACCTAATAGCTGTATATATGAGTCCTTACACTAGGTTTACGCTAGCATTGCATCTCCATTGTTCGGGTCCATCAGGGAACCAGAAAAACTAAGAGGTGAACCGCTAAAACTGCAGTTACACACAGAGCCCAGCAGACCCTATTGACTATAATGGGGTCTGTCGGGTGTCTATCCTTTTAAAATTGAAACCAACGGTATGTAGTTTATTGGGCCATGCATCACTCTTGCAGAGGTTGAGGGCCCACTAGCCCCTCTGTATCAGGGTCCCATTGTGGGATTCACCTGCTCCCCTTGGCTGAGCCTTGGTCCATTTCTTCCAGGGGTTGGTGATTGATAAAGAAGCATTGTGGTTTCTAATTCTTGTTAAATTCTGCAGTACTGAAATGCAGTCAAATGCCATCTGTATATTACGCCAAGTATCACTACTGAGGTCTGAAATGTGAAATTACAGCAAATAATGCAAATATTAAACAATGTAAGTACTGAAGGTCAGAATATATCTACAGATGTAGCAGAGTTAAACTGGTTAAAGTGCTACAGTGTCATATCTTAGTACAGAATGCAACAAAAAAAAAAACTATGAAGTTATGGGGAAAAAAAATTCAATTTCTTTTTAATGGTTTGTGTTAAAATGCAGAAATTCGGGTTAACTCTATATATCTGCTGAGCTTAGCCAGTGAGGTTTAAGAAAAATAAAGATGAGTTTGTGATACTTGTGGGTGTTAATAGGTTGTTGTATATTTAACCCCTTAACACTCAGCACCGTATTATTACGCCGCACTGAGAGTATGGTTAACGCTCAGCGCCGTAATAGTACGCCGCGACCAGGGGAGCTATCTAGCTTAGAACTAGCCACCAGACTTGGAAGATACTCCGACTCCAGGGGGTACGTGAGCAAGATCAATTGCATTTCCATTGCACAGAGGACTTATTCCTCTGCCGGTTTCAGTTTTAAAGTGACAGACACCTTGATGGACCCCATTATAGTCAGTACGGTCTGTTGAAGTCCATAGGTAACCATTATTTTAGAGGTCCGCCTCTCCATTATTTTGGTTCGCCAACAGGCCAGAACAATGGAGATGCAACGTTACATGGGTGGCAATAGTCCCACAAACTAAAAGCACATAAAAGAATACAGATAATATGGATTTGAACACTTTTTTACATGATGTAAGTGTTCTTGCACATATCTATAGAGGAGTATAATCTAGGACAGGCTTTATCTGTGTTTTCAGCTGCTATATTTGATTTGCTATGAAATCAAGTTGGGTTCAGCAGGTCACGTTGCTACAGATCTGACTGTGTCGGGTTGTATCTGCCCTGATTGAAACCTCTCATGTATGAGTCAGACCTTCCCTGCACACATCTGGAGACTGCTGGCACTGCACCACATAGATCAATGACCGGGTTACTGTAACAGATTCACATCATTCATGCAAAGATTGTCAGAGACATATAGGTATATGCAAATATTTTATATTGTAAGCAGAACTGTTAAAGCAGTGGTGCAGGATTGTCAAAATCAGTTATTTTTTTCTGTCCCAAAAATGAAGAGACTTGTATGTGTCTCAAATCTAAGTTTTCCTTACAGTCTTTCTACATTGAGGTCTATGAACTACAGATTGGAGAGTTGATAAAAAGGTGCCATACACATGGTAGAGATGTGCACATGGAGCTCGTATGTCATCACAGCAGTTTTGTACTGTGCAGCTGTAAGCAATGCATGTTCCTCCATATGGTGCACAATGCACAATACCTTCATAATACAGCATCTCATAGAAAATGGTCTTGCAGATCATGGGCGGATATCCTGCTACAGAAGCCTAGTAGATCAAGGGACCCCCCATCACCTTAACTACATGTTATATATGTCATAAAATGTATGCTGAGAAATTTTTACTTTTAATTTTAATTTTTATAGTCTGGAGAGATGAAAACTATCCATATATGTCATATATCATAAAAGGTATATGGAAATATATTATAGACCTATATACTTACACGAGTGACATTGTACAAGTATTCATGCAGATGTCTCCACACTGGGCAAGATGATTGTCAGCCAAACCCACTTTGATGGCACTTGACATCCCTCTAATGTGTATGTGGACCTCCTGTTGCGATGCTTGGCGTGCATGTGGAATCATGAAAGCTGGGGTCAGCTGTACCATTGTATGGCCAACAGCTATCATGTGTGCTTGGCAGCCCTAGGACTGGGTTTACAATGTACATTTTGCAGGAAATCTTCATCCAAAATGACTGAGCAGCTGAGTAGTATTATTAATATATTCTATACAATATCTATATCTGCTCATCTATCTAATATAGAGAGAGAGAGAGAGAGAGAGAGAGAGAATATATACACTATTAGTAGTAATAGTACAATTATCTCATACAACCCTGGCAAAGGTTAGTACTACTTTACAGTACTGTTACAATATTATTTGGGTTACAGTTTGCTGCCTTGCAGGGCATACAGCTCTGTACACACATGTATGTTATTGCAGGATGTCTCAGGCCACAGTGTGTGTCAGTGATAAGTGCTGCTGCCCCAGTTCTGCAGATGGCACCTAGTGATAGATGCCGCATGGTGAGTGCACCCTGTCCTGGGCCACATGCACACTATGAATCAGGTTTCTGCCAGCGATTGGAGGAGCTGATTGTGAAATGAGAGGCGCAGTGATGTCTGTGATAAAGGTGAGAGCTGGATCTGCTGTCCCTGCCCCGGGATCCGGTGTCTGCCCTGACAGCTGCCCCCCAGTACTGTGTGCAGGAAATACACTACAACTCCCAGCATGTCCGGACCGCGGCAGCCTCATAGTACAGGGAGAGGAGTAGTTATACAACAGATAGAAAGTCTCTGGTTGGGATCCTTTGGTGTGTAGAGGAGGAGGAGGAGGAGGAGGAGGATGAAGAAGAGGATAGCAGCTTCTAGACAGATAATAGGAAAGACTTGTATGTGCAAAGAGCAAAATAATCAGTAACCTGCTAGTAACAGTTCACACAGGAGATTACAGGACCTTCTAGATAGTTGTTCTCTCTATTCATATACTATCTATATCCTCCACCTATTATCTATCTATCTATCTATCTATCTATCTATCTATCTATCTATCTATCTATCTATCTATCTAATTACCTATTATCTGTCTATTCTATCTATCTATCTATCTATCTATCTATCTATCTATCTATCTATCTATCCATTATATATCTATCTCTCTATCTCTATCTATTCCTTCTCATATCTATCTATCTCATATCTATCTCATATCTATCATTGAATTTCTATGCATTCTTTACCAAATCACTCTACCTATCTCCTATCTATCTATCTATCTATCTATCTATCTATCTATCTATCTATCTATCTATCATCTGTCTATTAAAATAAGATATTAATATAACTAATATATAGTAATATCTAACATATATCTGTATTTCTCCTGTCAATCTCTTTTTAACTAATCTATCCTATCTATCTATCTATCTATCTATCTATCTATCTATCTATCTATCTATCTATCTATCTATCCTATATAACAATATCTTTCTATCTATATATCTCCTGTCCATTTATCGCTTCATTCACTAATATGTCACATATATGTATCTATCCATGTTTCATGTACCAATTCTAGCTCATGATATCTATAAATATATGTCATATAACAATAACTATGGATATATTTCCTATTTCTCGTGGCTCTCCATGTTTCATTATCTATCTCTATGATTGAACGACTGATCTGTTAATGTCTATAGAAGGACATAGCAATATAATATGTATTATCTGTAGTCATCTATACTATGATTAACTATTTATCTACTTTATTTTTCTAGTAACATGTATCTATATCTGCATTTATCTACATATGTATCTTCTCTATCATAAGATACATACGTATCTTCTCCTCTATATTTATAGCAATCTCTAGTATTATCTATGTACTGTATTTATCTAGTAACATATATCTATAGCTGCATTCATCTATATATCTATGTTCTCTCTATCTAGTAACATATATCTATCTGCATTCATCTATAGATGTATTTTCTCTCTATCTAGTAACATATCTATATTTATAGCACTCTCTGGTATTACCTATATACCTATCTAATATAATGCATCTATATTCATCTGGATTAGTCTTATGGATGGCTCTGACATATCTGTGGCGCAGTACAAGTTGCTTTGAGCAGTCCTGTAGCTCTTGGTCTCTGGTGAGCGCTCTTTTGGGTGTCTGGGGGTGTAATCTAGTTGGTACACTGCTGTTTCTTAGGAAGTCGTTGTGTATTGCCCCACATGTCTCCTTACACAAGTCCTCTTATCTGTATATCTTGAGCTCTGCTGCTCCCCCTGATGACAGGCTGGGATTGAGTAACACCCT